>NC_050098.1:146093054-146396084 GCF_902167145.1 Zea mays
AGGAAGCACCATGGGAGTAACACTTTTTATTTTATTTTATGAACTTTAGGCATTTTTCTGCATCCTGAACAAACTTATTCTCTGCTCTATGGATGATAATTGCAATCTCATGCTCGAAGATTAATTTTTCCTATGCATCTGTGTTGATGGACCAACCCTTTCCAGTATCCTGCCACTTCTTATGATCAAGATTATTTTGTCGTTTCTTATGATTGAAATGCTAGGCTACCAGAATAACATTCTCCATAGTCCCTATTTGTACTATCGAGGTTACTAATATTTCTTGTTTGTAGTTTTGCAGATGCTATGTGAATCATGTAAATTATTGCTTTGGCCAGATGCATGTACAGATCCATGAATTTCTTTATTCTTTGTTAGACTAGTCACAGTCCAAGGGAGTCACAGATTAACAAGATAATCTGATGATCATCCTGTGTTATGGACACAGTGCATTGTGGTTTACCAACCTGGACGACTTGACAAAGGTTTAAGCCAAGGTGGCGTAGATGTGACTCCCTACAATTTTGTATTGCAGAAACCGTTGAGATCTGAGGCAAGGCATTATATATATTTTTTGGGCGAGACATGCTCGGTTCAATAAATATTTGTGTGTTCGCTTTGCATATATGGTAACTGATCAGAGGAGTGTAGATTTGTATTGCGGAGTAACAATGTAAATGTTAGGTTTGAATATACTGATTTCGAGATGATGTAATCCTTCTATACTAGCTTAGCTTCCATGTTGGTTGTTTAATTTCGATAAGAGGTTGTTTACTTTTATATGCTGTTTGGTTTACATATTTGTGACGTGATGAATAACCGATAACATTACATCATGTTTGTTTAAGTTTCACCGTAATTAGATATTATACTTGTCGGCGTTTCAGACCCGGGGGGTCCGCGAGCCAACCAGTAAATTTGTCGCTGCGTGCCCCTGTCTAGATAGGTTGGCGCGAGATGGAACACAAGGGAAAAACATGGCTCATATTATCTCGCACCAGGGGGTGTGCTTGTAGTAGGGGTTACAAGCGTTCGCGAGAGAGAGAGTGAGCCTGTTCGTCCCTTCGCGTGACCCCCTTCCGACGACCCTCCCACAGGAAGGGCCTGGACCTCTCTTTTATAGATGCAAGGAGAGAGTCTAGGTGTACAATGGGGGGTGTAGCTTATGCGCTAACGTGTCTGGTAAAGAGGTGCCTGAGCCCTGTGTACATGCCAACATGGCTGTCGGAGAGGTGCTAGAGCCCTGTGTATGCGATAACGTGGACGTCGTTGAAGTGCTTGAGCCCCGTAGAAACACAATTGGTGGTGCTGCTGGGATCCTGCTGACGTCTCCTTGCTTCCATAGGGGACTGAGAACCACCGTCGTCACGGATGCACGCGGGGAGCCATCATTGCCTGTTACCAGGACGAGCCAGATGGGATGCCGGTCTTGTTTCCTTGTAGCCTGAGCTAGCTAGGGGTAGGGTAATGATGTATCCCCTGTGGCGCGGTCGGTCCGAGCCCAAGGTCGGGCGAGGCGGAGACTTCTCCTGAGGCCGAGGCCGGGTTCGGACGAGGACGCGATTCCTCCCGAGGCCGAGGCTAAGGCCGAGTCTTGGGGTCGGGCGAGGCGGAGACCTCCTCCCGAGGCCGAGGCCCAAGGTCGGGCGAGGCGGAGCTTCCTGTCGCGCCTGAGGCTGAACTTGCTGTTGTCAGCCTTGCCCGGGTGGCTGGCACAGCAGTCGGAGCGGGGTGAGCGACGTTGTTTTCCTGTCAGATCGGTCAGTGGAAGGGCGAAGTGACTGCGGTCACTTCGACCTTGCCGACTTAGGCGCGCGTGTCAGGATAAGGTGTCAGGCTATCCTCGCATTGAATGCGCCTGCGATACGGTCGGTTGGTGAGGCGATTTGGCCAAGGTTGCTTCTCGTCGAAGCCTGCCCAAGCTGGGCCTCGGGCGAGCCGAGGGTGCGCCTGCTGCCTGAGGAGACCCTCGGGCGAGGCGTGAATTCGTCTGGTACTACTGTTCCCGCCTGAGGCCGGGGTCGGTCGAGGCGAGATTGCGTCCCTTGGTTGGCGAGGTCTTGACCTGAACCGTGCCCATCAATCTCTGCAGCTTGTGCTGATGGTGGTTACCAGCCGTGTTTAGGAGTGTTGGGGGTACCACTAATTACGGTACCCGACAGTAGCCCCCGAGCCTCAAAGGGAGTGTTGGTACTCGCTTGGAGGCTTTGCCGTACTTTTTTGCGAGGGGACCGGCCTTCCTCGGTTATACTTTGTTTCGGTGGGTGCGCGTGAGCGCACCCGCCGGGTGTAGCCCCCGAGGCCTCGGAGGAGTGGTTTGACTCCTCTGAGGTCTTAATGCTTTTCGTGATGCTTCGGCCGGCCTTGTTGTTCCCTCATGCGGCCTGGTTGTAGCCCGTGTGCATGGTAAGGTTCCGAGTTTTTAGGCTGGTTTGTTGACGCTGGCAACGGTTTGGCCGTAGCCGGGTTGCGAGAGCAGCCCCCGAGCCTCTGCACGGAGCGAGAGGACGATCAAGGACTGTCTCGACTTTTATTATACGCCCCTTCGTCGCCTTTCCACAAGGAGGAAGGGGGGAAAGCGCCATGTTGCCCTCGGAGGGCGCCGAACATGGTGTCTCCAGTGAGTTGCTAACGGGTGATCCGAGTGGACGCCCGTGCCCCGTTCGATAAGGGTCGGCTAGTGGCCCAGAGACGCGCTCCAAAAGTACCTGCAGGTGATTTGCCGGACCTGGACCCATTCGATAGGGTCCGAGGGCTCGATGCCTCTCTCTGGTGGGATTCCGTTACAAAATCGCTCCTGCTGGTCTCGGAAATGTCCTAGGGTACCTCGAGAGCGTAGCCTGAGCCTTGGCCATGCAATGGACGTACCCAGAGTCATCCCTCACTCTGCGTGCTCTGGGGCGGCTGTCAAACCCTTTCGAGGGGCCAGCCTTTGAACCCCTGATCAGTAATGGGCGCGGAGCCCGAGTGCTCTGGGGCGGCTGTCGAACCCTTTCGAGGGGCCAGCCTTCGAACCCCTGATCAGTAAGAGGGCTCAGGGGCCCGAGTGCTCTGGGGCAGCCGTCGAACCCTACCGAGGGGCCAGCCTTCGAACCCCTGATCAGTAGGAGGGCTCGAGGACCCGCTTCCTTCGCGGAGAAGGATCCCTTTTGAAGTATCCCCTTTCCGGTCCCTGTTAGCAAGAGAGAGAAAGGGGAAGAGGAAAAGGATATGAATTTAAATGGCATGGCACACCTTTTTTTGACGCGGTCATCATGGCAGAGGCGAAACGACGCCCGCTTCGCCTGCCAAAGGTGTCGCTTGCCCTGCCGAGGAGTTAACGCGACGGGACGAGCGGTTCGCGGGGCGCCCGTTGCGCATGCTCAAGCCGTTCGAGGAACGGAGCACGGACGCGTCGTCTTCATGCCGTGGGAGAGGGCTCTCCTGCCGTTTCAGGAGGGGATGCGAGCCTGCAAGCGATTTGACCGCTGCCCCGCCCGTCTGCTGCTGCAATTACTGCCGATCCTCTTTTGGCCATATCGACCACCGCGCCTCCCCCTGCGGCTGATTGACCCGTGGTCGTTGTGCTCGGTTGGCACTGTTGGGTCATGCGCAGGGCTGCCTCGAGTCGCGGCACTGGTTCCACAGTCGAGAAGACACGACATTGGCGCGAGTGGCGGTGCGGTTTCCTTGCACGCAGTAACCGTTGCGCCGGTTGCATGACATGCGGGCTCGGGCCTTCACGCTGACCCACCGGATGTGATGAAGCCGAAAGGGCGCACAACCGTTGTGCGGTTGCACGCCTCCTGCATGGCAGTCCGCCCTTTCGTCCGCTGGTTCCGGCGAGAATGGGGGAACGCTTATAACCGCTGGGTGGTTACCTGCTTCGCGTGCAGTGGTTTGACTTCTTCCGTTTCTGGTCAGCCCGCATGACGTGTGGGACCCAGCCCCCGCGTCGGGGGATGGGAACCCTGGAGCTCGTCGGTGGAGACTTTGCTCGTGACGCTTGGAATGCAAGTGGGGAGAGCCGCCTTTAAAAAGGGATCGATCCCCCAAGCAGTAGACATGCCTCCGCACTCCCCTCATGCATTGTGCCCTTCCACCTTCCGAGCCCCCGGATGGGGTGCACCCATGTTGCCTTCGTCTTGTTGCTGTTGGAGGAGCGCGACCCTGCGGGGGTTGGTGCTCTTCAGTCATCGATCGGCTTCAAGGATTTTCATCACGCAGCCCAACTGCATTCCCTCACCAATGATCATCCATAGGGATGATCACCAGCCTTGTGGTGGGGAGAAGCAAGCCGGGATGCGGCCTCTGCCCCGCCCCCAGCTTCAAGGATGTTCATCATCCGGGCTGGGGAGGGGGCGCACCGAGTTGGGGCCTGTCTCTGTGTGGGCTGGCGACCCGCTTCTTCCTCCGGCATTCGGGGGAGAAGGGCATCCTCCAGCTCTGCGGAGGAGGCGTCCTCCAGCCATGCGGGGGAAGGCGAACTGCTGCTGCCAGGACAGGGTGCAGTTGTCCGTCTTCCACCCGGGCGACGGTGGCCGGCTGCACCGGGGGGTCGCACAACACGTCGTACGCCGCGAGGGCGGTACTCGTGTTCTGGGATGGTCCCGTTCTCGCTCTTATGGCGAGAGCGGGAGTGAGGACCTGCCGGTGCGCTTTGGGGCGACTGCCATTCGTCGGTGTAGCGCTGGCGCGCAGGCGGCCACTGTCATCGGTGCTGAGGTGGTGGTCGCCAGAGGAGGTTTCTCCGCCGACGAGACCGTCGGCGCCACCTGCGGTCGGACCTCCGGCTCTTTGGCTTTGATGGCTTGTCCTCGCCCCTCGTGTGGGGACGTGGGCGAGAGCCTTTTCACAGCAGCGTTTGCCCTGAGGTCATCGCTGCTGCTGTTGAGATGCCCGAGGCGGAGGTCGTTGTCGCTGCTGTTGGAGCAGCAGTCGCTGGCGAGCCACCTGGAGTTTGTTGTCCTGCAGGCCTTCCGGTGTAGAGGTTGTTCATACCCGCGGGAGTGGAACCGGAGTCCCGTTTATAATGGTACCCTGAGTATGGGTATTTGTTCATTGTGGCCGCTAAGGCCTAAACATTTGGGCATTTTAGCATAATGCTGTGTTTCTTCCTTATTTCGAGCACTAGGACTCGCCTGTCGGCTAGCAGAACCACTTAACCGAGCGTGAGTTGCCTTGTGCAGAAGGTGACGAGTGAGGTATCCGTATCCCGGAGGCGTAGGAGTCCCTCGACTCGGTCGGCCTTGCCGCTCAAGGCTTCTCTTGCTCAGTTTTAGAACCTTCGGCCGCTCTGCGATGAGCTGAAGCCGGAGGCAGCGGTGTCGGCGTGGACAGAGGCGGAGTCGGCTCGAAAAGAGGCTTCGTCGGCCCGGGAGCATGTGGCTTCCCTGGCTGAGGAGGTGCAGCAGCGGCGGCTGGAGCTTGGCCAGGTCATCCGCTAGCGGGACCAACCCTGGAGTCACGATGCCGAGGCCGTGAGCCGGGCTGAGGTCCTCGGGGGACAGCTGGCTGAGGCTACGGAGCGGCCAGCCGAGGCGTCCGCTCGGGCCAGAACCCTTGCGGAGAACCTGACCATGAGGGCTCAAGCGCGGTGTTGGCGTCCTCCTTCGGGGTGGAGATCCCTCCGCCCGTGTCGCCGTCCGAGGCTAGGCCAGGTTCCGCCGAGGGTGGAAACGTCGCCGAGGGTACTGCTGCTCCCTCTGCCAATGTCTGAACCTGCAGGAACAGTTTGTCTGTAGCATGCACATGTTTTTCGCGGCCGCTGAGGCCTAAACATTTTAACTCCGGATTATAAAGCTGCATTTTCTTTCCTCTCGTTTCGTGTGTTAGGACTTGCTTGGTAGCAGAATTCCTCGTTCGAGCGTGAGTTACTTTTCGTGGAAGGTGATGAGTGAGGTATCCGTATCCCGGAGGCGTAGGAGTCCCTCGGCTCGGTCGGCCTTGCCACTTACGTGTACTCTCGTTGTTTTTAGGGTTCTGCTATCGATGCAGTCGAAACGGCATGAAAGTCGTTCTGGCAGAAAAGTCTTCAAGCGTTAGGACTTGTTTGGTAGTAGAATCGCTTATTCGAGTATGAGTTACTTATCGCGGAAGGTGATGAGTGAGGTATCCGTATCCTAGAGGCGTAGGAGTCCCTCGGCTCGGTCGGCCTTGCCGCTTACGTGTACTCTTGTCGTTTTTAGGACCCCGCTATTGAAGCAGTCGAAACGCGCGAAAGACGTTCTGGCAAAAGACCTTTTCGAGGAAAATTTTGACACAGAGGGGGTTCCCCCCTTCTAGCCCCAGAGGGAGGGTCGGGCTTTGCCGAGGCAAGGCTGATCCTTCCTTGACGGCTAGACTTTATTTATGTTTGTAAAGAAAGCGAGGTATACAAACGACTCGAAAACATCTTAAGGGTAGAAGCGACGTAGCTATTGGATGTTCCAGGCGTTGCTGTAGACCTCGCCTTGATCGTTGTCCAGCTTGTATGTTCCAGGCGTTGCTTGTATGCAGGAGGCGGCGCCTCGACGGCTGAGGAGTAAGCTTATGGCGCCCTCGGGCGTCTTGTCGCAGTCAAAGTACCAGGTCTCCCACCTGGAAGTCTCAGGACCGGACCCTTCGGGCGTGGTAGTGTCGCAGAGACTGCTGATACCGTGCCGAGTGTAGTAAGGCCACGTCCCGAGCTTCTTCGAGCTGGTCCAGTGAGTCTTCTCGGCTGGTCTGGTTGCTTCGGTCATCGTACGCCTTTGTCCTTGGGGAACCGTATTCTAAGTCTGTGGGTAAGATAGCCTCGGCCCCATAGACTAGAAAGAACGGCGAGAAACCCGTGGCTCGGCTCGGCGTCGTCCTCAGACTCCAGACCACCGAGGGTAGCTCTTTCATCCACCGCTTGCCGAACTTGTTGAGGTCGTTGTAGATCCTCGGTTTAAGTCCCTGTAGAATCAAACCGTCGGCACGCTCCACCTGCCCATTCGTCATGGGGTGAGCTACGGTGGCCCAGTCCACATGGATGTGGTGGTCCTCGCAGAAGTCCAGGAACTTCTTCCCAGTGAACTTCGTGCCATTGTCGGTGATGATGGAGTTCGGGACCCCAAAGCGATGGATGATGTTTGTGAAGAACGCCACCGCCTGCTCGGACCTGATGCTGGTTAGGGGTCGGACCTCGATCCACTTGGAGAATTTGTCGATGACGACCAGCAGGTGCGAGAAGCCCCCGGGTGCCTTCTGCAAGGGACCGACGAGGTCCAGACCCACACAACAAATGGCCAAGTGATGGGTATTGTCTGTAGGGCCTGAGCGGGTAGGTGCATCTGTCTTACGTAGAATTGACACCCTTGGTGAAAGGGAATTAGGCTTACACCTATTTTCCTAACTAATTTTGGTGGTTGAATTGCCCAACACAAATAACTGGACTAACTAGTTTGCTCTAGTGTATAAGTTATACAGGTGCCAAAGGTTCACACTTAGCCAATAAAAAGATCAAGATTTGGGTTCAACAAAGAGAGCAAGGGATAACCGAAGGCAGCCCTGGTCTGGCGCACCGGACAGTGTCCGGTGCACCAGGGGACTCCAAGCCCAACTTCGCACCTTCGGGAATTTTCAGAGGCGCTTCGCTATAATTCACCGGACAGTGTCCGGTGCTCCAGAGGAGAGCGACTCTGAACTCGCCAGCTTTGGATTTCCGCTGCGCTATAATTCACCGGACATGTCCGGTGCACACCGGACTGTCCGGTGAGCCAGCGGAGCAACATCTACTTCGCGCCAACGGTCGACTGCAACGCATTAAATGCGCGCCAGCGCGCAGAGGAGCAGAGCACGCGCGGGTGGCACACCGGACAGTCTACAGGACTTGTCCGGTGCACCACCAGATAGCCAGGCAGGCCCACACGTCAGAGCTCCAACGGTCGGAACCCAACGGCCTGGTGACGTGGCTGGCGCACCGGACAGTGTCTGGTGGCGCACCAGACTGTCCGGTGCGCCATGCGACAGCAGCCTCCACCAAACGGCTAGTTTGGTGGTTGGGGTTATAAATACCCCCAACCACCCCACATTCAAGTGATCCAAGTTTTCCACCTTCCAACTACTTACAAGAGCTCTAGCATTTAATTCTAGACACACTCAAGTGATCAAATCCTCTCCAAATTCCGCACAAAGCCTTAGTGACTAGAGAGAGTGATTTGTTGTGTTCTTTTGAGCTCTTGCGCTTGGATTGCTTCTTTTCTTTCTCAATCTTTCTTGAGATCAAACTCACTTGTAATTGAGGCAAGAGACACCAATTGTGTGGTGGTCCTTGCGGGAACTTTGTGTTCCAATTGTTTGAGAAGAAGAAGCTCACTCGGTCCGAGGGACCGTTTGAGAGAGGGAAAGGGTTGAAAGAGACCCGGTCTTTGTGACCACCTCAACGGGGAGTAGGTTTGCAAGAACCGAACCTCGGTAAAACAAATCCGCGTGTCACACTCTTTATTCGCTTGCGATTTGTTTTGCACCCTCTCTCTCGGACTCGATTATATTTCTAACGCTAACCCGGCTTGTAGTTGTGATTAACTTTGTAAATTTCAGTTTCGCCCTATTCACCCCCCCTCTAGGCGACTTTCACTTGGCAAGAGCGTACAATCCTAGTGGCGTCGGCCACCGCGGTTGGCCAGTAGAAACCTTGTCGGAAAGCGTTTTCCACAAGGGCCCGAGGTGCTACGTGGTGACCGCAAGCCCCTCGAGTGTATCTCTTGCAACAACTCTTGTCCTTCGACGACGGATATGCATCGTTGGAGAATGCCCGAGGGGCTGCGGTGGTAGAGCTCCTTTTCATCCCCCAATAAGACGAACAACTTAGTGCGCCGCGCCAGTCGCTGAGCTTCGGCCTTGTCGAGGGGTAGCTCTCCTCGGTGGAGATATTGCAGGTACGGGGTCTGCCAGTTTTGGTTTGGTGCAACCCCATTCTGCTCTCCCTCGATTCGCAAGGCCTCGCCCTCGGTGGCCGAGGGTACCTCGGGCCAAGCCGAGGTCTCGTCGGGCTCGGGCGTGTCGTCGATCTTGACGGAGGGTCGATGTATGTCTCTGGAGAAGACGTCCGGGGGAACCGTTGTCCGCCCCGAGGCTATTTTTGCCAGCTCGTCCACAGTCTCGTTGTACCGTCGAGCGATGTGGTTGAGCTCCAGCCCGTAGAACTTGTCTTCCAGGCGCTGAACTTCGTCGCAGTAGGCCTCCATCTTCGGGTCGTGGCAGTGGGAGTTCTGCGCCCCAGTTTGCTCACCAGGTCTCGGCAGGTGGTGCCGGCGAGGAACGCCCCGATGACATCCGAGTCGGTGATGTTGGGCAGCTCGATGTGCTGCTTTGAAAACCGTCGGATGTACTATCGCAGGGATTCCCCCGACTGCTGGCGGCAGCTTCGGAGATCCCATGAGTTCCCAGGGCGCACGTACGTGCCCTGAAAGTTTCCAGCGAAGGCCCTGACCAGGTCGTCCCAGTTGGAGATCTGCGCGGGAGGCAGATGCTCTAGCTAGGCCTGGGCAGCGTCGGAGAGGAACAGGGGGAGGTTGCGGATGATGAGGTTGTCGTCGTCCGTCCCTCCCAGCTGGCATGCCAGCCGGTAGTCCGCAAGCCACAACTCCAGCCTCGTCTCCCCCGAGTACTTGGTGAGGGTAGTCGGGGCTCGGAACCGAGCCGGGAACGGCGCCCGTCGTATGGCCCGGCTGAAGGCTTGCGGACCTGGTGGTTCGGGCGAGGGACTCCGATCCTCCTCGCTGTCATAGCGTCCTTCGCGCCTGGGGTGGTAGCCTCGGCGCACCCTCTCGTCGAGGCGGGCTCGACGGTTGCGATGGTGTGGCTCGTCGCTGAGGCGACCCGGGGCTGCAGGCGTCCCGTCCCGCGTGCGCCCGGTGTGGATCGAGACCTCCCGCATGAGTCGAGAAGTCGTTGCACGATGCTCCAGGGGGAACCCTTGCCTTCGGGAGGCAGAGCTTTCGGCCCATCAGACCGTAGCATCCTCCAGGAGATTCTTGAGTTCTCCTTGGATACGCCGCCCCTCGGTGGTGGATGGCTCCGGCATTGCTCAGAGTAGTATTGCCGCTGCAGCCAGATTCTGGCCGACCCCGCTGGAGGCCGGGGCAGCCTTGCCCTGGCATCGTCAACGATACGATGTTGGACGTCCCGGGCCCAATGACACGCTTCTCCGGTGAGTGCTCGGCCTGCCCACTCCTGCTCGATGTTTTGCCAGAGCTGCACAAGTTGCCCTGCTTCCTCGTCGAGCTTGGCCTGCATCTCACGGATTTGCTCGAGCTATGTGTCCTTACCCTCCGCAGGGACTGGGACCACAGCTAGCTCATCCGGGATGTCAACGCGAGAAGAAGGCACAGGGGGATCGTCATCCTCCGGCATACCGAGGTGGTTGCCTTCGTCGTGACCCCCTAGATCGACGTGGAAACATTCGCGACTTGGGCCACAACCCTCGTCGTCAAGGCTGTGGCCATCATCAGAGCAACCGGAGAGGTAGTAGTCACATGCGGTCATGAGGTCTCGCATGGCACTAGGATCACAGAGCCCGAAGAAATCCCAACCAGAGTCGGGCTCGTCTTCTTCCTCAGAACCCGGGGGCCCGTAGGTTGAGACGGTCGTCAGTCGGTCCCAATATGACCACATATGGTACCCCAGAAGGTTAGGGTATGCCTTTACAAAAGTGCTCATCGAAGAGGGGTCGCTTGGTGGATCGAAGCTGAATCTAAAAGGCACAGGGTGGAAAATGGACGGTACCTCTTGGTCGATGGACGGTGGGGAAGTCGCGTCGGGGACGGACTGCACCGTCATCTCAGGTACGAGGCTAACGCCCAGCAAGTCCTTCGCGAGAGTGCTGGCATCATCAGTCTGCTTGGGGTTGGCACGTTGTGGGGAAACGACATCCGTCGTTGTCTCAGGCGCGAGGACAACGCCCGACACGTCCCCCACTAGGGTGCCGACGTCGTCGACTCGCTCGACACCTGACGAGGCGCCGCCTCCTGCATGGCCACGATTGCTCTGTCTCCTCCTTCTGCGGCGAGGAGGGTGGCGAGGCAAACCCGGATGCTGCTCTTCCGCCACGGGGGGAAGACGTCGTCGAGTTCACCGCCGCCGGGCGAGCTGACGACCATCATTGTTGCTGTCGCGCTGCGGGGGGAGGAGTACCATGTCGTAGCTGCCGTCGAGGGACATGAACTCGAGACTCCCGAAGTAGAGCACCGTCCCGGGCTGAAGATGTTGCTGAAGACTACCCATCTGGAACTCAACGAGAAGTTGTTCGTTAACACGCAGCAGGCCCCTACCTGGCGCGCCAACTGTCGGCGTTTCGGACCCGGGGGGTCCGCGAGCCAACCAGTAAATTTGTCGCTGCGTGCCCCTACCCAGATGGGTTGGCGCGAGATGGAACACAAAGGGAAAACGCGGCTCATATTATCTCGCACCAGGGGGTGTGCTCGTAGTAGGGGTTACAAGCGTTCGCGAGAGAGAGAGAGTGAGCCTGTTCGTTTGCTCGTCCCTCCACGCGACCCCCTTCCGAAGACCCTCCCACAGGAAGGGCCTGAACCTCCCTTTTATAGATGCAAGGAGAGGGTCCAGGTGTACAATGGGGGGTGTAGCTTATGCGCTAACGTGTCTGGCAGAGAGGTGCCTGAGCCCTGTGTACATGCCAATGTGGCTGTCGGAGAGGTGCTAGAGCCCTGTGTATGCGATAACGTGGCCGTCGGAGAAGTGCCTGAGCCCCGTAGAAGCACAGCTGGCGGTGCTGCTGGGATCCTGCTGACGTCTCCTTGCTTCCGTAGGGGGCTGAGAACCACCGTCGTCACGGATGCACGCGGGGAGCCATCATTGCCTGTTACCGGGACGAGCCAGATGGGACGCCGGTCTTGTTCCCTTGTAGCCTGAGCTAGCTAGGGGTAGGGTAATGATGTATCCCCTGTGGCGCGATCGGTCCGAGCCCAAGGTTGGGCGAGGCGGAGCTTCCTGTCGCGCCCGAGGCTGAACTTGCTGTTGTCAGCCTTGCCCGGGTGGCTGGCACAGCAGTCGGAGCGGGGTGAGCGACGCTGTTTTCCTGTCAGATCGGTTAGTGGAAGGGCGAAGTGACTGCGGTCACTTCGACCTTGCCGACTGAGGCACGTGTGTCAGGATAATGTGTCAGGCTACCCTCGCATTGAATGCGCCTGCGATACGGTCGGTTGGTGAGGCGATTTGGCCAAGGTTGCTTCTCGTCGAAGCCTGTCCGAGCTGGGCCTCGGGCGAGCCGAGGGTGCGCCCGCTGCCTGAGGAGACTCTCGGGCGAGGCGTGAATTCGTCCGGGACTACTGTTCCCGCTCGAGGCCGGGGTCGGGCGAGGCGAGATTGCGTCCCTTGGTTGGCGAGGTCTTGACCTGAACCGTGCCCATCAGTCTCTGCAGCTTGTGCTGATGGTGGTTACCAGCCGTGTTTAGGAGTGTTGGGGGTACCCCTAATTACGGTACCCGACAATACTAAGAACTAATATTGACCTATTCAAATTTGCTACCAGGTACTTAGGTGTGAATCATTACCATTATCATTTACGTTATATTTCGTGAACCAACACCTTAATATTACCAATCATCTTTTCTATTACAAGCACTCAGGTGTGAATCATTATCATTTATGTTATATTTCATGAACTAAACAACACCTTAATATTACCAATCATCTTTCCTATTACAATGGTGCTTTTGGTTGCTACCACTTCTAATTCTTTTCTAAGTTTATCCTTTTCGTTCTTAGTTTTATCAATCTTGTAGAAGCTTGTTACTGTCCACTTGCTTTTGCTTTTTGTTATTGTTAAACAAATAATTATATAATCATTACATCAATTTTAGCAATTTGGTTAAAAGTAATATGTTTTACTAGACTAGATGAGCCGGTGGTGGTCCTGAGATTTTAGGGGATGAAATTTCAAACAGAAGTTTTTTTAATACTATATATAAATTTTACTAATAAAAACTCAATGTGATCAATTAAAAATCATAAACTTGAAGTTGTTTTTGCTCTTGTGAGAGTGTTGTGAGGTCTTTCATTGCTGTCAGTTATTACATATAAATTTTACAATAAACTCAATGTGATCAATTAAAAATCATGATCTTGATAAGTTGCTTATGCTCTTGCAAGGGTGTTGCGAGGCGTCTTTCGTCGTTGTCTCAACTGATGTGATGTTTTTGTTTTTTGTTTGAGAAGTCACTTTATTCTAAATGAGTTGATTTATTATGGGCTCATCATATGAATTTTGATAAGGTTATTATTTTTATGCTAGTAATTATTATTAGCTAGTAAGGAATGCGGTAACAACAAATTAATCCATTTAATTTCACCAACGAAACAAAAAATAATAATAAGCAAAAGGATAATATATTACTTATTCATCTAATAGTATACACTATATGTTCATTATATACATAAATAGAGATATTTTATGCTATTAAAAATATTTGTGTATGATATAAGGCCCCATAGTGTGAGGGCTAGGATTGGACATACCGTCCGACCCCCTCAAGGTCGACACTACCAAGAGTTTACCAAGAGTTCATAAATAATGGCAAGATTATTATGATTAATTTTAACACGAGTAAAATCTTCTTTAAAGTGTTAAGCTTAGTGTTGAGCTTTTCATTTATCCCTTTAAGTTCATGTTTTTCTTTGATATCTCTTAGGGTTTTTTAGCTCTTTGATATTGGATGCCATTATTTTATTGCCATCTTTTTTAAGTTATCACTAGTTTTTTTCAGTTATGTCAAGGATTTATTTATTCTCATGTTTTAATTTTTTTGTCTCTTGTCTTTCTAATGATCTGACTGTATTCTTTAAGAAAGAAAATTAGTTCACCAAACGAGGGATATGAGGGATCAATAAATTTGCGATCACTATCACTACTATCATTATTATTATATACCTTTTCTTTCCTTGTCCATAAGATGCATTCCCTCCGTTTGTTTTTATATGATGTTTCCGACAAGTTTGTAAAAATTAAGGAAACACTGATTTGACAATATTACTGAGCCTCAGACCCTAGTGACGCATACGGGCGACTCAGAAGCAAAGCGATGGAGTCAAAAAGGGGAGGGCAGAGGTGGAAGACCAGTGAAAATTTGTGAACGGGCGTCATATAAAGAAAACACTTTTAACTTGTGAAGTGACGTCATATAAAAATGAACGGAGGAAGTACCAGTGTAGAAGACGGTCATGGTGATGGCAGTGAAGGGTCATATAATAAGTGTGGCTATTTTGTCATCATCATTACTATCGCGTAACGAAGAGTCATTTGTGGAGTCGATGTTGGTGAGACAATCATCAACAATATGTCTTTCCACATTTTTTCTTATTACTTTGCTTTTTTCCATCCTCTCTTGAAGGTTTTGCTCTTTTTATCTTCGCTTGCATCATCCTTCTTGGTCCTAAAATTGTTTTCTTGGGCTTTAAGCATTGATGAGAAAAATGGCTAAACTCATCACGATTATAACAATCCATCCCATAGATAGGTCTTCTTTTGCTACCAGGAAAGAATTTCTTTTTCCTTGAATTGAATTTGATACATTTATTTAGCTTGTTTAACATCTTGGTAGTATTCTTCATCATGATTGCTAGTTTCACATTATTGTTTGAGCTTTCCATATCTTGAACTTTAGTTTTTACCTTTCTTATGGTTGTTGTCGGGGTTAATATCCCAGGGCCCCAGGGCCCACGAGTCAGAAGGACGACGGGGGAAGACTCTGCCTCGGAAGGACCCGCCCCCAAATAGCCCCAAGGCACCGAGCTCGGGATCGGGCGAGGCGAAGGCAGAAGGGGGCAGGGGGTCGAGTGAACCAAGAGAAAGCCACTCGAGTGGAAACCACATCCGACCAAGGACTGACCCACCATAAATGACTAACCACATTAACTGTGCCTAGCACCGAGCCACGGTAGGGAAGTTGGTCCTCCTTCCACTCATGACCTACAAGGCCATTGACCTGCAACCCACTCATGACCTACCCAGTCTAGGCCTGAGTACCCTAGCAATCTATAGGGCCCGCAACATGATGAGCCACACTGAGACTCATAGTACGAAGGGCAGGGGTTGGTGCGATGACGCTGGAGCTCCTCGCTGCCCACGCATAACCGAACTTAAAGATCCTAGCCAGAGAGCTCATACGACCGAGGTGCATAACGACAAGCACGTTTTTACCGATGTAGAATGCTTCGTTCTACCATGACGTAGTAACTCCTTCCACGAGAAGCTACCTATAACCGATCCCCTCCTTGGTCTATAAAAGGGGGAGGATTGGCTGAGACAAATAGGGGACAATGTAGGCAAAGCCGAAGAGCACACCGCCACGACACCCAATGCTTAGCTAGGTAGTGAACACTAGGTACATAGTCCTTAGACCTTACTACACATAAGAGAATTAGGAACTCCTCCCTCTCTCGCCCGCTTGTAACCGCTACTACAAGCATTGAGTAACCCGAACCAGTATAAATCTTGCACCCACTGAGCACACTATCTGGATCTAGAACACATACAAACAAATTTACTGGTCAGAGCTATTTCTAAACACCGGTAGTTGGCGCGCTAGGTAGGGGCCTTGCACGTTCTCGATGTCCTCTTCATCGAGATCTGGATGGCCGACCATGACGCCGTTTGGGCACCTAGAATGACCATCTGTTTTGGAAGCCTCGACTTCATCATAGACAACAAGGGAAAACCAGAAGCCCAATCCCCCTTGACGAAGGTTTTGGCTGACATCGCTAGGGTCTTTGGAGGCCTCTAGCTAAGCCTCCTCTAGAGAATGACACACAGCGGTGCACGACATGACCCGCTCATGTCAAGTTCATAGGAATGACAGACCCTATCAGGGACTCATTCCACGACCTCCTCATGTCAGGGTAGGTGAAAGTCGCCTAGAGGGGGGTGAATAGGGCGAATCTGAAATTTATAAACTTAAGCACAACTACAAGCCGGGTTAGCGTTAGAAATATAAACGAGTCCGAGAGAGAGGGCGAAAAACAAATCGTAAGCAAATAAAGAGTGAGACACAAGGATTTGTTTTATTGAGGTTCGTTTCTTGCAAACCTACTCCCCGTTGAGGTGGTCACAAAGACCGGGTCTCTTTCAACCCTTTCCCTCTCTCAAACGGTCACTTAGACCGAGTGAGCTTTTCTTCTCAATCAAACGGGACACAAAGTCCCCGCAAGGATCACCACACAATTGGTGTCTCTTGCCTCGGTTACAATTGAGTTTGATCACAAGAAAAATGAGAAAGAAAAGAAGCAATCCAAGCGCAAGAGCTCAAATGAACACAAATGTCGCTCTCTCTAGTCACTATTTGATTTAGAGTGATTCCAGATTTGGGAGAGGAGTTGATCTCTTTGGTTGTGTCTAGAATTGAATGCTATAGCTCTTGTAATGTGTTGAAGGTGGAAAACTTAGATGCCAATGAATGTGGGGTGGTTGGGGTATTTATAGCCCCAACCACCAAAAGTGGCCGTTAGGAGACTGTCTGTCGCATGGCGCACCGGACAGTCCGGTGCGCTACCGGACACTGTCCGGTGCGCCAGCCACGTCAGCCGGTTGTTGGGTTCTGACCGTTGGAGCTCTGACTGGTGGGGCCTCTGGGCTGTCCGGTGGTGCACCGGACAGGTCCTGTAGATTGTCCGGTGCTCCTTCTGCGTGTGCTCTGACTCTGGCGCGCACTGTAGCGCATTGAATGCGTTAGCAGTCGACCGTTGGTGCGAAGTAGCCGTTGCTCCGCTGGCACACCGGACAGTCCGGTGTGACACCGGACACTGTCCGGTGCTTCACCGGACACTGTCCGGTGCTTCACCGGACAGTCCGGTGAATTATAGCGGAGCGGCCTCCCATTTTCCCGAAGGTGGCAAGTTCAGCATCGAGTGCCCTGGTGCACCGGACACTGTCCGGTGGCACACCAAACAGTCCGGTGCGCCAGACCAGGGTGCCTTTTGGGATGTCTTTAGCTCTCTTTATTTGAACCCATCTTTGATCTTTTTATTCGCTTGTTGTGAACCTTTGGCACCTGTAAAAACTTATTGACTAGAGCAAACTAGTTAGTCCAATTATTTGTGTTGGGCAATTTAACCACCAAAATCAATTTAGGAAAAGGAGTAAGCCTATTTCCCTTTCAATCTCCCCCTTTTTGGTGATTGATGCCAACACAAACCAAAGCAAATATAGAAATGCATAATTGAACTAGTTTGCATAATTGTAAGTGCAAAGGTTACTTAGAATTGAACCAATATAAATTCTCATAAGATATGCATGGATTGTTTCTTTATATTTTTAACATTTTGGACCACGCTTGCACCACATGTTTTGTTTTTGTAAATTCTTTTGTATATTCTTTTCAAAGTTCTTTTGCAACTAGTCAAGGAACAAATGAATAAGATTTTGAGAAGCATTTTTCAAATTTTGAAATTTTCTCCCCCTGTTTCAAATGCTCTTTCCTTTGACTAAACAAAACTCCCCCTCAAAGAAATCCTCCTCTTAGTGTTCAAGAGGGTTTTAGATATTAATTTTGAAGATACTATTTTCTCCCCCTTTTGAACATACTTTCTTTATTTTAAAATTAGGTGGTGGTGCGGTCCTTTTGCTTTGGGCTAATACTTTCTCCCCCTTTGGCATGAATCGCCAAAAACGGATACATGAGTGAAATATAAGCCCTTCTAACCACTTTCTCCCCCTTTGGCTAATAATATATGAGTGAAGATTATACCAAAGTTGAAGAGTGGCTCGGAGCGACGGCGAAGAATGAGTAAGTTGATGGAGTAGAGTGGAAGCCTTTGTCTTCGCCGAAGACTCCAATTCCCTTTCAATCTATGACTTGGGTTGAAATACACTTGAAAACACATTAGTCATAGCATATAAAAGAGACATGATCAAAGGTATATTAATGAGCAATGTATGCAAGATATCAAAAGAAATTCCGAGAATCAAGAATATTTAGCTCATGCCTAAGTTTGTTAAAAGTTTGTTCATCTAGTGGCTTGGTAAAGATATCAGCCAATTGTTCTTTGGTGTTAATATATGCAATCTCGATATCCCCCTTTTGTTGGTGGTCCCTTAGAAAATGATACCTAATGGCTATGTGTTTAGTGCGGCTATGCTCAACGGGATTATCCGCCATGCGGATTGCACTCTCATTATCACATAGAAGAGGAACTTTGGTTAATTTGTAACTATAGTCCCTAAGGGTTTGCCTCATCCAAAGTAATTGCGTGCAACAATGGCCTGCGGCAATATACTCGGCTTCGGCGGTAAAAGAGCTACGGAATTTTGCTTCTTTGAAGCCCAAGACACCAGAGACCTTCCCAAGAATTGGCAGGTCCTGGATGTGCTCTTTCTATTAATTTTACACCCTGCCCAATCGGCATCCGAATAACCAATTAAATCAAATGTGGATCCTCGAGGGTACCAAAGCCCAAACTTAGGAGTATAAACTAAATATCTCAAGATTCGTTTTACGGCCTGTCGGCGTTTCGACCCCGGGGGGTCTCCGGACCGACGAGTAAATTGTCGTCGCGTGTCCCAGCCCAGATGGGTCGGCGCAAGACGGAGCACGAAGGGGGGAAGAAAACAGGCAAAGGGGAAACCCGCGGCCTTCGTGTTGCCCTGCGCCCAGGTCGGGTGCACTTGCAGTAGGGGGTTACAAGTGTCCGCGTGGGAGAGAGAGAGGGAGAGCGAGACACTTATGCGTCGACCCGTTCCTCCCGCGCGGCCAACCTTCTCGTACGAGAGCCCTGGACCTTCCTTTTATAGGCGTAAGGAGAGGGTCCAGGTGTACAATGGGGGGTGTAGCAGTGTGCTAACGTGTCTAGCAGAGAGGAGCTAGAGCCCTAAGTACATGCCGTCGTGGCAGTCGGAGAGGTTTTGGCACCCTGTTCATGTGGTGTCGTGGCCGTCAGAGGAGAGCTGGAGCCTTGCGGAAGGACAGCTGTCGGGGCTGTCGAGTCCTTGCTGACGTCTCCTTGCTTCCGTAAGGGGCTGAGAGCCGCTGTCGTCATGGAGCGCGCGGGGCGCCATCATTATTTGTTTACCGGGGTGAGCCAGATGGGACGCCGGTCTTGTTCCCCGTAGCCTAAGCTTAGCTAGGGGTAGGGTAATGATGGCCCCCCCTGTGACGTGGTCGGTCCGAGCCCTAGGTCGGGCGAGGCGGAGGCTCCTCCGAGGCCGAGGTCGAGTCCGTCTTCCGAGGCCGAGGCTGAGTCCAAGCCCTGGGCTCGGGCGAGGCGGAGTTCGTCGTCTTCCAGAGCCGAGGCTGAGTCCGAGCCCTGGGGTCGGGCGAGGCGGAGTTCGTCGTCTTCCGGAGCCGAGGCTGAGTCCAAACCCTGGGGTCGGGCGAGGCGGAGTTCGTCGTCTTCCAGAGCCGAGGCTGAGTCCGAGCCCTGGGGTCGGGCGAGGCGGAGTTCGTCGTCTTCCGGAACCGAGGCTGAGTCCGAGCCTTGAGGTCGGGCGAGGCGGAGTTTGCCGTCCGAGGTCGAGGTTGAGTCCGAGCCCTGGGTCGGGCGAGGCGGAGTCCATCTTCCGAGGCCGAGACAGGGGCCGAACCCTAGGGTCGGGCGAGGCGGAGCTTCCTATGTCGCCCGAGGCTGGACTTAGCCACTGTCAGCCTCACTCTATCGAGTGGCACAGCAGTCGGGGTGACGCAGGCGGCGCTGTTTTCTTGTTAGGTCGGTCAGTGGAGCGGCGAAGTGACTGCAGTCACTTCGGCTCTGTCGACTGAAGAGCGCGCGTCAGGATAAGGTGTCAGGCCATCCTTGCATTAAATGCTCCTGCGATATGGTCGGTTGGCGTGGCGATCTGGCAAAGGTTGCTTCTCTGCGAAGACTGGGCCTCGGGTGAGCCGAAGGTGTGTCCGTTGCTTGAGGGGGCCCTCGGGCGAGACGCGAATCCTCCAGGGTCGGCTGCCTTTGCCCGAAGCTGAGCTCGGGCGAGGCGAGATCGTGTCCCTTGAGTGGACTGAGCCTTGACCTTAATCGCGCCCATCAGGCCTTTGCAGCTTTGTGCTGATGGGGGTTACCAGCTGAGATTAGGAGTCTTGGGGGTACCCCTAATTATGGTCCCCGACAGTAGCCCCCGAGCCTCGAAGGGAGTGTTGATACTCGCTTGGAGGCTTTTGTCGCACTTTTTTGCAAGGGGACCGGCCTTTCTCGGTTGCGTTTCGTTCCGGTGGGTGCGCGCGAGCGCACCCGCCATGTGTAGCCCCCGAGGCCTCGGAGGAGTGGTTTGACTCCTTCGAGGTCTTAGTGCGTTTCGTGATGCTTCGGCCGATCTGGTTGTTCCCTCATGCGAACTGGCCGTAGCCCAGGTGCACAGTCGAGTCCCAAGTTCTCGGGCTGGTATGTTGACGCTGTCAACGGTTTGGCTGGAGCCGGGTTTGCGAGAGCAGCCCTCGAGCCTCCTCACAGAGCGAGAGGACGGTCAAGGACAGACTCGGCTTTTTACATACGCCCCTGCGTCGCCTTTCCGCAAGGAGGAGGGGGGGGGAAGCGCCATGTTGCCCTCGGAGGGCGCCGAACATGGTGTCTCCAATGAGTTGCTAATGGGTAATCCGAGTGGACGCCCGTGCCCCATTCGTTAGGGGTCGGCTAGTGGCCCGGAGGCGCGCTCCAAAAGTACCCGCGGGTGATTCACCGGACCCGGTCCCCTTTTGACGGGGTCCGAGGGCTCGATGCCTCCCTCTGGTGGGATTCCGTTACAAAATCGTTCCCGTTGGTCTCGGAAATGTCCTAGGGTACATCGGGAGCGTAGCTCGAGCCTTGGTTATGTATCGAACGTACCCAGGGTCATCCCTCGCTCTGCGTGCTTTGAGGCGGCTGTCAGAACCCTTCGGGGGCCAGCCTACGAACCCCTGATCAGTAGTGGGCGCGGAGCCCGAGTGGCCTGAGGCGGCCGTTGAACCCTTCCGAGGGGCCAGCCTTCGAATCTCTGACCAGTAGTGGGCGTGGAGCCCGAGTGCTCTGAGGCGGCTGTTGAAACCCTTCCGAGGGGCCAGCCTTCGAACCTCTGATCAGTAGGGGGGCTCGGGGCCCGCTTCCTTCGCGGAGAAGGATCCCTTTCGGAGTATCCCCATTCCCGGTCCCTGTGGCAAGAGAGAGAGAGAGAGATGAAGTGGAAAAGGATACGGAATCGAATGACATGGCGCACCTTTTTTGACGCGGTCATTATGGCGGAGGTGAAGCGTCGCCTGCTTCGCCTGCCAAAGGTGCCGCCTGTCCTGCCGCAGAGTTAATGCGACGGGACGAGTGGTTTGCGGGGCAGCCGTTGTGCGTGCGTGAGCCGTTCGGGGAACGAACACGGGCGCGTCGTCTTCACGCCGTGGGAGAGGGTTCTCTCGCTGTCCCAGGAGGGGACGTGAGCTTGCTGACGACTTGACTGCTACTTCCGCCCGCCTGCCACCGCCATTACTGCCGGCCCATTTCTGGCCGTATCGATCGTCGCGCCTTCTCCCGTGGCTGACTAACCCGTGACCAATGTGCTCGGTTGGCACTGTCGGGTCATGCGCAGGGTCGCCTCGAGTCGCGGCACCGGTTCCACAGTCGAGAAGGTGCGGTACTGGCGCGAGTGGCGGTGCAGTTTCTCGCACGTAGTAACCGGCGCGCCGGTTACATGATGTGTGGGCCTGGGCCTCCATGCTTGGACGCGTCGAAGTCGAAAGGGTGCGCCCCCTTGGTGCGGTTGCATGCCGCCTGCATGGCGGTCCGCTCTTTCACCCGTTGGTCTGGGCGAAAGTGGAGGAGGGCTTGTAGCCGCTGGGCAGTTACGCGCACCGCGCGCGGCGGTTTGGCTTCTTCTGCCCTGGGCCAGCTTGCATGACGCGTGGGACCCAGCCCCCGTGTCGTAGGGGGAGGACCTTGGAGCGTGTTGGAGAAGACTCGGTCTGCGCCGGCTGAGGACGCAAGTGAGGAGAGTTGCCTTTAAAAGGAGGGTGACCCCCTTGGAAGGCAACCATGTCTTCGCACTCCCTTCATGCATCGCGTCCTTCCACATTCTGAGCTCCCGGATGGGGAGCGCCCGCGGTTCTTCCGCCTTGTCGTCGTTGGAGGAACGCAACTTCGCGGAAGTTGGTACCTTTCAGCCATCGTTCGGCTTCAAGGATTTTCATCAGACAGCCCGACTGCATCCCCTCGCCGGTGGTCACCCAAGACGGTGACCACTAGCTTGATGGTGGGGAGAAGCAAACCGGGCTGCGACCTCTGCCCCGCCCTCAGCTTCAAGGATCTTCATCATCCTGGCTGGGGCGGAGGGCGAGGCGAGCCGGAGCTCCAGCTCCCGTGCGGGTCGGCGGACCACCTCTTCTTCTAGCTTCTGGGGTGGAAACCATCCCCCAGCTCTGCGGAGGAGGCGTCCTCCAGCCATGCCGGGGAAGGCGAACTGTTGCTGCCCAGCTAGGATGCAACATTCCGTCCTCCGTCCTCGCTTTCATGGAGAGGACGGGAGTGAGGACCTGCCGGTGCCCTTTGGGGCGGCCGACGCTCGCTGGTGCGGTGTTGGTGGATAGGTGGACGCCGCCGTCGGTGCTGACGTGGTGGCAGCTGGAGAAAGCTTCTCCGCCGTCGAGACCGTCAGCGCCACCTGCGGACCGACCTCCGGGTCTTTGGCTTTAATGTCTGGTTCGCGTCCCTTGAGTGGGGACGCGAACGAGAGCCTTCCGGTGGCTGCGGCCGTCCTGGGATCATGGCTGCTGCTGCGGAGGTCGCCGGCGAGCCGCCTGGAGCCCGTCGTCCCGCAGACTCTCCGATGTGGAGGTTGTTCATACCCGCGGGAGTGGAACCGGAGTTCCGTTTGTAATGGCACCTTGAGTGCCGGTGTTTGTTCATTGCGGCTGTCGGGGCCTGAACATGTATGTATTTTGGCATGAAGCCATGTTTTTTCCTCATTTCGAGCACTAGGACTCGCCTGTCGGCTAACTGAACCGCTTCACCAAGTGTGAGTTGCCTCGTGCGAAGGTGACGAGTGAGGTATCCGTATCCCGGAGGCGTAGGAGTCCCTCGGCTCGGTCGGCCTTGCCGCCCGAGGCTTCTCTTGCTTAGTTAAAGGGACCCTCGGCCGCTCTGCGGTGAGCCGAAGCCGGGGGCAGCGGTCTCAGCATGGACAGAGGCAGAGGTTGCTCGAAAAGAAGACTTCGTCGGCCGGAGCCTGGCCGAGCCGTCCACTGGCGGGACCAGCGCCGGAGTCGAGTTGCCGAGGCCATGAGCCGGGCTGGTGTCCTCGAGGGAGAACTGGCTGAGGCTTCGGGGTGGCCGGCCGAGCCGTCTGCTCGGGCCGGATTCCTGGAGGAGACCCTGGCGGTGATGGCCCGGGCGTGGTGCTGACGTCGTCCTTCGGAGCGAAGATCCTCCGATCGTGTTGCCGTCCGAGGCTCGGTCGGACTTCGCCGAAGGTGGAGTTGACGTCGAGGGTGCTGCTGCTCCCCCTCCATCGACGTCTGAGCCAGCAGGATCGGTTCATCTTGTAGCGTGCGTATGTTTTCTGCGGCCGCCGAGGCCCAAACATATCGTCGTTGTGTTGTAAAGCTGCGTTTTCCCCTTATTTCGAGTATCAGGACTTATTTGTTGGTAACAGAATTGTTTGTCCAAGCGAGAGTTACTTTTCACGGAAGGTGATGAGTGAGGTATCCGTATCACGGAGGCGTAGGAGTCCCTCGGCTCGGTCGGCCTTGCCGCTTACGTGTACTCTTACTCGTCCGTAGGATTCTGCTATCGATATAGTCGAGAAGGCACGAAAAATCATTTCGGCAGAAAAGTTCCCGAGCATTAAGACTTGTTCGGTCAGCGGAATCGCTTATCCGAGCGTGAGTTACTTATCGCAAAAGGTGATGAGTGAGGTATCCGTATCCCGGAGGCGTAGGAGTCCCTCGGCTCGGTCGGCCTTGGCTGCTTACGTGTACTCCGTCGTTTTCAGGATCCCACTTTTGAAGTAGTCAAAAAGCACGAAAGACGTTCTGGCAGAAAGACTTTTTCCGAGGAAAAATTTGACGCGGTGGGGGTGTCCCCCTTCTAGCCCCCGAGGGAGGGTTGGGCTTTGCTGAGGCAAGGCTGACCCTTCCTTGATGGTTAGACTTTGTATGTAAACGAGGTGTATGAATGACTTGAAAACATCTTAAGGGTAGAAGCGACGTAGCTATCGGATGTTCCAAGCGTTGCTGTAGATCTCGCCTTGACTGTTGGCCAGCTTGTATGTTTCGGGCTTCAAAATCTTGGCGATGATGAATGGCCCTTCCCAGGGAGGCGTGAGCTTGTGCCGCCCTCGGGTGTCTTGTCGTAGCCGAAGCACCAAGTCGCCCACCTGGAGGTCTCGGGACCGAACCCCTCGGGCGTGGTAGCGTCGCAGGGACTGCTGATACCACGTCGAGTGTAGTAAGGCCATGTCCCGAGCCTCTTCCAGCTGGTCCAGTGAGTCTTCTCGGTTGGTTCGATTGTTTTGGTCGTCGTACGCCCTCGTCCTCGGGGAATCGTATTCTAAGTCTGTGGGCAAGATGGCCTCGGCCCCATAGACTAGAAAGAACGGTGTGAAGCCCGTGGCTCGGCTCGACGTTGTCCTCAGACTCCAGACCACCGAGGGGAGTTCCTTCATCCATCGCCTGCCGAACTTGTTGAGGTCGTTGTAGATCCTCGGCTTGAGTCCTTGTAGAATCATGCCGTTGGCACGTTCTACCTGCCCATTCGTCATGGGGTGAGCCACGGCGGCCCAGTTCACCCGGATGTGGTGATCCTCGCAGAAGTCCAGGAACTTTCTGCCGGTGAACTGGGTGCCGTTATCGGTGATGATGGAGTTCGGGACCCCAAAGCGATGGATGATGTTGGTGAAGAATGCCACCGCCTGTTCGGACCTGATGCTGTTTAGGGGTCGGACCTCGATCCACTTGGAGAATTTGTCGATGGCGACCAGCAGGTGCGCGTAGCCCCCGGGCGCCTTCTGCAAGGGACCAACGAGGTCTAGACCCCACACAGCAAACGACCAGGTGATGGGTATTGTTTGCAGAGCCTGAGCGGGTAGGTGCGTCTGCCTTGCGTAGAATTGACACCCTTGGCAGGTGCGGACAATTCTAGTGGCGTCGGCCACCGCGGTCGGCCAGTAGAAACCTTGTCGGAAAGCGTTTCCAACAAGGGCTCGAGGCGCTGCGTGATGACCGCAAGCCCCCTAGTGTATTTCTTGTAATAACTCCTGACCTTCGGTGATGGGTATGCATCGCTGGAGGATGCCGGAGGGGCTGCGGTGGTAGAGCTTCTTCCCGTCACCCAGCAAGACAAATGACTTGGCGCGCCGCGCCAGTCGCCGAGCTTCGGCTCTATCGAGGGGTAGCTCTCCTCGGTGGAGATATTGCAGGTACGGGGTCTGCCAGTTTCGATTAGGCGTGACCCCATTCCGCTCTTCCTCGATGCGCAGAGCCTCACCCTCGGTTGCCGAGGGTGCCTCGGGCGGGGCCGAGACCTTCTCGGGCTCGGGCGTGTCGTCGGTCTTGACTGAGGGTTGATGTAGGTCTCAGGAGAAGACGTCGGGAGGGACGGTTGTCCGCCCCGAGGCTATCTTCGTCAGCTCGTCCGCAGTCTCGTTGTATCGTCGGGCGATGTGGTTGAGCTCGAGGCCGTAGAACTTGTCCTCCAGGCATCGAACCTCATCGCAGTAGGCTTCCATCTTCGGGTCGCGACAGTGGGAGTTCTTCATGACTTGGTCGATGACAAGCTGCGAGTCACCGCGAGCGTCGAGGCGTCGGACCCCTAGCTCGATGGCGATGCGCAACCCGTTGACCAGAGCCTCGTACTCAGCCACGTTGTTGGATGCCGGGAAATGGAGGCGCAACACGTAGCGGAGGTGCTTCCCGAGGGGCGAGATGAAGAGCAGGCCCGCGCCTGCCCCTGTTTTTATCAGCGACCCGTCGAAAAACATGGTCCAGAGTTCCGGTTGGATCGGAGCTGCCGGGAGTTGGGTGTCGACCCATTCAGCCACAAAGTTCGCCAAGACTTGGGACTTGATGGCCTTCCGAGGGGCGAACGAGATTGTCTCGCCCATGATTTCCACTGCCCACTTTGCAATCCTACCCGAGGCCTCTCGGCACTAGATGATCTCCCCCAGGGGGAAGGATGACACCACAGTCACTGGATGAGACTCGAAGTAGTGTCGCAACTTCCACCGCGTCAGAATCACTACGTACAACATCTTCTGAATATGTGGGTAGCGGATCTTGGTCTCGGACAGTACCTCACTGATGAAGTAGACCGGCCTCTGGACGGGCAATGCATGCCCTTCTTCTCGTCTCTCAACCACGATCGCGGCGCTGACCACCTGAGTGGTAGCGGCGACGTAGATCAAGAGGGCTTCTCCGGCAGTGGGGGGCACCAAGATGGGCGCGTTCGTAAGGAGCGCCTTCAGGTTCCCGAGGGCTTCCTCGGCCTCGGGGGTCCAAGTGAAGCACTCGGTCTTTCTTAAGAGGCGGTACAGAGGTAGGCCTCTTTCGCCGAGGCGCGAGATGAAGCGGCTCAGAGCCGCAAGGCATCCCATGACCCTCTGTACGCCTTTCAAGTCCTTGATGGGGCCCATGTTGGTGATGGCCGCAATTTTCTCCGGGTTGGCCTCGATGCCCCGCTCGGAGACGATGAACCCCAAGAGCTTGCCTCGGGGGACTCCGAAGACACACTTCTCGGGATTGAGCTTTACGCCTTTCGCCTTGAGACACCGGAATGTCGTTTCAAGGTCGGAGAAGTGGTCAGAGGCTTTCCACGTCTTGACTACGATGTCATCGACGTAAGCCTCGACGGTCCGACCAATGTGCTCTCCGAACACGTGGTTCATGCACCTTTGGTATGTCGCACCCGCATTCCTCAAACCAAATGGCATAGTAACGTAGCAGTACATGCCAAAAGGGGTGATGAAAGAAGTCGCGAGCTGGTCGGACTCTTTCATCCTGATTTGGTGATACCCTGAGTAGGCATCGAGGAAAGACAGGGTTTCGCACCCAGCAGTGGAATCCACGATTTGATCGATGCGAGGCAGAGGGTAGGGAACCTTCGGACATGCTTTGTTTAGACCAGTGTAGTCTACACACATCCGCCATTTCCCTCCTTTCTTTCTCACAAGCATAGGGTTGGCAAGCCATTCGGGATGGAATACCTCTTTGATGAACCCTGCGGCCATCAGCTTGTGGATCTCCTCGCCTATGGCTCTGCGCTTTTCTTCGTCGAATCGGCGCAGAGGCTGCTTCACGGGTCGGGATCTAGCTCGAATGTCCAGCGAGTGCTCAGCGACATCCCTCGGTATGCCAGGCATGTCCGAGGGACTCCACGCAAAGACTTCGGCGTTCGCGTGGAGAAAGTCAACGAGCACTGCTTCCTATTTGGGGTCGAGCTCGGAGCCGATCCTTATCTGCTTGGAGGCGTCGTTGCTGGGGTCGAGAGGGATGGACTTAACCGTCTCTGCTGGCTCGAAGTTGCCGGTGTGGCGCTTCACGTCTGACGCCTCCTTGGAGAGGCTCTCCAGGTCGGCGATGAGGGCCTCGGATTCGGCGAGGGCCTCGGCGTACTCCACGCACTCCACGTCGCATTCGTACGCGTGTCGGTACGTGGGGCCGACGGTGATGACCCCGTTGGGGCCCGACATTTTGAGCTTGAGGTAGGTGTAGTTGGGGACGGCCATGAACTTGGCATAGCATGACCTCCCCAGTACTGCATGGTAGGTTCCTCGGAACCCGACCACCTCGAACGTGAGGGTTTCCCTTCGGAAGTTGGAGGGAGTCCCAAAGCAGACGGGCAGATCGAGCTGTCCGAGGGGTTGGACGCGTTTCCCAGGGATGATCCCGTGAAAAGGCGCCACGTCTGCCCGAATCGAGGACAGATCGATCTGCAGGAGCCCGAGGGTCTCGGCGTAGATGATGTTGAGGTTGCTGCCTCCGTCCATGAGGACCTTGGTGAGCCTGACGTTGCCGATGACGGGGTCGACAACGAGCGGATATTTCCCCGGGCTCGGCACGCGGTCGGGGTGGTCGCCCTGGTCGAAGGTGATGGGCTTGTCGGACCAGTCTAGGTAGACTAGCGCCGCCACCTTTACCGAGCAGACTTCTCAACGCTCTTGCTTGCGGTGCCGAGCCGAGGCGTTTGCCACTTGCCCACCGTAGATCATGAAGCAGTCGTGGACCTCGGGGAACTACTCTGCCTTGTGATCCTTCTTCTTGTCGTTGTTGTGGGCCCTGCCACCTTCCACCGGTGGCCCAGCCTTGTGAAAGTGGCACCGAAGTATGACACACTCCTCAAGGGTGTGCTTGACGGGCCCCTGATGATAGGGGCACGGCTCCTTGAGCATCTTATCGAAGAGATTGACACCTCCAGGAGGTTTTTGAGGGTTCTCGTACTCAGCGGCGGTGACAAGGTCCGCGTCGGCGGCGTCGCGTTTCACTTGCGACTTCTTCTTGCCCTTCTTCTTGGTGCCGCGCTGAGCGGACGCCTCGGGGACATCTTCCGGCTGGCGGCCCTGGGGCTGCTTGTCCTTCCGAAAGATGGCCTCAACCGCCTCCTGGCCAGAGGCGAACTTGGTGGCGATGTCCATCAGCTCGGTCGCCCTGGTGGGGGTCTTGCGACCCAGCTTGCTCACCAGGTCGCGGCAGGTGGTGCCGGCGAGGAACGCGCCGATGACGTCCGAGTCGGTGACGTTGGGCAGCTCGGTGCGCTACTTCGAGAATTGCCGGATGTAGTCCCGGAGAGACTCTCCCGGCTGCTGGCAGCAGCTTTGGAGATCCCAGGAGTTCCCAGGGCGCACGTACGTGCCCTGGAAGTTGCCGGCGAAGGCTTGGACCAGGTCGTCCCAGTTGGAGATCTGCCCCGGAGGCAGATGCTCCAGCCAGGCTCGAGCGGTGTCGGAGAGGAACAGGGGGAGGTTGCGAATGATGAGGTTATCTTCGTCTGTTCCACCCAGCTGGCAGGCCAGTCGGTAGTTCGCGAGCCACAGTTCCGGCCTCGTCTCCCCCGAGTACTTTGTGATGGTAGTCGGGGTTCGGAACCGGGTCGGGAACGGCGCCCGTCGTATGGCCCGGCTAAAAGCCTGTGGTCCGGGTGGTTCGGGCGAGGGACTCCGATCCTCCCCGCTGTCGTAGCGTCCCCCACGCCTGGGGTGGTAGCCTCGGCGCACCCTCTCGTCGAGGTGGGCTCGACGGTTGCGGTGGTGGTGCTCGTTGCCGAGGCGACCTGGGGCCGCAGGCGCTGTGTTGCGCGTGCGCCCGGTGTGGACCGAGGCTTCCCGCATGAATCGGGAAGTCGCGGCGCGATGCTCCGAGGGGTGCCCCTACCTTCGGGAGGCAGAGCTTTCGGCCCGTCGGACCGCGGCATCCTCCAGGAGATTCTTGAGCTCTCCCTAGATGCGCCGCCCTTCGGTGGTCGATGGTTCCGGCATCGCGTGGAGTAGTATTGCTGCTACAACCAGGTTCTGGCCGACCCCACTGGAAGCCGGTGGCGGCCTTGCCCTGATGCCGTCGGCAATGCGGTGCTGGATGCCCTGGGGTAGATGGCGCGCTTCTCCGGCCGGAGCTTGGTCTGCCCATTCCTGCCCGATGTTCCGCCGGAACGGCTCAAGTGTTCCTGCTCCCTCGTCGAGCCTGGCCTGCATCTCACGGATTTGCTCGAGCTGTGCGTCCTGACCCCCGTAGGGACTGGGGCCACAGCTAGCTCCCGAAGGATGTCAACGCGAGGCGCAGGCCTAGGGGGATCGCCGTTTTCCGGCATACCAAGATGGTTGCCTTCGCCGGGACCCCCTAGATCGACGTGGAAACATTCACGACTTGGGCCGCAGTCCTCGTCGCCGAAGCTACGACTACCATCGGAACAATCGGAGAGGCAGTAGTCGCATGCGGTCATGAAGTCCCGCATGGCACTGGGGTTACCGAGCCCGGAGAAATCCCAACAAAGGTCGGGCTCGTCATCTTCCTCGGAACCCGAGGGTCCGTAGGTCGTGACGGCCGTCAGTCTGTCCCAGGGGGACCGCAGATGGTACCCCGGAGGGTTTGGACATGCCTTTACGAAAGCGTCCACCGAAGCGGGGTCGCTCGGTGGGTCGCAGCTAGATCTAAAAGGCATAGAACGGGAAACAGACGGTACCTCTTGATCGACGGGTGGTGATGAAGTCGCGTCAGGGGCGGACTGCACCGTTGTCTCAGATACGAGGGTGACGCCCAGCAAGTCCTTCGCGAGCGTGCTGGCATCGTCCGTCCGCTTGGAGTTGGCGTGTTGTGAGGAAACGACGCTCGTCTTCGCCTCAGACGCGAGGTCGACGCCCGACGTGTCCCCCGTTGGGGCGCCGACGCCGTCGACTCGCTCGACAGCCGACGAGGTGCCGCCTCCTGCTTGGCCATGCCTGCCCTGCCTCCTCCTCCGTCGGCGGGGAAGGTGACGGGACAGACCCGGAAGTTGCTCTTCCGCCACGAGGGGAAGACGTCGTCGATTCCGCCGCCGGCGGGCGGGCTAACGGCCACCATTGTCGCTGTCACGCGGCGGAGGAAGGAGTATCATGTCGTAGTTGCCGTCGAGGGACATGAACTCAAGACTCCCGAAACGGAGCATCGTCCTAGGTTGGAAAGGTTGCTGGAGACTACCCATCTGGAGCTTGACAGGAAGCTGTTCGTCAACACGCAACAGTCCCCTACCTGGCGCGCCAACTGTCGGCGTTTCGACCCCGGGGGGTCCCCGGACCGACGAGTAAATTGTCACCGCGTGTCCCAGCCCAGATGGGTCGGCGCGAGACGGAGCACGAAGGGGGGAAGAAAACAGGCAAAGGGGAAACCCGCGACCTTCGTGTTGCCCTGCGCCCAGGTTGGGTGCGCTTGCAGTAGGGGGTTACAAGCGTCCGCGTGGTAGAGAGAGAGGGAGAGCGAGAGACTTATGCGTCGGCCCGTTCCTCCCGCGCGGCCAACCTTCTCGTACGAGAGCCCTGGACCTTCCTTTTATAGGCGTAAGGAGAGGGTCCAGGTGTACAATGGGGGGTGTAGCAGTGTGCTAACGTGTCTAGCAGAGAGGAGCTAGAGCCCTAAGTACATGCCGTCATGGCAGTCAGAGAGGTTTTGGCACCCTGTTCATGTGGTGTCGTGGCCGTCGGAGGAGAGCTGGAGCCTTGCGGAAGGACAGCTGTCGGGGCTGTCGAGTCCTTGCTGACGTCTCCTTGCTTCCGTAAGGGGCTGAGAGCCGTCGTCGTCATGGAGCGCGTGGGGCGCCATCATTATTTGTTTACCGGTGTGAGCCAGATGGGACGCCAGTCTTGTTCCCCGTAGCCTGAGCTAGCTAGGGGTAGGGTAATGATGGCCCCCCTGTGACGTGGTCGGTCCGAGCCCTAGGTCGGGCGAGGCGGAGGCTCCTCCGAGGCCGAGGTCGAGTCCGTCTTCTGAGGCCGAGGCTGAGTCCGAGCCCTGGGCTTGGGCGAGGCGGAGTTCGTCGTATTCCGGAGCTGAGGCTGAGTCCGAGCCCTGGGGTCGGGCGAGGCGGAGTTCGTCGTCTTCTAGAGCCGAGGCTGAGTCCGAGCCCTGGGGTCAGGCGAGGCGGAGTTCGTCGTCCGAGGTCGAGGTTGAGTCCGAGCTCTGGGTCGGGCGAGGCGGAGTCCATCTTCCGAGGCCGAGACGGGGGCCGAACCCTGGGGTCGAGCGAGGTGGAGCTTCCTATGTCGCCCGAGGCTGGACTTAGCCACTGTCAGCCTCACTCTGTCGAGTGGCACAACAGTCGGGGTGACGCAGGCAGCGCTGTTTTCTTGTCAGGCCGGTCAGTGGAGCGGCGAAGTGACTGCGGTCACTTCGGCTCTGTCGACTGAAGAGCGTGCGTCAGGATAAGGTGTCAGGCCATCCTTGCATTAAATGCTCCTGCGATATGGTCGGTTGGCATGGCGATCTGGCCAAGGTTGCTTCTCTGCGAAGACTGGGCCTCGGGCGAGCCGAAGGTGTGTCCGTTGCTTGAGGGGGCCCTCGGGCGAGACACGAATCCTCTGGGGTCGGCTGCCTTTGCCCGAAGCTGAGCTCGGGCGAGGCGAGATCGTGTCCCTTGAGTGGACTGAGCCTTGACCTTAATCGCGCCCATCAGGCCTTTGCAGCTTTGTGCTGATGGGGGTTACCAGCTGAGATTAGGAGTCTTGGGGGTACCCCTAATTATGGTCCCCGACACAGCCGTAAGGTGAGCTTCCTTAGGGTCGGCTTGGAATCTTACACACATGCATACGGAAAGCATTATATCCTGTTGTGAAGCACATAAATAGAGTAAAGAGCCTATCATCGACTGGTATACCTTTTGATCGACGGATTTACCTCCCGTGTCGAGGTCGAGATGCCCATTGGTTCCCATGGGTGTCTTGATGGGTTTGGCATCCTTCATCCAAACTTGTTTAGAATGTCTTGAATATACTTTGTTTGGCTAATGAAGGTGCCCTCTTGGAGTTGCTTCACTTGAAATCCCAAGAAGTACTTCAACTCCCCCATCATCGACATCTCGAATTTCTATGTCATGATCCTACTAAATTCCTCACATGTAGATTCGTTAGTAGACCCAAATATAATATCATCAACATAAATTTGGCATACAAACAAATTATTTGCAAGAGTTTTATTAAATAAAGTAGGATCCGCCTTTCCGACTTTGAAGCCATTAGTGATAAGGAAATCTCTTAGGCATTCATACCATGCTCTTGGGGCTTGCTTGAGCCCATAAAGCGCCTTAGAGAGTTTGTAAACATGGTTAGGGTACTCACTATCTTCAAAGCCGGGAGGTTGCTCAACATAGACCGCTTCCTTGATTGGTCCATTGAGGAAGGCACTTTTCACGTCCATTTGGTAAAGCTTAAAGCCATGGTAAGTAGCATAGGCAAGTAAAATGCGAATTGATTCTAGCCTAGCTACGGGTGCATAGGTTTCATCGAAATCCAAACCTTCGACTTGTGAATACCCCTTGGCCACAAGTCGGGCTTTGTTCCTTGTCACCACACCATGCTCATCTTGTTTGTTGTGGAAGACCCACTTGGTTTCTACAACATTTTGGTTAGGACGTGGAACTAAATGCCATACCTCATTCCTAGTGAAGTTGTTGAGCTCCTCTTGCATCGCCACCACCCAATCCGAATCTTGAAGTGCTTCCTCTATCCTGTGTGGCTCAATAGAGGAAACAAAAGAATAATGTTCACAAAAATGAGCAACACGAGATCGAGTAGTTACCCCCTTTTGAATATCGCCGAGTATGGTGTTCACGGGGTGATCTCGTTGGATTGCTTGGTGGACTCTTGGGTGTGGCGGTCTTGGAACTTGTTCATCTTCCTTATCTTGATCATGAGCATCTCCCTCTTGATCATTGCTCTCCTCTTGAGGTGGCTCAACATCTTGATCTTTTCCTTTATCATTTTGAGCCTCATCCTCATCTTGAGTTGGTGGAGTTGCTTGTGTGGAGGAAGATGGTTGATCTTGTGCTTGTGGTGGCTCTTCGGATTCCTTAGGACACACATCCACAATGGACATGTTCCTTAGCGCGACGCACGGAGCCTCTTCATCACCTATCTCATCAAGATCAACTTGCACTACTTGAGAGCCGTTAGTCTCATCAAACATAATGTCACAAGAAACTTCAACTTGTCCAGAGGACTTGTTAAAGACTCTATATGCCCTTGTGTTTGAATCATATCCTAGTAAAAAGCCTTCTACAGCCTTAGGAGCAAATTTGGATTTTCTACCTCTTTTAACAAGAATAAAGCATTTGCTACCAAAGACTCTAAAATATGAAACATTGGGCTTTTTACCGGTTAGGAGTTCGTATGATGTCTTCTTGAGGATTCGGTGTAGATACAACCGGTTGATGGCGTAGCAAGCGGTGTTGACCGCCTCGGCCCAAAACCGATCCGAAGTCTTGTACTCATCAAGCATGGTTCTTGCCATGTCCAATAGAGTTCTATTCTTCCTCTCCACTAAACCATTTTGTTGTGGCGTGTAGGGAGAAGAGAACTCATGCTTGATGCCCTCCTCCTCAAGAAAGCCTTCAATTTGAGAGTTCTTGAACTCCGTCCTGTTGTCGCTTCTTATTTTTTTGATCCTTAAGCCGAACTCGTTTTGAGCCCGTCTCAAGAATCCCTTTAAGGTCTCTTGGGTATGCGATTTTTCCTGCAAAAAGAACACCCAAGTGAAGCGAGAATAGTCATCCACTATAACTAGACAGTACTTACTCCCGCCGATGCTTATGTAAGCAATCGGGCCGAATAGGTCCATGTGTAGGAGCTCGAGTGGTCTGTCAGTCGTCATAATGTTCTTGTGTGGATGATGAACACCAACTTGCTTCCCTGCCTGACATGCGCTACAAATCCTGTCTTTCTCAAAATGAACATTTGTTAGTCCCAAAATGTGTTCTCCCTTTAGAAGCTTGTGAAGATTCTTCATTCCAACATGTGCTAGTCGGCGATGCCAGAGTCAGCCCATGTTAGTCTTAGCAATTAAGCAAGTGTCGAGTTCAGCTCTATCAAAATCTACTAAGCATAGCTGACCCTCTAACACTCCCTTAAATGCTATTGAATCATCACTTCTTCTCAAGACAGTAACACCTGTATCCGTAAAAAGACAGTTGTAACCCATTTTACATAATTGTGAAACTGAAAGCAAGTTGTAATCTAAAGAATCTACAAGGAAAACATTGGAAATGGAATGGTCAGGTGATATAGCTATTTTACCCAATCCTTTGACCAAACTTTGATTTCCATCCCCAAATGTGATACCTCGTTGGGGATCTTGATTTTTCTCGTAGGAGGAGAACATATTCTTCTCCCCTGTCATGTGGTTTGTGCACCCGCTATCGATGATCCAACTTGAGCCCCCGGATGCATAAACCTACAAAACAAATTTAGTTCTTGATTTTAGGTACCCAAACAGTTTTGGGTCCTTTGACATTAGATACAAGAACTTTGGGTACCCAAACACAAGTCTTTGACCCCTTGTGCTTGCCCCCAACATACTTGGCAACAACTTGCCGGATTTGTTAGTCAAAACATAAGATGCATCAAAAGTTTTAAATGAAATGTTAGAATCATTTGATGCAATAGGAGTTTTCTTCTTAGGCAATTTTGCACGGGTTGATTGCCTAGAGCTAGATGTCTCACCCTTATACATAAAAGCATGATTAGGGCCAGAGTGAGACTTCCTAGAGTGAATTCTCCTAATCTTGTGCTCGGGATAACCGGCAGGGTACAAAATGTAACCCTCGTTATCCTGAGGCATGAGAGCTTTGCCCTTAACAAAGTTAGATAATCTTTTAGGAGGGGCATTAAGTTTGACATTGTCTCCCTTTTGGAAGCCAATGCCATCCTTGATGCCAGGGCGTCTCCCACTATAGAGCATGCTTCTAGCAAATTTAAATTTTTCATTTTCTAAGTCATGCTCATTAATTTTGGCATTAAGTTGAGCTATGTGATCATTTTGTTTCTTAATTAAAGCTAGGTGATCATGGATAGCATCAACATTAATGTCTCTACATCTAGTGCAAATAGAAACATGTTCAACGGTAGATGTAGAGGGTTTGCAAGAATTTTTCAACAATCTTAGCATGTAATATGTCATTTTCACTTCTAAGATCCGAAATGGTAACATTGCAAACATCTAAGTTTTTAGCCTTAGCAATTAATTTTTCATTATCATTTCTAAGGCTAGCAAGAGAGACATTCAATTCTTCAAACTTAGCAAGTAAACTAGCATTATCATCTCTAAGATTTGGAATTGAAATATCACAAACATTTGAATCAACCTTAGCAAATATTTTAGCATATTCATTTCTAAGGTTGGCAATAATATCATGGCAAGTACTTAGCTCACTAGATAGTTTTTCACATTTTTCAACTTCTAGAGTGTAAGCATTTTTAACCTTAACATGCTTCTTGTTTTCTTTAGTTAGGAAGTCCTCTTGAGAGTCCAAGAGTTCATCCTTCTCATGAATAGCACTAATTAATTCATTTAATTTTTCCTTTTGTTGCATGTTTAGGTTGGCAAAAAGGGTGCGCAAATTATCCTCCTCATCACAAGAGTTATCCTCATCACTAGAGGTTTCATATTTAGTGGAGGATTTTGATTTTAACTTCTTCCTTTTGCCGTCTTTTGCCATGAGGCACTTGTGGCCGACGTTGGGGAAGAGGAGCCCTTTGGTGACGGCGATGTGAGCGGCGTCCTCGTCAGAGGAGCTCTCGTCGGAGTTCCATTCGTGGCACATATGGGCATCGCCGCCCTTCTTCTTGTAGTATTTCTTCTTTTCTCTCCTCTTTCCCTTCTTGTCGTCACCCCTGTCACTGTCACTTCATATTGGACATTTTGCAATAAAGTGACCGGGCTTACCACACTTGTAGCACACTTTCTTGGAGCGGGATTTGTAGTCCTTCCCCCTCCTTTGCTTGAGGATTTGGCGAAAGCTCTTGATGATGAGCGCCATTTCCTCATTGTCGAGCTTAGAGGCGTCGATGGGTAGTCTACTTGATGTAGACTCCTCCTTCATCTCCTCCGTCGCCTTGAATGCGACCAGTTGTGCTTCGGGCGTGGAGGGGCCATCTTGCTCGATGATCTTCTTTGATCCTTTGATCATCAACTCAAAGCTCACAAATTTTCCTATCACTTCCTCGGGAGACATTAGTGTATATCTAGGATCACCACGTATTAATTAAACTTGCGTAGGGTTAAGAAAAACGAGTGATCTAAGAATAACCTTGACCATTTCAATTTTTTGCTCCCGAGGTTGCGCACTTGGTTCACCAAGGTCTTGAGCCGGTTGTACATTTCTTGTGGCTCCTCCCATTGGCGAAGCCGAAAGCGACCGAGCTCCCCCTCGATCGTTTCCCGCTTGGTGATCTTGGTCACCTCGTCTCCTTCGTGCGTGGTCTTTAGCATGTCCCAAATCTCCTTGGCGCTCTTCAATCCTTGCACCTTGTTATACTCCTCTCGACTTAGAGAGGTGAGGAGTATAGTGGTGGCTTGGGAGTTGAAGTGCATGATTTGGGCCACCTCGTCCTCATCATAATCTTCATCCCCTACGGATGGTACGTGTACACCAAACTCAACAACATCCCATATACTTTTGTGGAGTGAGGTTAGGTGATATCGCATCATATCACTCCACCTAGAATAATCTTCACCGTCAAACGTCGGTGGTTTGCCTAATGGGTCAGAAAGTAATGGCGTATATTTAGGAATGCAAGGATAGCGTAGGGGGATCTTACTATACTTCTTGCGCTCTTGGCGCTTAGAAGTAACGGACGCGGCGTCGGATCCGGATGTAGAGGGCGAGGAAGAATCGGTCTCGTAGTAGACCACTTTCTTCATTTTCTTCTTCTCGCCACTCTTGTGCGATCGAATGCGTGAAGGGGGTCCATCCTTCTTCTTGTTGGCGGACTCCCTTGATGGAGCCTTCCCGTGGCTTGTAGCGGACTTCTCTCCGCCGATCACCATCTTCTTGGTGTGATCTCCCGACATCACTTCGAGCGGTTAAGCTCTAATGAAGCACCAGGCTCTGATACCAATTGAAAGTCGCCTAGAGGGGGGGGGGGTTGAATAGGGCGAATCTGAAATTTATAAACTTAAGCACAAATACAAGCCGGGTTAGCGTTAGAAATATAAACGAGTCCGAGAGAGAGGGCGAAAAACAAATCGTAAGCAAATAAAGCGTGAGACACAAGGATTTGTTTTACCGAGGTTCGGTTCTTGCAAACCTACTCCCCGTTGAGGTGGTCACAAAGACCGGGTCTCTTTCAACCCTTTCCCTCTCTCAAACGGTCACTTAGACCGAGTGAGCTTCTCTTCTCAATCAAACGGGACACAAAGTCCCCGCAAGGATCACCACACAATTGGTGTCTCTTGCCTCGGTTACAATTGAGTTTGATCACAAGAAAAATGAGAAAGAAAAGAAGCAATCCAAGCGCAAGAGCTCAAATGAACACAAATGTCGCTCTCTCTAGTCACTATTTGATTTAGAGTGATTCCGGATTTGGGAGAGGAGTTGATCTCTTTGGTTTTGTCTAGAATTGAATGCTATAGCTCTTGTAATGTGTTGAAGGTGGAAAACTTGGATGCCATTGAATGTGGGGTGGTTGGGGTATTTATAGCCCCAACCACCAAAAGTGGCCGTTGGGAGACTGTCTGTCGCATGACGCACCGGACAGTCCGGTGCGCCACCGGACACTGTCCGGTGCGCCAGCCACGTCAGCCGGCCGTTGGGTTCTGACCGTTGGAGCTCTGACTGGTGGGGCCTCTGGGCTGTCCGGTGGTGCACCGGACAGGTCCTGTAGACTGTCTGGTGCCCCTTCTGCGCGTGCTCTAACTCTGGCGCGCACTGTAGCGCATTGAATGCGTTAGCAGTCGACCATTGGTGCGAAGTAGCCGTTGCTCCGCTGGCACACCGGACAGTCCGGTGCTTCACCGGACAGTCTGGTGAATTATAGCGGCGCGGCCTCCCATTTTCCCGAAGGTGGCAAGTTCAGCGTCGAGTGCCCTGGTGCACCGGACACTGTCCGGTGGTGCACCGGACACTGTCCGGTGCGCCAGACCAGGGTGCCTTTTGGGATGTCTTTAGCTCTCTTTATTTGAACCCATCTTTGGTCTTTTTATTGGCTTGTTGTGAACCTTTGGCACCTGTAAAAACTTATTGACTAGAGCAAACTAGTTAGTCCAATTATTTTTGTTGGGCAATTCAACCACCAAAATCAATTTAGGAAAAGGTGTAAGTCTATTTCCCTTTTAGTAGGAATGAAGACACAACTCCTCATCCAGCGGAGCAAGTCATGACCCGGCCCAGGATTGCTTCATAGCTAGCACTCCAGAGGACTGCTCCCCACTCGTGGGAAGTCCAGAGGGAACCCCACCAGCGTCACAATGCGCACGGCGGCGTCTGCCCTGCCTTGGCTCAACCTAACCTACCAAAGCCTACCATCGGGATTGAGTCCTTGCTTCCTAAAGCAGCCAATACCTCCTAACCGACAAACAAGGGACGCCACAACAATGGTTGGCCTAGCCGCAATGAGATGGTAGATGAGCGCGTGGTATAACATCAAAGGTCTGTCGTCGCATAATTTGTGACAAAAGTGGACCACCATGGTTCCATGAGCAAGCTAGAATGTCACGGCCGCCACGATGCTCCTGGATAGGCTCCACAAAGCTGACACTCCGGGTGAATGGAGGACCTAGTATGAGATCTGGGAGCTAGATGTCGACTAGCAAACCACGTCCACACTGTTCGGAAATGATGCTTTATCGGGTCAGCTCCTCAAGTACAACGAGAAAGGCGCCACACGGGTCCCACCCCATCGGATCCGAGGTCGGGCAGGAGTGCGGAGAGCGTTCTCGACCCAAGGCCATGAGGAAAAGGACTGGGGTACTAAACATCGATTGTCGGTACAACCAGCGCCACAGAGAACGCTTCGATCCCGATGAGGGACAAAGTTTAAGCTCGCCCCTGCTGGGCCCTCAGGCTTTCGGCCGCCACATCCTTCGAGCACCAGTGCCGCCACAGTACAGGGCACCCACAAACATCACAAAGTACTCGGTAGAAGCGAACCCTAGCCTATGGCTAAGGGATTACCGGTTAGCATGCTAAGCGTGAGGTGCGAACCATGATGACTTTGTAATCTAGAATCTCCCATGTATTTGGCGGACTCGGCCCGAGCGTGGCTGGAAATTTGAGGCCCCAATGTATCTAGAGCTAGGCCGACCTTGAAGAAGTTTTTGTCAGAAATTTCTAGGGCACGTACATACATCTTGGCAACCCAAGAATCCCCAAGGACCACCAGTAGAAGCCGGATAAGACCGTGAGGGATTACATCTGACGCTTCTCACGATAGTGCAATGAGCTGACTAATCTCGTCGATGCCGACGTTATCGACGCATTCATTTCAGGAACCACGAGTGAGACTCTAGTACACAAGTTGGGGGTAAAAGCCCACGAACCACAAATGAACTCCTGGATATCACAACTAGTCATGCATCGGGGGAAGATGTGGTGGGAGCGATCTTCGACCACCACAAGAATGGGGCCAAACACAATAAAGAGACCGATGGCAGCACCAATAGACAACCTAAGAAAAGAAAGAAGAATGGCAAGCAACGACACAATGACATGCTAGTAGCCTTGATGAGCCAGAAGGAGAGGAAGTTTTCAACCTAAGAGGCCATTAACCATTTCGAGAAGATTCTCAAGTGCGAACACAAGGTTGACTTGTCCCTTGTGGTTCGGGTTGATGAGTGATTGTCAATGGGTAGCGTCTCGGGTCAAGTCGTGGACTGACTGAGGCATGAGATTATGTGTTGTGCAACCATGTCAGTCAGCTTGTGGTGTGAAGGTGTGAAGCATATGTACGGTGGTCGACGACGAAGGTGAACGTCTAATGAGAAGAGAGTTAACTCCAAATTACACTGTTGATTCATAATATTCAACTAATTCTAACGAGAAGAGAGTTAACTCCCGGTGGCCAAAAAACGACGAAAGTTAGCAACATTTCCTAATTAACTAAGCAACTAAAAATACAACTAAACATTTAATCATACTACTAAACAACTGAGTAGAAGGAGCACCTGCGAAGGAAGGCGACGTGGCGTCGCGGAGAGGCAACCAGAAGAAGCCGGGATGACATGGGGAGGTGGTGGTAAGGCCCCGAGCGGAGGCACGTCACGTCCTCTCTTGGAGTGGCGCCGAGAGACAATGGGGCGGTGCGGGGAGTCGATGGGGCAGCTCTAGGCCGGCGGCGCGTTGGCTGGGGGCGACGCAGTGGCTCGGGCAGGAGACGGTGGAGCCTAAGTAGCTCGGGTCTGTGGCGACTCGGCAGGGGACCGACCGGCGTGGAGGCAGGACGCTCCCTCGGGGACGGTGGCAGGGCAAGCTCGAGGAGGCGACAACGGTCAATAGAAGTGAAGAAAATCGGAAACGCGAGCGGGAGAAAAAAGGCTGAGTGAGGGGTCATAAACCTCTAACTCCCATCGACTTATGGTGTCGCCGACAGCGATTAGTTAATCATCGTCGTCTAGGGTCAGAGCTGACGGGATTTACTTAATTTATGTCGGCTAGGCTTGTAGCCGATGGGGATTATTTTAATTCCTGTCGACTACGTGTTGGCAATGGGAGTTCCATAATTCACGCTAGTTTTTTAAAAAGTCGATGAGAATTAATTGGACCAAAGGGAGTCATTCGGATTCCTGTTGTGGTTTGGTAGTTGATCCTCGAAAAACCTTCCATCACTATAGATGACGAGGTTTCGATCGAGTTTGGCCTCAAAACTCGATGGTGGCGGTTCCAATAGAAAGCAGAGGTAGCACGTGGCGTCATCACGAAGGGTGCGTCAAGGCAAAGCAACTTCGTATGGAGCGTGTGGTCGTCAGATCAAAATCACAGGGGTATGTCTATTTTGCCCCCTGCTAAGTGGATAGACTCTATGTATCTAGGGTAGTTTAGGAAGTACACATATAAATAGAAGGGTGGGCTGGTTGTTTCAGCCATCTCTTTGGCTTACACATTAGTCTCTTATTTAGAAAAACCTAGCTTTCATTCCCTAGTTGAGCTCGAGATCCACATATACTTTGAACCTTCGTGTTTGTGCTTTGTAATCTTCATTGATTAATCCGAGGAAGGGTGGCCGGTACTGCCCACAACTTTGCTTGACTCTCAATCTCAATTTTCATTCTTGCTGAAATTTTGAGTCTCTTTGCTCTTATGTTCTTGCCTCTTCTCTCTTGTGGATTTGTGAAAAATCTTCGAGTCCTTATTGTTTGGGTGCTGTTGGGGATTGACTTGTGGGGAGATAAACTCTTTAGATCACTGTGTACGCCTAGTTGGTGCAGTTCTTGGTCGTGATCCGAGTTGATCTCGTTTTGAGTTCGGTTGAGAAAACCCTAACAAAACCCAAATTCTGACCGTATTTTCAAATATGCGATTGATTTACAAATATGATTGAATTCAAAAATTGTCGAGACCTTGGAAAATTTCGAGCTGCTGAAATCAACACTAGATAGCGACACGATCGATTCAGACTTTTGGATGTCCGATTCGTTCGTTTTGCTAGTCTCGTGTGAGACATAGGAACATTTTGAAATCTTGATATCACTGGTTTGATGATATGCTTTTTGTTTGAGTACTTTCTTTATCTCAATTGAAGTGAAGTGCTTAATTTTAGTTTTAGCGGCAAAAAATGATTGTCTCCCATTCACCCCCTCTGGTCGCCTCACCAATCCTTCAATTGGTATAAAAGCCAGTTAAGGATTTCCTTACCCGAATTGGTTTGAAATCCACGAAGGCAACATGGAACATGGTGTTGGCAAGCCACCATTGTTTAATGGGATGAACTACCCATATTGTAAGATCCGCATGTCGGCATATCTTCAGAGTATTGGGTACCACGTCTGGAAAATCTGCCTCGATGCTTCTTTCGATGTTGCGAGTGCTCGGATCACTCCGATTGAAACGAAGTTCCATGATTCGAACAACAAAGCTTGCAACGCTTTGTTCTTGTGCCTCTCTCTTGCTGAGTTTGAGCAAGTTGGACATTTGGCTATGGCTCACCAGATCTGGTCCACCATCGAGAGATTCCATGAGGGCAACGATCATGTAAAGACCAGACTATTTGAGACGTACCGACAAGAGTACGAGAGCTTTGTGCAATTGGCTGGAAAGACCATTGATACGATGTTTTCTCGGTTCCAGACAAATGTGAACAAGATCCGTGCCAACAAGGAATAGCTTCCCTATGATGATCATGAGAGAGCGCTAAAGTTGTTACATGCTCTAGATCGAAGAGTTTGGGAGGTGAATGTCTCATCGGCCATCGAGTCGCCCAACTATGAGACACTCATCGTGGATGAGCTTTTCAGCAAGCTAAAGTCCACTAAGATTGACCAGCAGACCCAGACTAAGATTGAGAACCCTATTACAACCACCAAGGCCCTGTTCTCTAGTGGTGGTTCTTCCTCTAATCCCTCACCTACTATGTTTTCTTTGTCTTCTTTGTTGACCATGGTTCACATGGTTCCCCAACAACCGCTAGGCCAGTGGCATGGCAGGTCAAAGTATGGACGCTATAACTGTGGCGACTTCGACCACTTCATCGCTAGTTGCCCCAAAAAGGGCAAGCCAGAGGCTGGCCAGCACGACCACCACTCTGGCCGGCGCAAGGGCAAGCGTGAGTACACCTCCGGTTAGCATAAGTCCAAGGGAGAATTCAGCAAGGAGGCACTCAAGAAGAAGTACCTCTAGAAGGCGAAGATGTAAAGCCAAAAAAATTGGTATCAGAGAAAATAATAACAATAATAATGATATAAATGAATAAATATTATTGTGTAGGGTTTTAGGGTTATGGAATTGTTGGAGATTACTTGATTTTCTTTTATTTTTGCATATTCAATTAATGAAAATATATTGGTCAAATAACAAATAAATAAATATAGAAATGTGCATCTCATGCCGATGATTTTGTGTTGTGATGCATTTAATCTGGAATAAGAATCCTAATTTAAAAATTTTGAATTTAAATTATGATTCAAAATGAGAAAAAGGGAAACAAAACAGAAAAGAAAAGAACAAAAAAAAATACAAAAGCCATGACTGGGCCAAAATACCTAATACCGGCCTAATGCCTCAACCCCACCGGACTCCCCGTCGGCCCATTCCACCTCGGACCGGCCCAAGCAATCATCCGTTGGCTCCTCCCCTTTTATTCTGCGGTCGTCCCATGCCCTGACTGGTGGGTCTCTCAAGTCAGCCTCACTGCAGAACCACTTGCCAGCCGTACGCGCGACGGGCGTCCGTGGCCCCGCATCGCGTACATGTGGGCCATCGCCATGCGCGCCATGGGAAGGACTACATCTGCCAGGCGGGCCACTCATGGCAGTCTCTTCATCTCTATCCTCAAGTTACGAACTCAGACTCAACAGAATTCCGATGATCCGCACAGCATTGGTCGCAACTGATTCGCGTGCTCCTCGGGATTACAGTATCCGTTCGGCTGTATAAGAGCATGGCCACCCCCCCATCCTCGTGGCTCAACCAGGAGAGAGAGAGATAGAGCGCCACCGTGACCGCGATGATCTTCTTCGTGTGCTGATGGCTCGGACTCTGCTGGGGCAGAAATCTAGCCAGTCGACCTCCCAATCCTGGCTCTGCTCCAGTATAAAGACGAACTCCCCAATCGCTCCCTGGGTCAGCTAAAAACTTGTGGGTCGGTGCATCGGGCGCGGGATGGCGGCCTAATTTCACGCCGGTGCCCAGCTGATTTCGCAGATCCGCCGCTCACCGTGGTCAAGCTCGTCGGCGACACATTGTGGGGTACGTGACCGCTCGCTGAATTCGTCGCAAGTAGGGCATCGTGTAGCGCTCTTTGTTTAGTGCTTAGGGTGTGGTACCGGAGGCCTAGGAATTCCAGCCATGGCGCCACCGTGCGGCTGCTCGCCGTCGGTCGTCCGGACGGCTGGACGACATGTGGTGACCGCTCGTTCTCTGATGAACGGCTGCGGTGGGTTATGGGCTGATGGCCATTGATCGGCCAGCAGATGGCTTGGATTAAATCGCCTGCGTACCTCTTCGTCTCTTTTGTCGTGGGCCGTTAGATCTTGATCCAACGCGCGCGATCGGTTATCAGCTCAAGCTCTTTTGGTTGCCGTCCGTTTCTAATCTGACGGCCCATATCAACAGATACCCCTTCGCGGGCACAATAGTCAAAAGAGACCCTCTGTTTTATTAAAATCAACCCGCCGTCCGTTGGGGGACTGTTCTCTGTGTCTAGGACGACTTACCCCGAGCCCCCTATGTTCCTGTTTAAATGAGCCCCAGTCCAGTGCTGTTTTAAAGTGATTAAATGAATTAGAAATTAGATTTTTAATATAAAAATAAACCCTAGAACTTGTATAATTCATAGAATATTCATTTGTGCTCCAAAATAATCCATTCCACTTTCTAAATTTTTGTAATTTTATTCTTTATCACTTAGAGTCTCTGTTTTATCATGACAACAGTAAGAAAATTAATCCCACACTTAATCCTATTTTAAACACATAAAACCTTTGAAAATTCATAACTTAAAATCTATAACTCCAAAATTAATGATTCCTGTTCCTATGATCTTATTTCAATATGTAGATTATTAATATGTATTTTGCATATATGTTTGGTGTAATGTTAATTTTGCCTATATAATGTTTGTTTGTATTGCTACGACTAGCGTGAGGTCACGAGTCATCTGAAGAGCAAGCTGGTACCTGGAATCTCAAGTGCCAGGCAAGTTGTGTCCTTGATCACTTCTTTTACCCACTCATGTTCTAATTAATCATAATGATCTGCATAGGTTAATTCTGATGGGACCCAATAGGTCACCCTAGTTTGTTTATCCTGAATACCTTGTTTACCCCTGAATCACTTGGGTAGTTCTGCTACTGCTTTATATGGTTTTGGGTTAATATTTCATTATATCTATGTTCCAATTATGTTGTTATTTTATTTATGTTCATGACAAGATCATTAAATGTTAATTGGAACATAGAGCTTAACTTGAGAAACACGTGCCGCCACAAGGGTTTATGGACGCCCTTGGCTGACTAATTAGGAAAGCTAGTGGAGGACTACCTTACCCGAAAGGGGCAAGGGCAGTAGGGGAGTGGTCAGTGTAGGGAGGCCCTCGGGAGGATTTTGCTGCGATGGCGGTCCTGCAAGGGATTCCTGCATTGGAGCTTCCTATAAACTGTAGCGGGTTTTCTGAAGCTAGTGGAACTTTGTAAAGGCCTCGTAGTGTTACCCTGCCTCGCCTCCTCGGTAGAGGTGTATGGGAAGTCGCGATCCCTTGGCAGACGGGTAACATGACTTGTGGGTAAAGGGTACCACCTCTGCAGAGTGTAAAACTGGTATACTAGCCGAGCTCACGGTCATGAGCAGCTCAGGACTCTCTGATGATTAATTTATGGAACTAAATTCAATTTGTCATAAGCATTGCATCGCAGGTGGTGATGTTACTTTTGTTCTACTACTTAATTGGGTTGGTATTTACTTATACTTAGTAACTGCTAATAAAATTTTGACCAACTTTAAAAGCAATGCTCAGCTCTAACCATCCTCTTTGGTAAGCCTTACACTTCACGTGAGCTCCCACCTTTGGCGAGTTCATGCACATTATTCCCCACAACTTGTCGAGCGATGAACGTATGTGAGCTCACTCTTGCTGTCTCACACCCCCCACAGGTCAAGAACAGGTACCGCAAGATGAGGCGCATGGAGGATGCTGTGGCGAGTTCGTGAGAGATCTAGGTCGTCGTCTCCCAGTCAACTTTGGGTTGCTGGACCGCTGTCTCCATATAATGTAATTATTTATTTATTTTGTACAAAACTCCGATTATATAGTAAAGATGTGACATTCGATCCTGTGCCATGATTCATCATATGTGTGAGACTTGGTCCCAGCACACCTGGTGATTATGTTCGCGCCCGGGTCTTGGTGCCCCGAAATCCGGGTGTGACAGAAGTGGTATCAGAGGAATGTTGACTGTAGGACGAAACCTAGATAGAAATGGACATAACCATTATCTACTTACCTTTGCTACTCTGATTCTTTCTAAACTTATCTTAATCTTTTCTCATCTATTTCCGCTTTACTCTGATTATTCTTACCTTTTCATTCTAAAGACAAATGTGGATTTCACACTTTGAAATCCTGTGCCTAAAGTGACCTTTAGAAATAGGAGACCTACTCGTAGGAACAAAAACAAAATTATTTTTCTTTTATATAGATATCTATGAACTTGAATGTTTGTTCTTATGATACTTGTTTGATTTGGTTCTTTGATTGAGTGAGATGAGTCGTAGAGTAACGTCCACGATTAAATCTGCGTATACGTATAGGTATAAATATAAATAAATAGAATTCATGAGATAACTAAACAACTTAGATTATCCTCCATTAAAATGTATCTATTTCATAGAGATCCCTCTTATCTTAAAAGACTCTCTCTTATCTTAAATGATCCATCTTATCTTAAAAAGATACTCTATTACCTTAGTAAGTTCGTCTTATCTTGAAAAGATTTTATGTTATCCTAATAGATCTAACTAACCCCAAAAGATTCTACCTCATCCTTATGGATTTATCTTGGTCTAATTGGCATACCTATCCCACTCTACAGTAACAACCATGATCTAGCCTAAAATAAATAGATCTTATCTAGTTATACCAATTTGATCTAGATCTCACCTAATCTAACATGATCTAATCCAAATTGAGTTACTTAAACAAGTTGTTAATATTGGTAACATAGATGAGTACTAAACCTAAATTGGTGTCTTAGACCAACTCGTCTGTGAAACCACCACAACCTAGCCTATGTTATAGGTTGCCCAACCCATTTATCCCAAAAGCAAAGCAAACCTTGTTGGGCCTACCTAGCCCAAGCACCCGACAACTATCTTAACCATACGTCCATAACTCGGATGGAAACTCTAAGGATGAAGGCCAAAGAAGACCAACCATGTCAAAGGAGGATAAGCATCAACTCAAGTATTCAAAGATCAAGTTGGGTCGCCAGAAGAATCAAGGTCCAGAGGTTAGGATGAAGTCTTTCCTTATTATACCCTTGCCACAACCCCTACTTGCCATAACCGTACCTCATCTGACCTAATAGATGGCTAGACATACAATATCCATATGTTCCAAATCGTCTACTAAGTGCTATGTAAAAACTTGAACAAACTTTTGATTTCCAAAACCCAATGAGAAACTAAAATTCTAAACCAAACCTATTGTCCCTTTTCTTATAAATCTCGAGGACGAGATTATTTTTAAGGGGGTAGGATTTGTAAAGCCAAAAAAATTGGTATCAGAGAAAATAATAACAATAATAATGATAGGTCGTCGTCTCCCAGTCAACTTTGGGTTGCTGGACCGTTGTCTCCATATAATGTAATTATTTATTTATTTTGTACAAAACTCCGATTATATAGTAAAGATGTGACATTCGATCCTGTGCCATGATTCATCATATGTGTGAGACTTGGTCCCAGCACACCTGGTGATTATGTTCGCGCCCGGGTCTTGGTGCCCCGAAATCCGGGTGTGACAGAAGATCAAGGAGCATGCCTTCCTCACCTCACTCAGCGACCTCGACTAAGACTTTGACGACACAACGTCTTCCTCGAGCGACGAGGAGACTAACAGGCGGGTCGAGGAAAAGCTGAACGAACTATACTTCATTGCCAACACCTCAGGAGGCCTTTGCACCATGGTTCTTAGGGATGACGTGGTGGGCGGTGACGACCAGGACATCATCGATGGCTCTGCTTCTGAGGACGGAGGCCTGGAGAACACGTGGCTCATGGATTCTGGCTGTTTGGGCCACATGACCGGAAGCAACAAATGGTTTTCCAGCCTCGACCCCATGATTAGTAATGAATACATCATATTCAAGGATAAGTCAATAGGTTAGGTTGTCTCTTATGGCTCCGTTTGAGTGAATGAGAGTTTTGTCGTCAAGGATGTTGCTTTGGTTTCAAATTTGCATTTCAAACTGCTTTCGATTTTGCAACTCCTTGATGATGATTATGAAGTGTGCTTTAAAAAGGACCTTTCTCTAGTTTTGGATGCTCGAGGGGATCTTTTTTGTTGGATTTCCCTTTTTGGTTGAGTTTTTCAAGCTAATTTTACATACTCTTCTAGCCCTTCTCGATGTCTCTTGGCTGGATCTTCTTCTTTGATTTGGAAGTGGCATAGGAGTCTAGGTCACTTGAGCTTCGATCTTTGTTGGTCACGTCTAAGGATTGCCCAAATTAATTTTTTAAGAAAGATCTTGTTTGTCAGCCTTGTCGTCACTACTGGAAACGCATAAATTTTCGTGGGCCTGGCTATTTTCGTCGGTCGGCCCACGAAAATACATAGTTATTTTCGTCGGCCCTCGGGACCGACGAAAATTTGGCCTATTTTCATGGGCCAGTACGTATTTTCGTCGGCCTGACCACGAAAATAGGAACGATATTTTCGTGGGCCCCGAGGCCGACGAAAATAAGGTGTATTTTCGTCGGTCATAGCCCGACCGACGAACATAAGTCATTTATTTTCGTCGGCCTTCTCCCGGCCGACGAAAATAAGGCATTAACTGACCACTATTTTCGTCGGCCTCAGTGAGGCCGACGAAAATAGAGGCCCATTAATCGTCCGCCTCGGCCACAGCACACCTTCTCTCTCTCTCTCTCGTCACTCTCTCGCTCGACCTTGCGCCGCCGCCCGCCCGCTCGCCCTCCCTCGCCGCCACGCCACCCGCTCTCCACGCGCCGCGCCGCCTCACGCGCCCGCCCGCACGCCCGCCCTCCCGCTCGCCCACCATAGCCGCGCCGCTGTCCACCATCGCCACGCCGCCGTCCGCGCCCGCCCGCCCGCCCTCCCTTGCCGCACCGCCACCCGCGCCCGCCCGCTCTCCACGCACCGCCCCGGGGCACGCGCCCGACCGCACGCGCCGCGCGCCCTCGCCGCCGCGTGCGGCTCGCCGTTCGTCCACGCCGTTCATAGGAGCAGACTCGTCCACGCCGTGCCCGTCGTCCACGCCATTCGTCCACAGCGTGCCCGCCGTCCGTCCACGTCATCGTCGTTCCCCGCGGTGAGCCTCCCCGTCTCCCTTCTTTCCCGACATATTTGATGCTCATGGCGGCCGTGGCGTGCCGGGCGCGTGGCCGTGCGCGTGTCGTGGCGACCGTGCGCGTGCCGTGGCAGTCGTGCGCGTGCGGCGTGCCGTTAATGTGAATGTTATTTGTCTTTTGTTTAAGTTATTTATTATGTACGGTGATCGTTAACCATAGCGAACCGTATGCGTCACCCGTTCGGGAACGGCGAACGTCACATTGGCTTGTGAGGTTCGCCGTTCCGGAATTGTCCACGTATTTTGGACAGCCTGAGAGTGTAAGCCGATGCTTGTGATTTGTGACATGTGCCTTACGATTGACGCGGAATTTCGGTTGTATAACCCAGTTGTTCTCCAACACACCATGTTCAGGCGTGTGCTTGGAGAGCAGCGGGGTTATGCTGCCGAAATTTCGTGGCAATCGTAGGGTACACGTCACAAATCACAAACATCGACCTACACTCTTAGGTGGGTTTAGGGCCTTTACCTAATAGGGAGTTCACCTAAGCCACGGACGATCGTTGATGTTCTTTGTCTTTTGTTTAGCCTTTGAAATGGACGGTGATCGGAGGGTGATGTATGACGGGTGGAGAAAGGATGGGGCACATTCGAATGAATGGATGGGTGTAACAAAGGCTTTTCTTGAGCACACTTTCAAAGATAGAACAAGTCGTCTAGTGAAGTGTCCTTGCAATCGCTGCGAGAACAAGTGGCCTCAGAAGATAGAAGAAATGGAGAAACACCTTTGCAAAAGTGGGTTTATGCCGAACTACCTTGTATGGTACCGGCATGGAGAGTCTATTAGACACGTTGACGCGGAGGTGGAACTTGATGACGATCATGATAGGATGGACGACATGTTGCATGATCTTGGTAGGGATGTTGAAATGAACGCTGAGGAGCCGGGGCAGCTTCCACGCGATGCTCAGGAATTCTTCCGGCTACTCGCCGCGGGAGAAGAGAGACTGCACGAGCACACTCAGATGTCAGTTCTTGGGACTCTCACAAGACTAATGGCAATAAAGTCAAAGCACAACATTTCAAACAGTGCTTACAACGACATCGTCCAACTGATGGGCGAGGTTCTCCCAGAGAATCATAAGTTGCCAAAGAATATGTACTTCGCAAAGAAGATGTTGGCTGGTCTTGGGATGACATATGATAAGATCGACGTGTGTCCCAACAGTTGCATGCTATTCTTTGAGGAGGATGACAAGCTGGACCGTTGTAAGCATTGCGAAGCTTCTAGATATGTCGAGGTGACAAATGATGAGGGTGAATTGGTAGTTACGAAGGTCGCAGCTAAGCAACTTCGTTGGTTGCCCATCATTCCTCGGCTTTCAAGGTTGTTCCTCAACAAGGAAATAGCTCTGCATATTACGTGGCCAAAGAATGGTGTACGTCTCGTCACTGATCCAGACATAATGGTCCATCCGTCGGACGGTGATGCGTGGAAGGCATTTGACGAGTTTGATCCCGAATTTGCAAACGACCCTATGAGTGTACGGCTTGGTCTATCGACGGACGGATTCACACCTTTCAATACCAGTGCAAGCCCTTACTCGTGTTGGCCTGTCTTCATTGTGCCATATAATCTTCCTCCTGAGTTAGTCAATAAAGAAGAGTTCATGTTCCTTGCACTAGTCATCCCAGGCCCCGAGCATCCAGGGCCAAAGCTGAATATGTTTGTTTGCCCTTTAATTGAAGAGCTAAAACAATTGTGGAGAGGTGTGAATGCTTATGACAGCCATACTGAAAAGGAGTTTACCATGCGCGCTGCTTATTTGTGGTCAGTGCATGATTTGCTGGCGTATGGAGATTGGTCTGGATGGTGTGTTCATGGTCGGTTGTGCTGTCCCATATGTATGAATGATACGGATGCATTCAGATTGAAGCATGGTGGGAAAGTGTCATTCTTTGATGCTCATCGACGTTGGACTCCATTCAAGCATGATTTCAGGAGTTCGCTTACTACATTCAGAAGTGGAGCCAAAATCAGAAATGGGCCACCAAAGAGGCAAACTGCACCGCAGATAATGGCATGGCATGCTTGTCTGAAGCAAGGAGAAAATGATAGGTTCCAAGGCTACGGGGAGGACCACAACTGGACCCATATTTCATCAATATGGGAGCTTCCGTATGCAAAAGCCTTGATCATGCCGCACAACATAGACTTGATGCACCAAGAGCGTAACGTTGCTGAAAGCATCATAAGCACATGTTTCGATGTGACTGATAAAATGAAAGATAATATGAAGGCAAGAAAAGACATGGCTGAAATTTGTAAGAGGCCGATGCTCGAGTTGAAAGTAAGCGATAAAGGGCATGAGAGTAGGCCGCGAGCTGATTACTGCCTCAAGCCGGATGAAAGGAAAGAAATATTTAAGTGGTTGAAGAATCTGAAATTTCCAGATCGATATGCAGCAAATCTGAAACGGGCAGTCAATCTGAAGACCGGTAAATTGATCGGTTTGAAAAGCCATGACTACCATATTATTATGGAGAGGCTGATGCCCGTGATGTTTCGAGGCTATTTTAAGGATGAGCTTTGGAGCATATTTGCAGAGCTGAGTTACTTCTATAGGGAAGTATGCGCAAAGACGGTATCGAAGAGGTTGATGCAGAAATTTGAGAAAGAAATTCCAATTCTTATTTGTAAATTTGAAAAGGTTTTCCCGCCAGGATTCTTCAATGTGATGCAACATCTAATTGTGCATTTGCCTTGGGAAGCTTTGGTAGGCGGACCAGTGCAATTCAGGTGGATGTATCCTATAGAAAGGGCGTTGAAAAAGCTCAGGGCGTCTGTTCGCAACAAGGCTAGAGTCAAAGGGTGTATTGCGGAGGCTTTTGCCCTTAAGGAGATATCTCAATTCTCAACCAGGTATTTTGCTCGAGCCAACAATGTGTTTGCGCCTTCAGTGCGACTTCATGTCGAAAATGAATCACCCCAAAGCACCCTTCAAATTTTGCGAATCCGGGTAAAGCAGTTGGAAAAGGGAGTGTACGTCACATTGAAGGATCAGATTTGAACACGCTAATGCTATATATGTATAGCAATATTGACAACATACAGGAGGCGTTCGAGTAAGTTTTCCTCATATTTACGTTGATTTTTTCATCTCATAATTTCTATAGTGTGTAATCTCCATGTTTCTAATATGTCCAGCATGTTTGATGAAGAATGTTGGAATCTACTAGTAAACCTACGACCATCCAATTAGAAAATCTTCGACGTGATGGGTTGAAAGGTGGACCAAACTTCGTGCAGTGGTTTCGTAATTATGTTAGTAATTGTCGTTCTGTCATTGTCCATACTTAATCTTTGAATTTTGGACTTGGAAGATATAATGCATATACTAATTCCTTGTATAGGTTTCCAAAAACTCTGTGCACCCGGACTTGCAGCAAATGGCACATACCTCTATGTCCGTCCGGAACTATACTCGCTATGATGTAAATGGATATCGCTTCCGAATCGCGAAATTAGAGAAGAGTCGACCATTGGCAGCCACCACCAATAGTGGTGTGTTGGCAAGTTCATATGTTGACGATGACAAAGTAGTGGACTATTACGGTGTTCTTCAAAACATTGTACAGTTGATTTTCGATGGCCCCAAGGAACTTAAAGTCGTGTTTTTCGAGTGCGACTGGTTTGATGCTCATAGTGGGACTCGTGTCGACAAGTATGGTAATGTCGAGGTGAAGCATAGCTCTAGGATTCCGAGCAGTATGTGCGATGTTGTCCTTGCAAATTAGGTAAAACAGGTGTACTACCTGCCATATCCTCACCCAAGCCTTAGGGCTTGGTGGGTTGCAATCAAAGTCAACCCACAAGTCATCGCTCCAGAGAGTGCTGACTACGTGAGTACGAGCAGGGACAACGATGATGCTGTTTTTCAACCAGAAGCGGCGTCGAATCAAGACATAGCTCACCGATTCCATGTGACCAATGGAGAAGGCCTAGAAAATCTCTGTTGCAATTCAAGCGACTTAATTGAAGAACCTAGGTCAAAGCGCAAACAACCTGTCGTCGTTAGAAGATCAGTAAGGATCCAACGAAATCAAGAGCGTATGAATAAACAACGAGCCGAAGAAGCATCATCAGATGTGGATGACTTTTGATTAGTATGTTTCTTTTAGTTAATCAATTAAGCTATGTATTCCAATTTTCACATTATTAATTTTCATATTATTTGTTTCATATACTGTGGTTTGACATTAATTTATCTACAGTTGAACATGTTCAAGCATAGGAGATCGAGGAGGAGTGGGGGCAGCGCGGCCAGAGAGGACAGCTCGGGCAGTGGGCTTTTTCAGGGCACCTCACAGAGCCGACAGAGGCAGCAGCAACTTCTTGACTGTCTAGACGAAGTGCACGATGAGGAGGGTGAGCAGGAGGCTCCTCAGCAGGATGCTCATGTGCAGGGTGAGGAGGGTGAGCAAGATGAGGAGGGTGAGCAGGATGAGGAGGTTGACCCTATGGGGGCAGGCAGCGCGGGCGACGCGTCAGATGGTTCTACATCCTTCATGTATTATTATGCATATTAGTTTAACTGATATTAGTTTTAAATCATTTCATCATATTTAATTTACTTGTATACTTAGGTATAAGAAGAGCAATGCGCTTGGTCCGAGACCTGCTGAGAGGAGGCTCATCCGGCCACATGGAGAATGGTGGGGCTTATTTCTGTTGTGTTAATTTTTTAATATGAACGTGATTGCACTGGTTTACTTGTTTTATTAATGTTTGTAGGTCATGGGAAGACTTGACTTGGGACAGTACAGGCAGACGTCCCAAGGTGAACGCGGTGTTGGGTAGCCTCTGTCGCTTCTACTACCCTGGCATGGTGGAGCTCAATGGCGAGAGGTTCGCGGCTATGCAGTGGGCCGACTGGGGTCTGAAGGACTATGTCCAGCCAGGGGAGCCAGGGGAAAGCAGTAGCGGAGGGGGAAGTTCGGAAAAAAAATGAAGGACTTGTCAGGTGGCTGTGTGGGACGAGTTCTGGGTGAGTTTACATTCGTATATAAGCAATTCACTGCATTATTGCTTCTCCTAATCTTACTTTAACTTAACTTCTCCATTGATATGTAGGGGAGGTTCCAATTGCCGGATGACATCGAGGCGGATCAGGCTCAGTGGGCACGTGTGAAGAGACACTTTCGGAAGTGCGCTGATAAGGTCATCAAGGATGCCATGTACAATGCTCGCATCGCGGCCGTCAACTACTACTACAAGAAGATAAAGGGGCAGAAAATGAGCAAAGCATTAGGGGCCAATGAGATCTACCTCACAGAGGAGCAGTACTTGGAGAGCGTTGTGGATTGGCTGGCGAAGGACATGGAAGCCTGGAGGTGGTTGGCTAAGAGATGGGCGTCGCCTGAGTGGATTGCAGAGTCCAACAAGCACTGTGCCAACCGTGGCACTGAAGGACCGGGGCACAGGTACGGCGCCGATGGACACCTTGGTACCGCACGCCGCATGGTAAGTGTATAAATCAAACTTGTATGTTACATCTATTACAATTCTATGGTTTAACTCTTCTTTTTCATGCAGGAAGCTGAAAGTGGAGTTGCTCCAAGTTTTATGGAGGTTTACGTCCGTGGTCACCGTGGCCCTGATCCGGCGAACCCTGATGAGCTATGCAGCGAGGCGGCAAGGGAGAAAATGGTAAACAAGTTTGTATTTATGAATTAAATTGCATGTTTTGTGTCTAACTCCAACTCTAACTTTCTTTGCAGAATGCATATGGGGAGGAAATGACTCAACGCCATGGGCCTGATTTCGACTGGATGCATTTAGACTTAGATGCCTCGGCGTTGTACCACAGTGGTGGGGGTAGAAAGCATGGCAGGTGAGGTGGTTGTCTTTAATTCGACAATTTCATTAACAAGAATGTGTCCACTTAATGGCTCAACTATGTGTATCATGCAGGTTTGCCTTTGGCACCGGCGTTGTGGAGTACAACAGGACCATAGGTCAAGGGAAGGCATCGTCTTCGGCAGGGAGTTCTCGCTCCTCCAAGTCTGCTCGAGAGGCTCAGCTGGAGGAGGAGACTCGGGCAGCACAGGAGTAGGCTCGAGCAGCACAGGAGCAGGCTCGAGCAGAGCAGGAGCAGGTCGGACAGCTGATGCAGTATATGACTTCTTATTTTCAGGTAATTCGTCTATCTCATCACGTGTCATTGAATTCAAAGTATAGTGTTGCGATTCTAACGTTTCATCCATTTGCAGGAAATGACTACTCGACTCGGCCCTGATATGAACTTGCCCGCTTTTCGCCCTCCCCAGGTAACACTATCTGAACACTTCAATTCCATAGCAACTCTTTTTTTATTATCAAAAATGGCTCGCAGGCACAAGGATGGGGACAGTGGCCAGGACAAGCTCCAGCGTCGCAGCCACAGTGGACCGGTGTTGGGTGGACACAGGCACCTCCTGGCACTTGGACGCCTCCACCACCCCAAGGATCGCAGCCATTTCAAGCGTGGATGGCACCGCCACCGACGGGGTGGGTGCCACCACCTCAGGGGTGGCCAGCACAACAGTACTCGTGGATGCATGCACAACCTCCTTATCACCATGGATCACAGGTGACGTTCCATGTTTAGTTTTATGCAAATAGTGACCAAACATAGCCAGTATAGGTATAGGGATAGCAAAACACAACCTTATTTGAATGATTGATGAACTGCAGGGTTCAGCGTCACATGCTCAGGAGGGTGCTACCAACGTCCACGACTTCCTCGTCCATGGTTCTGGAGGGAGTGGCCACCTTCCTGGTGGTGGAGGAGGGAGTGGCCAAAACTCCCACAGCCCGCAGGAGTGATTAGTGAGTAGTGAGTTTGTTTGAAACTATGGACTTATGGTATTGAAACTATGTATGGACTATGGACTTATGGACTATGGACTATGGACTATTTATGTATATGTGAATGTGTTTTGTGATATGTATATGTCAATGTGTTTTGTGATATGTATATGTGAATGTGTTTTGTGAATTGTGTATTTTGCTTGTGAATCTGTATATGTGGTATTGTGAATTGTGTATTTTGCTGTCAATTAAAAGGTGCAGAAAAATCTGTTTTGTGGGGGGTATCATAAATTTTCGTCGGCCTCCAATCAGGCCGACGAAAATACTGCCCAGCTATTTTCGTCGGCCACCACGGGGCCGACGAAAATAATGCCCAGCTATTTTCGTCGGCGACCGAGGCCGACGTAAATAGTCAACCGACCAACTATTTTCGTCGGTACCGACGAAAATAGTTGATTATTTTTGTCGAACTTATTTTCGGCGGCTATTTTCGTCGGTTTAAGCTTATTTTCGTGGGCTTTTGGCCCACGAAAATTTAGGTGTTTCCTGTAGTGCGTCACGACAAGGTGGTTGCTTCTTCCCATTCCTCGGTCACTAAGGTGATGACTTCACAACCCGACAAATTGCTTCATATGAACATTGTTGGTCCAGCTCGGGTTTGCTCTTTCTGGGGAATGTGGTATGTGCTTGTGGTCGTTGATGACTTTTCTATCTATTCTTGGGTGTTCTTCATGAAGGCAAAGAATGAGGCTTTTACTCTTGCTCGAGATTTGATTCTTAGGTCGCAAAATGAGTTTCCCAAAAATGACATGAGAGCAATTCGCAGTGACATTGGCACAAAATTCAAGAATACTCATTTTGAGACCTTTTGTTCTTTGGGACTTGAGCATCAGTTCTCCTCTTCGTATGTGCCTCCGTAGAATGACATTGTTGAACGCAAGAATCATACCCTTGTTGAGAGATGATGTTTGATGAGCATAGGACCCCCAGGCGTTCTTGGGCCGAAGCGATCAACACTGCCTGCCATGTGTCGAACCACATCTTTCTTTGAGCTTTCTTGAACAAGACTTCATATGAGTTGTTGTTTGAACAGCCAGCCAAAGTTGGCCATTTTAGGGTGTTTGACTGCAAGTGTTTTGTGCTGAAATAGGGACATTAGGACAAATTTGAGTCACAGTCTTCTGATGGTGTTTTTCTCGGTTATGCTTTACATTCCCATGCTTATCGTGTTCTTAACCTCCATACTAACTGAATCATGGAGACTTGAGATGTGACCTTTGATGAGACTTTGCTTAGTCTATCTCCTATCTTTGAGCCTGCAGGTCTAGATCAGATGAGTGAGACCATCTTTGTGGAGGAGGAGCACAACACCACTGATTGGGGTGATTCCGAGCCGTCTCCACTAGCTGCCCCAATCGACCCTGCTTCGACTACTTCGGCTGATGGACCAGACATCACTTCTTCTACGACTTTGGTCTAGTCGAGCCTAAGCCTGCTGAGCCTAGAGGCAGTCATGCTGCTATTGAGGGGGAGGCCACTTCCTTAAGGGAGGCTCCGTGGCACATTCAGCATTGTCACCCTCCTCAGTAGATGATTGGGGAGCTTCACGAGCGAGTAACTCGCTCCAGGCCATAGTAGATTTCTCATTTCGCTCACCTAGCTTTTGTTGCCTCTTTTGAGTCCTGAGATGTTGGACACACTTTGTTTGATCCTAACTAGGTTAATGCTATGCATGAGGAGCTTGAAAACTTTGAGAGAAATCAGGTTCGGGTTTTGATACCACCTTCTTCAAATTGCAATCCATTGGTACCAAATGGGTTTTCAAAAACAAACAGAGTGAGGATGGGATGGTGGTGAGAAACAAGGCGAGGTTGGTTTCCCAAGGGTTTTTCTAGAAGCGGTATTGAATATGAGGAAACCTTTGCCCCAGTTGCCCGTTTAGAAGCCATTAGGATCATTTTTGCTTTTGCTGCTTAGAAGGGGTTTAAACTTTTTCAAGAGGATGTAAAAAGTGTTTTTTGAATGGTATATAGAGGAAGAGGTTTATGTGAGGCAGCCCCCTAGTTTTGAGAGTTCCAAGTTTCCAAACCATGTCTTTAAACTCTAAAAAGCTTTGTATGGTTTGAAACAAGCCCCTAGAGCCCGACATGAGTGTTTGAAATCTTTCTTGCTTTCAAAGGGTTTTAAAATGGGCTCTATGGACAAAACTATTTTTCTCCTCAAGCATGGCAATGATATCCTTTTAGTCCACATATACGTGGATGATATTATCTTTGATGGCTCTTCTCATGCTCTTGTTTCGAAGTTTTTAGATACTATGAGCAGGGAGTTTAAGATGAGCATGATGGGCTGAAAGTTGCCTAGAGGGGGTGAATAGACGAAACCTGAAAATTATAAACTTTGAACACACGCTTCACCCGGGGTTAGGGTTAGAAATAAATAATAATGTATTTAGAGTGCGGAAGATAGTTCTTCTTGCTATGAGTTGCTCAATCAATGCAAATAACTTTAGGAGCAAACTCAAAATGATGTGAGCAAGAGAACTTTTAGTGAGAGGGGAGAGGGAAGAAACAAATCGAATGGTGAAGATCAACACAAGTGGACACGACGATTTGTTTCCCGAGGTTCAGTTCCAAAGAACCTACTCCCCATTGTGGAGGCCACAAAGGCCGGGTCTATTTTAACCCTTTCCCTCTCTCAATCGGTCACTTAGACCGGTCGAGTGCTTCTTCTTAACCTCACGAGTTACTAAGACCCCGCAAGGATCACCATACAATTAGGTGTTTCTTGCTAGCTTTACAAATCACTTGGAAAAATTAGAGAGAGATGAATAAAGCAACCAAGCAACAAGAGTAAAAGAAACACAAATCACCCTCTCTCAAGTCACTAAACACTTTTGAACACTTGACTTGATTTTGGAACTTGGAGAGGATTGAATGCTTTGATTGTGTCTTTGGAGTGTATTCTTTGCTCTTGTATTGAATGAGGAGAATGGGATTCTTGGATGGCTTGAATGGTGGTGGTTGGGGTGTATTTATAGCCCCAACCACTATTTTAGCCGTTGGCTGACTGTTCTGTCAATGGGCACACCGGACAGTCCGGTGGTGCACCGGACATTCTACTGTTCACTGTCCGGTGAGTGCCACGTCAGCCGACCGTCGGAGATTGGAGCGATTGACCATTGAAGTCGTCTGTCTTTTTGCTGCATTAGACAATCCAGTTTGATCTGTTGTCGCAGACTGTCTTCTGACTACTGACGCTTCAGACTGCGCACGCAGTCGCACAGTCAACCGTTGGGCGAAGTTGACCATTGTTTGTTGTCTCACCGGACAATTCGGTGGCACACCAGACAGTCCGGTGATTTTTAGTGGACGAGCGCTGAAAAAACCCGAGAGCAGCCAGTTTGCAAGGTGCTCCAGCTAGGGCACCAGACACTGTCCGGTGCGCCACAGGCTGCAACAATCCTGTTTTGCTCCAAACGTGTAGAATTCCCCAAGGTCATTTTCTTTGTATGTTTATGTGAACTTTATGAACCTGAGGAAAATATCCACTAGGCAAACTAGTTAGTCCATATAGTTTGTGATGGACGTCAAACACCAAAATCGATTATAGGAAATGTTGGGTCCATTTCCCTTTCATGGGCGAGCTGAACTTATTTCTTGTGCTACAAATCAAGCAGACCCAAGACGAGATCTTTGTGCATCAAGGAAAATTTACAAAAGACATCAAGAAGTTTGACATGGGTGAGAACAAGCCTGTTTCGATGCCCATGTCAACCACGATGGCCCATGATGCTGATGAGGACGGTGAGCCCGTGGACCAGAAGGAGCACAAGAGCATGATTGGCTCCCTCCTGTATCTGACTGTGACCAGGCCGAATAACTGCGACGAGGGCTTCCTTTTTGTTTTTTGTTGTTGTTGCTTTTCATGTAGATTTTAGTCTCTCTCTTGATTCTTGTATTATATCTACATCTCATGTAGCATTTTGAGCTTCACTTGTATATCTGCTAGAATGTGACTATGCTCCTAGTAGTATGCTCTTTGTGTACATGATGATGCTTTGGCATGCTTAGGCTCTTTTTGCTCATATTGATACAATATTGTTGAGCTAAGATCGTTTTCATAATTGTGAACTTAACTATTACTTGCTGAATCAAAACATGTTCACCATTGAGATTGACACCTAGCATGTATAGGATGTGTTTGAAATCCTTTGTGCTTTCACTAGTATGCTAGGTGGCTATGTCTCATGCTTTAAGTCATTCATTGTCTTGATTCATTAAATCAGTACTTAAATCAAAATCAAGATAAGTGAAAAATTCAGAAAGATCGAGATGGGTTTGCATTTCTACCACATCTCTGCATCGAGATTGCTTCCATTTGCACTTTTGGATGAGCTCGAGTAGGGTAGTGGATGATCGAAACCGGTGTCTTTAGCTTTTGATTGCTTTGATGCATATGCTACACCCGGTTGAAAAGTTCGACTAGGACAATGCTAACAACCTCTCGCACTCATATACTTTTCATTGAAATTTGTAATCCACAGCAAAATCCGATAAATCTTGAGAATTTGATCTGGTATCAATTTTAGATATGTTTCTAGCATGATGAGTGACCGCTGTTTGGGGGTGGTTCACCTGGTTTACCTTGAGTGGCACTTAGTTGATTTCCTGCTTAATATATGCCTAGTGTTGTCTTTAGTGGTGAACTTCTATTTTAAACCGATTAAAATTGAATTAAAATGCTTACACTTCACATATCTTGTGCATATGATCAGTTTGAGCTTTTGCTAGCACACACATTTATGGTTGTACACATAGCACAACACCACTTAGAGCATTTTTATGCTCTGATTGGTATACTTTTGAAGCTCCCGCATTTTCTCCATTCTCTACTCTCTTTTGTATTTCTTCATTTTCTAAGGGGGAGTTCTCTTGTCAAGGGGGAGTTTTTGTCTCTACCCTTGTTTGTGCTTGAAGAGTCCACTTGTCAACAAGGGGGAGAATATTTTGAGATTTTCAGACTTTCCTTTCGAGGGTGAGAATTTTTAGGGGCCTGGAGCATTGGGAGAGCTTTGGGGGAGAATTTTGACAAGGAGAAATTTTGAGCTGTTTTGAGCTTTTGCTAGTTGTGTTGAGCCATGTGCCTCTTTCTGGAGGAACTAGCTTTGATTTTAGCACCCATGCTGATTTTGTGCTCTAATTCGGCTTTGTCTGCTGGCTAGTGGTGTTGAGCCTGCTTATGCTTCTACTTGAGGACTAGCCTTTTCTGCTTGGTCGTGTTGAGCCTTTGCCCATTTCTTTGGAGAACAAGCTATGAGTGAGTTTATCTTTTTCTTTTTCCTTTCTGCTATATATGTTCATGTGGTGATGTTAACAATGCACTCATCAAGGTTCAAGGGAGAGATTGCGAACATAAGGTTGAGTTGTACCTTGTGGTTCGAGTTGATGATGAGTGTTGTCAATAGGTAGTGTCGAGTATCGTAATTAGGGGTACCTAGATCATGTCCCTAAAACAAGCTTAAGCCCAAGACCATCATCAAACCCATTCCTCGAGGTCAAGAGAGCATAAACCATGCTTCGCCTGAGGCCTCTCTCGGCGGTCACCATAACTCTGCTTTGCCCAAGCCTGCCCTCGGACAAGGAACATTCTCAAGAGAATCCTTGTCCCAGTCGAGGTCCCCTCTTCCTAGAACCGCTGTCTCCGCCTCGCTCAGGCCTGACTCGGGTAAGGAATACAACCTCGAGGCAGGTCTCAGCCGAAGGCCGCAAGAGACATGAGCATTCAATGCGCACACCTACCCCACACAGCGTTACAGGTGAAAACAGGAGCGACAAGGCAGCGGTCCTATCGGACTGCACCAACTACGATGATGCATGCGACCACTGTTCCCGCACGCTACCTGCCAACTCTCGATGGGACACACATACGACAAGAGCGCAGGCTGGCCCTCGGGCGCATACTTTGCCTCGCCTGAAGACGATCTGATCCTTGGGACAAACTCTGCCTCACCCGAGCCTGGCCTCGACTACCTGCTCCCCATGAATCCCGTAGAAGGCCACTCCTTCAACTGTGTCGCGCATGTCTAAGAATCCTGGAGCGGGCTCGGACACGACCTCGGGCGGACCTCCGCCTCGCCCGAGCCCGGCTTCGGCTTTGATACTAGCAACAGAAAGGTGCTCGACATCACCGTAAACTGCAGAGCTGACATATTACCCAAAGGCTTTTTGCCATACTCAGTATTGCACCAACCACTACCTCATGGGTAAGCTCCTTGTCAGGTAGGCTCGGGTACGTGACCAAGCCTTTGGCCCTGGCCTCGACTCTCAGCAGAAATCAGGCGTCTCTATCGGGCAGAAGTCAACAACAAGTACAAGACCCATGCTCCAAGCCATACCATCTACAGGGGCTCGGCTTCACCTCCTCACCGCACACGGCCAACCCAGGAGATCCTAGCAACCCTCCTTGAGGCTATAAATAGGGCAGTCCACAGCTTCAGGAAGGCAGGCGAACACTTCACGATTCTCACCTCCACCACCATATTGGCACTTGCCTCAATCAACCCTAGGGACTTGGGATCCTTCCCTCTCCCGATTAGCTTGTACTCCCTATTGCAAGCACATAGGTGCAAGTAATATAAGTCTCATCCTCCCTCTGCTAGAAGTAGGGCCTTCTCCCGCCCGAACCAGATAAACGACTTGTGTCACCTTGCATCATCCATCTAGGCCAGGGCACGCAACACTATTTCACTAGTTGGTGAGACCCTCAGGTCGAGACACCGATAGGTAGCATCTCGGGTCGAGTCATGGACTGACCGAGGCGTGAGATTGTGTTGTGCAACCAAGTCGCTTGGCTTGTGGTGTGCAGGTGTGGAGGATAGGTACGGTGGTTGACGTTGAAGGTGAAGGTCATGCGGGTTCGTGCCGATGGACCGAGAGTGGTAAAGGACGAGCGCTGGGACTTGACCAAGGGAGCAGAGTCACCGGGTGACTAGCCGGGTGGCTGACACCTAGGACACTCACTCGAGCGAGGACGTGGTGGAGCAGGCCGTGTCGTGGGTGTGGTCTAGGACTGGCGGGACATGTGTCTAGGACGTGGGGGACGTGCATGTGGTGCGCTACTCACGGTGGTATGGTGGTTGATCCTCAAAAAACCAACCAGCACTATGGACGACAGGTTTTCGACCGAGTTTGGTCTAAAACTCGGCGGTGGCGGTTCCGGCGGGAATCAAAGGCGGCACATGTCGTTATCGCGAAGGGTGCGTCAAGGCGAAGCAACTTCGTGTGGAGCACATGACCATCAGATCGAAATCCCAGGAGTTGGTCCATTTTGCCCCAGGCTAAGTGGGTAGGCTCTATGTATCTGGGGGTGGTTTAGGAAGTAGTAATAACCCTCCATAAATAGAAGGGTGAGCTGGTTGTTTTAGCCATCTCTTTGGCTCACACATTACTCTCTTGTTTAGAAAACACTAGCTTTCATTCCCTAGTTAAGCCTGAGATCCACAAACGCTTTGAATCTTCGCGTCTATGTTTTGTGATCTTCATCTATTATTCTGGGGAAGGGTGGCTGGTACCACCCATGGCTTTGGTTGACTTTCAATCTCAATTTTCATTCTTGCTGAAATTTTGAGTCTCTTTGCTCCTGTGTTCTTCCCTCTCGTCTCTTGTGGATTTGTAAAGAACCTTTGAGTCCTTATTGTTTGGATGTTGTTGGGGATTGATTTTTGGGGAGATAAACTCCTTGGATCACTGTGTACGCCAAGTCGGTGCAGTTCTTGGTCGTAATCCGAGTTGATCCCATTTTGAGTTCGATTCAGAAAACCCCAATTATGACCGCATTTTCGAAACTCCGATTGATTTACAAATCCAATTAAATTCAAGGTGTGTGTAAGATTTCATCTCATTCAGAGTCTGTTTGGTTCAGTTTTGCATTCAATAACTAAATTTTGAGCTGCTGAAATCAACACTAGATAGCGACATGGTTTTGGACCGATTCAGACTTTTCGGTGTCTGACTTGAGATTCGTTCATTTTACTAGTCTCGTGTGAGTCTTAGGAATATTTTTGAAATAATGAGATCACTGCTTTGCTGATGTGCTTTTGGTTTGGGCATTTTCTTCATCTCAATTGAAGTGAAGTACTCAATCTCAGTTTTAGGAGCAAAAATTTGATTGGCTCCCATTCACCCTCCTCAGATCGCCTCACCGGTCCTTCATCGAGGATCCATGTCCAATCCACCGCTACCCTGTTCAACATGCCTACAATGATTGTGGACTGCTCAAGAAATTCTAAGCAAAGAGGCAACGTTTGGGAGGGGCTCTGCGCCCCAGGTGGGGTGATGGACAGGAAGGGAAAGGACCTATTTTCCATGATGAAACTAGATGTTTGCTGATCATTGGTGGGGCCCAACTACTATACGATCCTAGCCTTCCTCGATTGGTCTGACCACGCCATTACTTTCAACCGCTCTAATCATCCTAAGCATGTCCCCCTGACCCAGTTGATACCCGCTGATTGTGAACCCCATCGTCAGATCGATGCGACTATTGAAAGTTTTGATGGATGGACGAAGCGGGCTCATCATTCTCTGCTCTGCCACGTTTGACGTCATGGGCCTCAGTTGGGACCGCCTCCGATCAAATGAAGGGTCTTTTCATGTCATTATGTCGGGGAGACAAACAATGTTGCTCGTGCGAGTCAACCTGCCCGTTACCTTTGGAACACCGTCCAACTTCAGGATGAAGACGCTGACTTTCAAAGTAGTTGGGTTCCGAGGAACCTACCATGCCACCTTGGGAAGGTCGTGCTACACGAAGTTTATGGATGTCCCCAACTACGCCTACCTAAAGCTCAAAACGCTGGGACCGACATGCACCATCACCATTGGAACCACGGTGCAACACGCATATGAGTGCGAACTCGAATGTTGTGACCTAATTGAAGGAGCCGCTGTAGGCCAGGAGCTTTTGGATGTACTATAAGCCATTGACGAACAAGAACCCAACGTGAAGAAGGCAGGCGCAACCTTCAAACCAACAGACGACATGAAGGAAGTATCCTTGAGTCCCGGAAGTGCCAACAGGCGAATGGTACACATCAGAGCTAAGCTAAGTCCCAAATAGGAAAGTGTGCTCATCGACATCCTCTACGTGGAAAAGGACACCTTCGCATGGAAACCCTTTGACATGAGGGGCATCCCAAGAGAAGTCGTCGAGCACTCTTTGTGGGTCAAGCTTGTGTGCAAACCCGTAAAGCAATGATTGTGTCGCTTCAATGAAAAGAAGCGTAGAGCCGTAGGGGAAGAGGTCAGCAACCCCTGACATCTAGGTTCATCAAGGAAATACACCACCCCAAGTGGTTAGCCAACCCAGTACTGGTACGGAAGAAGAGTCGGAAATGGAGGATGTGTGTTGATTACACCGGCCTGAACAAGGCATGCCCAAAGGACATGCCTTGTAGCGATTGTTAGCGATTGTTTTCCTTGACACACATTGACCAGGTGGTTGATTCCACCTCGGGGTGCGAAGAGTTGAGCTTCCTTGATGCTTACTCGAGGTACCACCAAGTTGCGATGAAGGAATCCGACCAACCAGCCACCTCCTTCATCATCCCTTTCGGTCCATACTGTTACGTGACCATGTCGTTTGGCTTAAAGTACTTAGGGGTCACAAACCAGCGGTGCATGTAGATCTTCAATAAAGGTCTTCTTAATGTCTTCTTTTGAGGTGTTGTATCCTTAGTGCCCAAGTTTAATCCACTTCACATGCTACAAAACAGAATCACTTGGAAAACAATCGTTCACTAGTTATGTTGTTCATCAAACACCAAAACCCCTTAATCAAATGGGTCAAGATCCATTTTCCTTTAAGAGTCATCACTCGAATGAACTCGTTTGCAACTACCATACCATCAAGGCAAAGTGGAGGCGTGGTACAACCCCCCGTCTCCAGCGAACGAGACACGAAAGAAATGACGAAGAAAGAGTCACAACGACTCTATGATCGATCCACACGAGCGAAGGCTCAAAAGCCGACATCGCAAAACAAGATCGAAAGCGTGATCACAGAACATCCTTAGGCGGGAACGTGTACCACATCCCAAACGAAGGACCTTCCGAACGAACCCATGGTCCCTTTAGAGGCCCGAAGGGCTAGACTCATTGAGTCCACTCACACGTCCTCAATAAGGGCCAAAAGCGTCATCGTTAAAACAAACCTCCAAAGGTGCGCCCGACTTCTCTAGAGGCTCGAGGGCTACTGTCGGGGGTGAATAACCTGTGTATGTGGAACGGAGTTAGCAAGTAATGACAAGTTATCAAACGAAGGAATTTCGATTGAAACCAATAAAAATGACACGCTTGGTCTGACCCCGACCCTCGTGAATGATCCCGACCCTCGCGAATGATCCTGAACCGTGACTCCGTCTTGATCAACCCCGACCCCAAAAGGGGTCAAGACAAGACGAAATGTCCTCAAGTCCCCATCTCATCTGACCCTGACTATGCAGGGGATCCAAGTACAGAACCACGTCCCGTAAAGTTCGCCTCGCTTAACCTAGGGGTCAGGGAGAGGTGATCAGAAGGGAAGGGGTGGAACAGTGGTGCCTTAGAACAGCCTTGACAAAAGAGCCCAAACCAAAAGACAACACATTTTTGTGATCCCAGGTTTTCATTAGGCCCGCTAGCATACAAGCTAAAAGTAACTAAAAATTGTTTTATCAACCACTAAAAATATCGATTTGTGAAAGGGTGGATCCAAACCAAATAGGACGTCCTGTTATTCCCGAAATCTCTAGTTGGCGTAAATATAATCGGAACCCTGTAGGGTCCGATCGTTCCCAGACCTTCGAGAATGACTGAAATTCGTGCGCCTAAACGTGAAAAAACTGACTACCCAAATGTCGTAGAGCCTAGAAGTCATGTAGGATGTGCAATTGATATGTCTGTGAGCATGCAATTGATTTTATTTTATTTGACGTAAAAAAATGGGTCTACCAAGTACCAACAGCTCAACAAGGAGGGAGGGAGACCGATCTCTCCCCTCATGACTGCTCTTTTGATGTTGTTTCAAGATTGTTCATTCAAGAAATTTTCGGAAACTTAGAAGCAGAATAACCAAAACCTCGTGGAACGTTAATTAGCTATGCCTTCTCTTCCTACCTCTGTGCCACCGAGACCGAGAGACCCCCCACCAGCAACCATTTCCCCATTCCCCGTCCCATGCAAAGCAATCCATCATTATGCACACCAATCACAATAGCCTGCTGAGAGACTTGATCAGAAGTTTGATGTTCCGCCTTGTCGTCTCATCGCCCGTGAAACCAGAGATGTCGGAGCTGATACTCTGAAATCGTTAAAATTTAACCGTGCCGTTCAGTTCCAGAAACAGATACTGCACAATGAAGGGTAAGTGACAAAGGACAGACCTCAATGTTCTTTAGGGTAAATATAAGGGTGAAAATAGACTGCTTAATAAGATCTGTGTTCTCTGGGGTAAGCATGGACGACTTCAGCCTTCTGCAAACCAGCATAAGGAAAGAAGCTAAGGGTCTACAACAACATTACTCGCTAGCTAACAGGAACTTAGATTATGCGCTTAACCTATAATGCACTTACTACAGAACTGTTGTTCTGCTGTGCAGAAAATAAATAGAAATAATCAAATTATTGTAAATTCATCCCTGCTGGTTACTGACAAGCACCACCAGTCACTGCATATGTAGGTATTCCACGAAAGGGAGAAAAAGAAAAGATGCTTCATGCATAAAGATTATCTTAGTGCTTTCCAGTGGTACCTTAGGTCACCAGACGCGTCGGCCAGGCCTTTAGCTATAGTCTCCACATCCTTCAGCAGATCACTATCATTAACCTCAGAGAGCAAAGGTTGCATTTCTTCAGCTAAAGCCTCAATCTGTTCCACAGCTACCGTTTAATTTCATGCATATCAATTCAACAGCACAAGTAGCTTCCAACACAATTCTAGAAACAAAATTAATACACATGCTATCTGGAGGAAGAACCACACTCCACCCATTGTTTTAATTTCTAAATGCGTGCAACATAAAAGGAAGAACAACCAAACATCTTGCTCCCCCCCCCCTTGCCCACAAAAGAAGAGAATAACCTAACACCACACTCCAACTAAGCAGAGGTTCCCTCCCTCTGACCATTACTCATAAGTAGAGCTCCAGAGGCAAGTAAACATGCCAGCAGGGGAAGGCAAGCTGCATAGTGAACTTGTTCTGCAACATTTTTAGCAGTAGACCTCAAGTCTCACTTAGGTATGAGTCATAGCTGATTGCAGAGCTAGCATGCTGGTATTTGGAATATCTAGTAATGTGCCAAGGCAAATAAGTTGAAGTGGAAATCTATTTTGATAAATAATTTAATTAGAAAATAATTTGAACATCGGCACATGGTGACGTGTTGGGAACTTAGTAACCAGGTTCTCGGATCGATGGGATCGAAGAACGGGAACGTGGTACATGGTACGCTACTAAAACTAGGTTTTAACACTACGGGAATGAGATTGTTCCCACATTCCCGGAACGAGGAACGTGGCCACGTTCCCAGTTCCCGGTTACTAAGGTCGGGAAAAGCTGTGCGGCTATGCAGAATGAGGGGTGGGCGCTTGGGAATAAAAGGCATTTGAACCCAACAACCCTGCTTACTTACTTGCAGCCGTACTGATTGAAAGAAACTGGTTCCACAGGCATTCCAGCAAGGTAAATAAATTATAAGTTTCCATAGAGTTGGAGAAAATTTTGGAAAAATGGATGTACCCGTGTAAGAAGAGGTTGTGCTTCTTCCATTATAGATGCAACTTTTTCAGCTAACTTATAGCTTTTGCTAACACCAATCTCCTCCATGTCTCTACCCAGACGGGTAAATATTCCCACCAATGCATCTAAGCTTACACCTTGCTGTCCTTTCATCCTCTCTTTGTCACAGAGAATCAAGCCTTCTTTGGTGCAGTCTGGGTCAAGTGGTCCTACTGAAGGTGCAGGCAGTGGATCCTTTGGTGTGATATCAATGAGTGTCTCCATTAGAAGACCGGACTGATTCACCTCGACCATTGAATTTCGTGGTATGATGATTTTATCATCTTCAACCTGCAGCAAAAGAAAACATAAAGAGAGAGAGAGAGAGAGGACAAATTCAGCTCGATAATAGAGGAGTTCATAGACCGAAAAACTTTAGAAACAGAAAAGGGATGTAGGTGGGATACTTGACTTGTGGTTAATGAATGAATGAACGAACTATGAGAGAAAAGTAAGGGTGACCTCGACAGTTGCATCGATGCTCCTAAGGGAGGAGTCGACGCGGACGACGGATCCGACGGTGACCCCTCGTATCCGGACGGGCGTGCCGACGCAGATGCCGCACGCCTGCGTGAACTCGAAGACGGTGTTGTACTTGCGAAAGCGGGAGCGGAGCTGGAATCCCCTGAGCCATGCGAGGGCGAGGGCGAGGAGGGCGGCCCCGGAGACCATGAAGAGGCCGACGCCGCCCTCCCAGACGCTGCGCTTGCCGAAGCCGTAGTCGCCGAGGGGCTGCAGGGTGCGGCGCCAGAGCGCGGCGAGGGGGTTGTTGTTGGAGCTGGTGTTGGCGTCCGGCGCGGGCGTGGCCGCGAGCAGCGCGGCGCGGCGGGGCTTGAGAACAGGGAATCCGGCGCGCGGATGAGGGTGTGGGCGGGGTGAGACGGAGAAGAAAGGGTGAGGGAGGAGGAGGGATTTGGCCATAGCGGACGGCATCGGAGAATTGGCTGCCCGTTCTCGGACGGTTCCTGCAAAATCAACGCAAGAGATGTTGGGAGGGAATTGGATTTGGATTTGCATGATGATAACGGGCCCTGTTATTACCCTTTGCTAATAACAAAGCGGAAGCGGTTGCATCGCCCTAGCCTCCTCAGAAGCGCGGTGGCGGAGGAAGAGGAGGAAGGAGAACAGATGGCCCAGTTGCGGTGGAGGTCCGCTGTCCCGGTGCCGAGGAAGACAGGCGAGCAAGACTGCACCTGCAGTGCACTGCACTGCACTGCACGAGCCCAACTCCCACCCCGACTGGACACAAGACCCACCCATCTCTTGTGTAGCCATGCGTATATGCGCTCTGTGCCTTCGTTTTCCTTTCTAGTACATCATCGCCGCATCTTCGATTTCCTTCTCCATTTTTTCTACACAAATTATAAAGTGATACTTCCTCCGCTACGAAACATAAGGCATGCAAGTATTTTAAATTTAAACTATATCTTCTTCAACTAACAATGGTTTTTTAAGGTGGTGCCCTCGATTTTGGTGGTGTGCTCAGTTTTACCCTCAGTGGTGTTTTTTGCTCAGTTTTGCCCTTCTGTTCTATAGCACTGGAAGGGTAAAACTGAGCAAAAAACACCACTAAGGGTAAAACTGAGCACACCACCAAAATCGAGGGCACCACCTTAAAAAACCCTTCATTTATCATTTAAAAAGTTTGTGCTATAAAAATAATTAGATAAAAAATTTCTTTTAATGATCAAGCCTTTGTTCTTAAAAATTGTATCTTTTGATACGCCCGTGGCGCCGGCAGCCTCAAATCCTCACATTTTCTCCTGGTCTTACCTTATGCCATCTAAACCATGTAACCAAAAAAAATATGATGCACATCCAGCGCCGAATCTAGCATAAAATATTATCAAAGTCATCAAAAACAGTTTTGCTATATTATATAAATTATTATGAACTTTAAAAATGTTTTGTTAATGAATTTATAAATTGTATCAGGGTCGGCTGACTCCGATAAACCCCCCTAAATTCACCTCTGTACATATATACCATCTTTTAATGGCTTCAGTGCTCCACCCAAACTTAATCCATGCAACAAAATCAGGGAAAATGACATATTTGTAGTACGGGATACAAGTAGACACAAGTCTTTATCCTGGTTCAGGAAAGAGAATGTCCTACTCCCAGCAGAGGAGGGATGAGACTTATATTGCTTGCACCTAAGTGCTTGTAGTAGGAGATACAAGCTCATCAGGAGAGGGAGAAGTTCTCAAGTCCCTGGTGATTAAGGCAAGTGCCAATAACGCTGTTGGGTTGAAAACCGGTGAAGTGTTCTCCTCCTTGAATGAAGCATTGGGCTCCTCTATTTATAACATCAAGGGGGGCTCCGGGGGTGCCATGGTTTGTCGCGTATTGGAGAGGAGACGTGTCTGAGCCTCTATAGATGGTATGGTCTTTGGTATGGCTTTTGTACTTGCTGCTGACTTGAGCCAGGAGGATGTCTGGTCCATGTATTTGCATCTTTGACTGAGCAGAGAGCCGAGGCCAGAGTCTGGGCTCGAACGCGACCCGAGCCTGTCTAATGGAGACGTTGTCTGAGTCGTAGTTGTTGACACAGTGGTAAGTAAGGTGAAAAGTGCATGGTAATCCGTTCTGTATGGCATAAAGCAGACTTGATGTCGGTCCTGTAGCCATCCCGTCGGAAAATCCTTGGAGTACTTTTTCTCTCATGATTTATAAGATCAACCTAGAAACATATTTTTCGTAGTCAATCACCTAAAACTTCGGAAAATCGTAGCTTCTTAACCGTAACTCTGATTCTAGTGGTTCTCGAATCTATGATCTCGTAAAGACGCGAAGAATATTATTGTGCAGTGTGTTCTCATGTTTGGTGTGATGTTAATTTCTCCTGTGTATATTGTTTGTTTGTATTGTTGCGAGTAGACAAGTAAGTGACCGAGGAACCCGGAGCACAGTCGGTGGAAAACTCTAAGCAGGAGCTCGCTGAAGGCAAGCTGTGCCTTTGATCACTCTTCTTTACCCATTAATATTCATGTTAATAACTGTGGCATGCTTAGGCTAATTTTATGGGACCCAATAGATTATCCTAGTTTGGTTTACCTTACACCTTGCTTACCACTGAACTTTTGGGTAGTATCGGCTATTGCTTTATGTGGTTTGGGTGTTAAGATTCACAATATTCATGATCATGCTATTTAATGTCAATGAGGTATTTACTATTCATGATAAGATCATTATGTTGATTGGAACATGGAGCGACCACCCGGGAAAACAGTGCTACCACAATGGTGGTATGGGACGCCCCTGGCTGACTAATTAGGAAAGCTAGTGGATGACTACCTTACCCAAAAGGGGCAAGGGCAATAGGGGAGTTGTCGGTATAGAGAGGTTCTTGGGTTGATCATGTTGCGATGGCTTTTCAGATGGGGATTCCTGTATCGCTCTCTACAGGAAGCGTAGCGGGTTTTCTAAAGCTAGTGGAACTTTGTAAAGACCTCGTAGTGCTACCCTGCCTCGTCTCCTCAGCAGAGATGAATGGAAAGTTGTGATCCCTTGACAAATGGGTAACACGATATATGGGTAAAGATGTGTGTTGCAGACTTGTTCTCAAATGCTATGAATCAAGAACAAGACAACACAAAGTATTAAATGTTAAAGTCCTTCGTCCATCGAAACATTATTTCCCTTAGGATATAACGATCTTCGGACGAAGGTCACGAAGGATGTACCTTCATCATCATGGTTATAAGATAATAAAAGGTGAAACATATGAAACATGAAAGATAGCACGAACAAACACATTATGTCATTCATATGTTTCATTATACAAACTTGAATATTTAAACACGATGTTTAATCATATTTAAACATTCGGCTTGACAGAAGGCAAAAATACAAGTGTTGCGCGCGAGCGATTACAGGATAGCGTGAACAGTACAGGGGTACTGTTTATCTATTTATAGGCACAAGACGCAGCCTGTTCGGAATTACATTCGTGCCCTTTACAAAGGTTTACAATCATAATACAAATTATCATGGGTCGATTGGTCATTTCATCTTTAAGTCGGTGCCTTTGGAAATGTACTACGAAGCCTTCTGATTGATAGCTTCGGCTTTGTGTCAATCTTCCGAAGGTGTTTCTTCTTATGGGACCTTCGACGATGAAGCAGACCCCCAACAGTAGCCCCTTCACGGTACTAGATCGTTTTTCGTGACGAGCTTGATCCGTGAAAAACTCTCTCAGGCTTCGGAATGCCGAAGGTCCGAAAACACCTTCCCTGAGCTCGTTGCCGAGAAACGATTAAAATACTCCCAGTGTCGGGTGGTCCACTGTTCAGTGTATACGAGCGATCTGGCGATTCACCTTCCAGGCGCCGAGTGGTCCACCGTTCAGCGGGTGCAGGTGACTGTTCAGCGGGTGCGAGTGACTTGACGATTCACCTTCCCACCTGCAGCACTATATAAACAGACGGGTAGTTGTGAAGTTACCACAACATTTACTGCTATTGCACTGTTGTGCTGCCAAAAAATTTGACCACCACCGAAGCTTGTTCACTGCATTTTCAACTGAAGGATCATTTTGCTCTAGCTTTGTGACAAGAAAGAGCTTCGGCAAAAGATAAAAAATTCTCAACTTCGTCAAAACGCAAGAAATTCAACATCAGATGGCCAGGGTGCGCTCAACAGCCAGGGTTACACGCGACGGTGAGGAAACCGAAGCTGTTGAAACTGCCCCGATCTCCAAAGTTATGAGGCGGTCGGGATTGGTTGTGACTGAAGGCGCTGCTGACGAAGAATCACCCGCTGCTGAAACCGAGCAGACAGATATTGAAGAGGGTGATGCTAATGAAGAAGAGATTGATTATAACATCATTATGCCATCGAAGCCAAGCCATCTGGATTTTGGGAAATCGACTGTGTCTGAAGCTGATATGATTATGATGACGAAGCTAGGCTACTTCAAAGAAGCCGAGAAGGGGTTGGTTCGCTTTGGCGGGGAAGAGACTATCCCGAAACAAAAAGATGATGAGGTTGTAGTTTTTAAGAGCTTCTTCAAAGCAGGGTTGAGATTTCCTCTGCACGGAATGATTGCAGAAGTCTTGGAAAAATTTGGGATTTACCTTCATCAACCGACCCCTAACGCCATTGTTAGGCTCAGCGTGTACATCTGGGCTCTCCAAAATCAAGGGGTAGAGCCGCTCGCCGAAGCATTCTGCCGAGTACATGAACTTCATTATCAGACAAAGGCTAGAGAAGACGGATTGCATGAGAACTTTGGCTGTTATAATTTTGCTTATCGGAAGGATATGAAGACACCGGTGGTCAGCTATCGTACTAAATGGCCGACCAGTTGGAAATCTGAATGGTTTTATGTTAAAATTGATGAGGAAAAGGAGAAGCTAGTTCAGAGCCCGCTGGAGCTAATCTTCGGGCTGACTAGGCCTCAGTGCAACATGACACAGGGGGATCCATGCCAAGATGTTGTGTATGAGTTTAGAATTGTGTCTGAACATATTGGGACTAGGGATCTAGTCCAGGAATACTTAGCCAACAGAGTATTCCCAACGCTGAGGAAGTGGGGTATGCCGAAGCTTGAAGAAGAGAAGAAAGAGGGTGAACTCGTTCGACTGCCTTATCACTTTAAGTTCAAAAAATACTTAAAGGAACCTTGCCAAGAATGGTTGGACATGATCGAAGTTATGTGTAATGAGATTTTAGGGAACTATACGAAAAAAGAAGATCAGTTGCTAACTGCAGCCTTCGGCGCTCATCCGAAGCGAAGATTGAATCGGGTAATGGATGCACTAAATTTTGAATATCCTGATTATGAGTGTTTGAACAAAGTTGCCCAAGGGCAAAAAATAAAAAGAGTTGTTAGTGTTGTGGGCAGACATGCCACTAGAATGGTAAAAGAAGATGAAGAAAACCTGAAGAAGAAAAAGTTGAGCCCTGAGCCGAAGGCAGTTGCTTCGAAGAAGAGAAAAGTTGCGGCTCCAAAGCAGAAAGCGACTGATATAGAAGAAGAAACTCCTGCAACACCTTCTGCTACCGATGTGGAAGAAATTTTAAAGGTAATGACTAAATCCTTGCCTATCAAGCTAAGTCCACTGGCGCCACATCTGACGAAGCTTTTTCAGAAGAAGGAGCCTTCGATAGCGAAGAAGGCAGCTGGGCCGAAAAAACGAAGAATTATTACTGTGACAGAAGCTATTGAAGAGACACCACGACCAGCTTCGACTTCAAAGGCACCAGCTGTTGGGAGCGCTACAGCTACCGAAGTTGCACCTACTGAAGCTGCAACTGCCGAAGCTGAACCGACCGAAGATGCAAATCTAGAAAGCACACTTTCTAATATTGATAAGATACTTCTGGACATGGCCGCAGAAGAAGCTGCTGCAGCCGCCGAAGAAACCACAGCTACAGTGCCTGAGAAGGAGAAGGAAATAGCCGAAGCTGCCTCAGAAGAAGAAAATTTTAACTTTCAAAACTTAATTGGGCAAGAATTGTCGAAGACTGAGAAAGAAGAGTTGAGAGAATACGCCATATCCTGCGGGTATCAACCAGGGGTACTACTCTTCGGCGGTGTTAACGATGAAAGGTTAGGCTGCCTCCGAGATCAAACCGGAGCGAAGGTTATCGGTACTCTATCAAAGAGTATTGGTTTCCCGAAGCTTGAGACAGACATTAGTCGCTACCGACGACAACATATCGTCAGTAGTTTATTCTATTCTAATTTCAAGGTAAAAAACTTTCCTTCAACTTTTTATTGTCTTTAACAATGAAGGTGTTTTCTAACGAAGGTTGTTCCTGCACAGAGTATGCTATTGAGTAAAGCTTTGAGGATGCAGCAAGATCTTGAAGATAAAAAGCATGAAGTTATAATTGAGGGTTTAGAAAGCAAAATGAAAGATCAAGCAGTTGCTCTTGAAAAGAAGGATTTCGAACTTCAGATAGCAGAGGGTTTACTGGCAGAGGCTGAAGCTAAAATTGCAAAGTTAAATACAGAGCTTCTCTCAAAGTCAGAAAGCTTCGAACAAGAAAAGCAGAAGTTTGATGCAAAATTTGAGGCTGAGGTCGAAAAAAGTTCAAATTTGCAAAAATCATTGACAGAGCTTCGAAACAAATGTCTGGAGTTCAGTAACCGATGTGTGCAACGGCTGAAGCAGATCTTCAATTCGGTTGGAGCCGGATATGAAAAATTTAGCCCTTCAATTAAAGACCTGCCAGGGGCCTTCAAACATATCGAGGGTGAAATTGATGCTCTTGATGAAATTATAGCTGGACACGGCGATTTCTGTGCCCAGGTAGCTTCTCGGGGCATAGTTGTTGCCTTCCTGAAATCTGGTTGCACACATGGAAATATTGTCAATAGACCCAACTTTATCTTATCACCAGCAGATCTGATTGATATTCCCAGTCTTGCCCGAAGCATAGGAAACAGATTTATAAAGCTAGTATGGATGAAGGGTGGACGAAGCTTGGCTGGTGACGAAGCTCGAAGTCATCTTAAGCCGTTAACGAAATCATACCTTGTGCTTACCTTTTCCTTTAAACTTGAATTTTCCTTACAACACTTTAATATGTACAGGATGACGAAGCTGAAGAGCACAAAGCCGAAGCTTAACAGACGATCCGAAGCTCAATAGATAATGATGAAGCTTGAATAGATAGCTGTGGAAAAAACTCTAAGAACTCTTGTATTAACCTTTGTAAAGAATATTGTAATTTAAGAATTAGATTCTACTCTGTAAATTTTGTCCATACCTTGTAATATGTTTTTACCTTTCCATCAATGTGTGAAGTGCTTTGATGTGAACGAAACTTGTACTTTTTGAGCCGAAGGCGAAAAACACATTCCCTTCTTTTCGTGCACAATGAAGCATGATTCTGCTTTCGAAGCTGCATTCTTAGAGCCGAAGCAACTGTTTGTATCTGTATGGTATGATGATGATGATGATCCTATGTATGTCTAAATGAATGTTTATGTATGCAATGTATGATGTAATGTATCGTGCAAATGAATGCCCAAACACACACATCTGAAGCTTCATCCACAACCTTCATTCCCTAAGGAATGACTGAAATATCTTTGTTGTTTATTTTTCGGCTGCACCGTTTATTTTTCGGTATAAGTTCTGCATTCCCTAAGGAACGTCTTTTGAACTTCTTCGCCTTCTATTTCAGTGGTATTCGCGTTGACTTTTCGCGCTTCGCCTTATATTTCGGCGGTATTTGGCTCTGCATTCCCTAAGGAATGACTTTTGAGCAGAAAACTTACGCTGCGCTCCCTTAGGAACGACTTTTTGTAGCTTCGTCATGATCTGCATCCCATTAGGGACAACTTTCGAGCTTCTTCCTATTTTTTCTTTTTCTCTGCACTCGATGGTGCATGCTCAGATTTTATATTTACATATTTGGGGGATTTTGCTCTCATGGAGCTGAATAAGAAAGGAAAAGATTACAAACTATGGCCCCATTAAAAACCTTTCTCCCCCTTTGGAAAGGAAAAGGGTGCCATAGAAAAATAGAAAAAGATTACATGAATCTACACATAATACCGCCGAAGCTCATCCGCATTCCAAGACCTAGGAATATCATTGTCGTCCATATCTTTTAGTCTGTAAGAACCGGGCCTTGACGAAGATACGACCAGAAAAGGTCCTTCCCACTTCAGCTGTAGCTTGCCTACTGTGTCCGAATTAGCCACTCTCCGAAGCACCAGATGCCCTGGCTTGATATTTTTCAGCCGGACTTTTCTGTCACGCCATTTTATTGTTTCAGCTTGATATTTATTAATATTTTCTACGGCCTGAAGTCTGACCCCTTCTATAGTGTCTTTTGCTACATGATAATCAGCTTCGTCCTCAGTCGAAACTGTTGTTCTTATTGACCCCGTTTTAGCTTCTTCTGGGGTTATGGCTTCGTCACCAAATAATAGCTTGAATGGCGTAAAACTTGTTGATCTTGATACAGTCGTGTTGTGACTCCACACCACTTTAATCAACTCTTCCGGCCACTTTCCTTTGGGCTGATTAAAAATTAACTTCATTATTCCTGTCATTATAATACCATTTGCTCTTTCGACAAGTCCATTTGATTCTAGATGTCTGACTGATGCAAAATGGATCTTCGTGCCGATTTGACTACAGAATTCCTTGAAGGTTTCGGCATCAAACTGTGTACCATTGTCCATAGTTATAGCCTTTGGTACGCCGAAGCGACAAACAATGTTTTGCCAAAAGAATTTCTGGATTGTGACCGAAGTTATTGTGGCCAAAGGCTTCGCTTCAATCCACTTAGAAAAATATTCTACAACCACTACAACATATTTTAAATTGCCTTGTGCTGGTGGAAGTGGACCTAACAAATCCAGACCCCATCTTTGTAATGGCCAGGTTGGTTGTATCAGTTGGGTTAACGACGAAGGTTGTTTCTGGTCTCTTGCGCATTTTTGGTAATTTTTTGACATTTTTGAACCAGATCTGCTGCATTCGAAGCTGCCTTCGGCCAATAAAATCCTTGTCTGAAGACTTTCCCCAGCAAAGGTCTAAATCCAATGTGAGATCCACACAATCCTGCATGTATTTCCTTCATCAATTCTATACCTCCAGCTCTTGATAGACACTTGAGCAGTGGAGAGCAGACTCCATGTTTGTATAACTCCCCTTCTATTATTACATATGGTCGAGCTCTTGCCTCTATTCTCTTATTATAAGCTTCGTCATCTGAAAGGCAGTTGCCTTGGAGAAAAGATATAATCTCGGTTCTCCAATCTTCACTATGAACAAGAGATATATTGAGCACTGCTCTTTCAAGAAGTTCCACCGAAGGTGCTCTTATTGTCTCAAAGAATACTTCCGAAGGTAAAGGCAGCCCCTGTGTCGCTGACTTGGCTAGCAGATCAGTGTGCTCATTTTCTCCTCGTGGAATATTCTTGACAGAAAACCCTTCGAAAGAAGCTTCAAGCCTTCGAACTGTATCCAGGTATTTCTCAAGCTTCGGGTCTCTTGCTTTACAACTCTTGTCAACATGACCAGAAATAACTTGGGAATTGGTTTTAAGGACCGCCCTTCTTATCCCCATTGCCTTTAACTTCCGAAGCCCCAAAAGCAAAGCTTCGTATTCATCAATATTATTTGTGCAGCTGAAATCAAGCCTTATTGCATAGCATGTTCTGACTTTGGAAGGTGCAACCAAGACAGCAGCTGCACCTGCCCTGAAGGTTCCCCAGGAGCCGTCGCAGAATACTGTCCAAGCTTCGGCATCTTTATTTGCTTCTTCTTCCTGAGCCCCTGGCATCCAGTCAGCGATGAAGTCTGCTAGCGCTTGGGACTGAATTGAGGATCTATGCACATAATCAATGCTGAATTTGTTGAGTTCCGCAGCCCACCTTCCAATCCTTCCAGTAGCTTCTCTGTTCCTCATGATATACTTCAGAGGCTGTGACGAAGGACAATTATATGAAATGCTTGAAAATAATGCCGAAGCTTCCTGGAAGCCATTAAGACACCATACAACACTTTCTCCAATTCTGTATAATTTTTCTTTGATAAGCTTAGAACTTCGGAGACAAAGTATACTGGGGCTTGCTTTTTGATTTGTCCTTCCAATTTTTCCTGTACAAGCGCCGCACTCACTGCAGAGTGCGAAGCTGCCACATATAATAGTAACCGAGCCCCTGGCGCAGGTGGAGTTAATGTTGTTAGATCAATGAGGTATTGCTTCAGCTCTTCGAAGGCTTTCTGTTGAGCTGGGCCCCATTGAAAGACTTCGGCTGATTTTAGTATAAGAATGGCAAGTTTCTTTCTGCTGATCTAGATATAAATCTATTCAATGAAGCCAATCTTCCTGCCAACCGTTGGGCCCCCTTCTTCGTACTTGGTGGTTCCATTCGAAGTATGGCTTCGATCTTGCTTGGATTAGCTTCGACCCCCTTCGTTGAAACTAGGCAACCAAGGAATTTACCTTTCTTTACTCCAAAGACACATTTTTCAGGATGTAATTTTAGGCCAGCTTGCCTGAAATTAGCAAATGTTTCTTGCAGATCAGTGATATGATTTTCTTGCTTCGTGCTTTTTACTATGATATCATCAACATATGTTAGCACATTTCTGCCTATCTGAGAATGAAGGACCTTGGCTGTCATTCTACTGAAGCTTCCTCCAGCATTCTTGAGCCCCTTAGGCATCCGAAGATAGCAATATGTACCACTGGGGGTTATGAAGCTGGTATTCGGCTCATCTTCCTTCTTCATCTAGATTTGGTGGTAGCCTGAGTAACAATCTAGTAAACTCATAAGCTCTGATGAAGCTGCTGCATCTACTAGAGAATCTATTCTTGGCAATGGGAACTCACCCTTTGGACAAGCCTTGTTAAGATCTGTAACATCGATGCACATTCTCCATTTACCATTTTCCTTTTTCACCATAATAGTGTTAGCTAGCCACTCTGAGTATTTGACCTCTCTGATAACGCCAGCACTAAGAAGCCTCTTCACTTCATTTTGAGCACCTTCAGCTTTGTCATCGGACATTTTCCGAAGCCTTTGTTTTCTTGGCCTGAAAGATGGATCCACATTGAGTGAATGCTCAATGACATCTCTGTTGACACCGCAAAGATCATTAGCTGACCAAGCAAACACATCTTTGTTGTTGAATAAAAACCTTATCAAGGTTTTCTCCTGCTCTTCAGATAACTGAGAACCCAACAATACCTTCTGCTCTGCTATATCTTCACATAGAAGCATAGGCTTCGGCTGATCAGCCGAGGCAGCCTTCTCTCTTCTGTACTTGTACTGTTCACAAGCTTCATTTCCATCTATGTTGTGGATTGCTTTTGAATCTATCCAGTTTCCTTCAGCTTTTCTAGCAGCTTCCTGACTGCCATGAACATCAATGGGTCCTTGTTCCGAAGGTATCTTCATGCATAGATATGCGGGATGAAGTATTGCTTCGAAAGCATTGAGTGTCCCATGACCAATGATTGCATTGTAGGGGTATTCCATGTCAACAATATCGAACACAACATGTTCAGTCCTTGTATTGTGAACGAAGCCGAAAGTCACTGACATCGTGATTTTGCCGAGCGCTGCAATCTGCCTTCCTCCGAAGCCACAAAGAGGGTGTGTAGCATCATGAATCTTGTCCTTTGGCTCTTGCATCTGTCTGAAGGCCTTAGCAAATATGATGTCAGCTGCACTGCCTGTATCAACCAAAACATTATGGACCAGAAATCCCTTGATGACACAAGATATGACCATAGCATCATTATGAGGATAATCCTTGAGCTGAAGGTCCTCCTGGGAGAAAGTGATTGGGATGTGAGACCATTTTTACTTGATGAAGGGTCCCTGCACCCCAACATGTTGTACCCTTCTCTGAGCCTCCTTCTTCTGCTTCTTGTTGGCTAGTTCTGAGCATGAACCGCCTGTTATTGGGAGCACCAGCTTCGTAGCCGAAGCAACTTCAGCTTGGATGTTGGACGAAGCCATCAGCTCAATAGTGGAAGTGAGTTCACCGGAGGTGGGCGCCAATGTTGGGGACTTGTTCTCAAATGCTATGAATCGAGAACAAGGCAACACAAAGTATTAAATGTTAAAGTCCTTCGTCCATCGAAACATTATTTCCCTTAGGATATAACGATCTTCGGACGAAGGTCACGAAGGACGTACCTTCATCATTACGGTTATAAGATAATAAAAGGTGAAACATATGAAACATGAAAGATAGCACGAACAAACACATTATGTCATTCATATGTTTCATTATACAAACTTGAATATTTAAACACGATGTTTAATCATATTTATACCTTCGGCTTGATAGAAGGCAAAAATCCAAGTGTTGCGCGCGAGCGATTACAGGATAGCATGAACAGTACAGGGGTACTGTTCATCTATTTATAGGCACAGGACGCAGCCTCTTGGGAATTACATTCGTGCCCTTTACAAAGGTTTACAATCATAATACAAATTATCATGGGCTGATTGGTCATTTCATCTTTAAGTCGGTGCCTTTGGAAATGTACTCCGAAGCCTTCTGATTGATAGCTTCGGCTTTGTGTCAATCTTCCGAAGGTGTTTCTTCTTATGGGACCTTCGGCGACGAAGCAGATCCCCAACAATGTGTAACCTCTGCAGAGTGTAAAAACTGGTATATCAGCTGTGCTCACGGTCATGAGTGGCTCAGACCCTCACATGAGTAACTTATGGAATTAAACCTAATCTGGCATATGCATTGCATTGTGGGTTTTATTATATTAATGATCTCTTATTTTTTTTGGGCTAGTATACATTTATACTTAGTAACTGCTAATAAAATTTGACCAACCTATTAAAAGCAATGCTCAGTTATAACCACTATTTGTTGATCAACCTTACACTATACATGAGCCCCCACTGTAAGTGAGCTCATGCACATTATCCCCATAATTGTTGAGCAGTGAACTTTTGTGAGCTCACTCTTGCGACAACCCCCCCCCACACACACAGGTGAAGAGCAGGTGCAACCCGATGAGGACTACTATGATGAATTCGACGAGGTCTAGGTGTCGTCTCCTAGACAGCTTGATGGCACCATGGAACAATAATATTAGTTCATTTTATTTATTGTCAGTTTTATTATAAGACACTTTCGTTATGTAATAAAGATTGTGACATTCATCTCAATACACTGAGTCATTATATGTGTTGATCTTGTTTGGCGCACATATGAGACGCACCCGGGTTTGCCCCTTAAATTCGGGTGTGACGTGTGCTATGTGTGCAACAATAAATACATGTTCTAGCATATGCTCAAACTGAACATATGCACAAGATATGTGAAGTGTAAGTATTTTGATTCAGTTTTAAGTAGTTCAAAAGAGAAGTTCACCACTAAAGACAGCACTAGACATGTAGTAAGAAGGAAATCAAATAAGTGCCAGTCAAGGTAAACCAGGTGAACTACCCACAAATAGCGGTCGCACATTGTGCTAGAAACATATCTGAAAACGATATTAGATGAAATTCTCAATATTTATCGGATTTACAAGTTTCAACGATAAGCATGTGAGTGAAAGAGGTTGTAAGCATTGTCATTGTCTAAATTTTCAACCGGGTGTAGCTTATGCAGAAAAGCAATCAAAACCTAAGGTGTTCAAGTACATCCAAAGGTGCAAATGGAAGCAGTCTCGATACAGAGAGGTGGTGACAAATGCGAACCCATCTCGATCTTCTTAAGTATTTCACTTATCTTGATTTTGAGTTTAAGCACAAAATTTATGAGTCAAGATAGTGAATGACTCAGAGCATGAGACATAGCCACCTAGCATACTAATGATAGCACAAAGGATTCCAAACACATCCAACACATGCTAGGTACTAATCTCAATGGTGAACATGTTTTGGATTCAGCTAGTAATAGTCTAGTTCACAATTATGAAAACAAGCTTAGCTCAACAAAATTGTATCAATGTGAACAAAAAGAACCTAAGCCTGCCATAACATCATCATGTACACACAGAACATACTACTAGGAGCATGGTTACAATCTAGCAATTATACAAGTGAAGCTCAAAAATCTACATGAGATGTAGACATAATGCAAGAATCAAAAAGGAAAAACTAAAATCTACATGAAAAAGCATAAGAGAGAAATAAAAACCAAAAGGGGGGCCCTCGATCAAAAGGGAAGCAAACACCCAATTTCCCTCGCAAATGTGCAAAAATTGACTGATAAAGGGGTTTGGTGAAAATGTCAGCCAACTGTGGATGGGTTATCAACGTGGCGCAAATCGATATCGCCTTTCTCCGAATGGTCACGAAGAATGTGAAAGCGAACATAATGTGCTTGGCCTTCGAACGTAGCACATGATTCTTGGCAACACTTATGGCACTTGTGCTATCACAAAGCAGAGGCACATGATGAACATCCAAGCCAAAATCTCCTAAAGTAGCCATCATCCATAACAACTGTGAGCAACAGCTAGCGGCAGAGACATACTCAACCTCTGTGGTAGACTGAGCAATGCTAGACTATTTGTGCAAAGACCTAGAAACCAACAAAGTCCCCAAAAACTGACAAGCCCCAGAAGTAGACTTGCACTCCAAGCGACAACCCACAAAATCAGCTTCAGAATAACCGCACAAAGACAGAAGTGAAGAAGAAGAGTACCACAAACCAAACTCAGGAGTGAAGCGCATGTATTTCATAATCTGTTTCATATCCTATCTGTGAGAAGTGCATCGGGAGGCCTAGAAAGGAGCGCACAAACACACTGCGAAGTGTATATCTGGCCTTGTTGCAGTCAAGTAAAGGAGGGAATCAATCATGCACCTGTACTCCTTCTAGTCCACGGGCTCGCCGTCCTCATTAGCATCAAGCGCCATCGTGGTTGACATGGGCTTCGAAAGAGGCTTGGCCTCACCCATGTCAAACTTCTTGAGGATGTAATTTGTTGGGACCACTAACGAGACATTGGTGCATAAGCTAGGGAGAAAGAGCTCGTGAACAACGAAGGAGCTTCTTGACATCGCAACCAGCCACGCATCAAGAGAAGACATGGTAGGGGCGATCTTCGACCACCGTAAGCAGAAGGCCAAATGCGACAAGGAGCCCAACGGGGGCTTCGGCGACCAGCTTGATAAAAGAAAGAAGAAAGACCGGCGGCAGCACAACGAAGTGCTGGTGGCTGCGGTGGGCCAGAAGGGAATGATGCCTCCAACCTAGGAGGCCACCGACCATTTCGAAAAATTGCTTAAGGCCCCATGCCCAAACCATCGCTACCAAGTCTGACATGCCTACAAAGACTGCGGGTTGCTTAGGAAATTCCTAAGCAAGGAGGCACCGCTCTGGAAAGGGCCCGAGCCCCAGATGGACGAAGAGAAGGAGAGAAGGGACCTCGTGTTCCCTGATGAAACTGGGTGCCTACTGGTCTTTGGGTGTACAACTACTACGCTTCAAAGATACATCGGAAGCCCAAACGATGTGAGGTATTCAACATCCGGCAAGCAGTCTTGGCCTTCCTCGACTGGTCCAACCACGCCATTGCCTTTGATTTTTCCGTCCACCCTGAGCACGTTCTCTGGCCTGGTCGATACCCGCTTATCGTCAACCCCATTGTCAGGACAGTATGATTATCCAAAGTGCTCATGGATGGAGGCAGCGGACTCAACATTCTCTACTCTGCCGCGTATAACGCCATGGGTCTCATCTGAGACTGCCTCCAGACGACAGTGGGACCATTTGATGGCGTCATGCCTGGAGGGTAGGTGACCCTGCTCGGATGGATCGACTTACCAATAACATTCGGGACACCGGGCAACTTCAGCAACGAGACTCTAACCTTTGAGGTAGTTGGGTTCTAGGGGACCTATCATGCCATCCTCAGAAGGTTGTGCTACACAAAGTTCATAGCCATCCCAACCTATACCTACCTGTAGCTCAAGATGTCAGGCCCGGTAGGAACCATCACCTTGGGCGCCACGGTGCAGCTCGCATACGATTGCGAGGTCGAATGCTAAGAGTGAGATGGAGATTTTTATAGTACATTATTTAGGTGATCTATTCTATTTGTGATAGATATGAAATGCTAATATTGTAGAAGAAATTAAAGTTATAGGTTAAAAATTGAAAAGGTTGTTTTCTTTAGAAAATCATAGAAAAAGATTTCTGGTGAAAATGACTGTGTAAATTTTTGTATTATGTCCTTGTGCTAAGTGATTCATGGGAAAAATATGCCATAAGTTGTTTGGTCAGTTTGGTAGTACGAAATAGTTTAAAGCACTTTTCTGCCTTGTTGCTTGTTATTTTTGTGCAGTAAAGAATAAGGATCCAAATAAGTTGATTTTTCTATGGTGAAGTATGATAGATAAACCCTACTCATTGTAGTTTTAATGGAATTTTTGGAAGAGTTGAAATAGTAATTGTTGTGTAAGTCCAATTAAGTAGAGTATAAGGAGTTAAGTGAATATAAGTGATTCTTGACTTAGATATGGTTAAGACCTACTTAATGATGAAAACACTTACTTTTATTATAACTTAATTCATTTAGTAAGTCATTCTCACTAAGTGATGAACAACTCTTAAGAATAGGTAGTATGTTGAATGTATATGCAATGCTTGTGTAGTGTACTTAGGAGTAGAGTTGTACCCCCCAACCCTGCAAAGTGTAGAAAAGTAAGTAGTTCAGTAAGGTAGCAAAAGTACACCCTGCTTTGCAAGTAGTGGATTTACTTAAGGGTGAACAACCTGCAAGGTAGAACTATCTTGTAGAGGAGAAGGGATGGGTTGTATGATTTCTTAAAGTAGTCAGGATCGACCAAGAAAAGACAAGCTACATGTTCTTGGAGGATGTAGACTATCTTGTAGAACCAGTTTATAGTTAACCTCAGAAAAGTAAACCATAAATAATGTTGCAAATAGCATGCACCCATATGCATCATGCATCTCTTGCACTGTGCATCACCCTCATACTTGCACACAAGCATCAAATAGGATCACAGAAAGGAGTGCCAGTAGAAGGAGCCAAGGAGCTACAGGAGATTTTCGCTGAGGTGATTGAGCCTGAAGCAGAAGCCCAGTAGTGCCCCGACCACCGCCCCAGTTCCTTCGAGAAAGGCAAGCCCCGGTATCTATTTCCTATGGCTTGCAATAATTGATTTATTCACTACCTGCCTATGTTTGTTGCATTAGATTGTAGGAGTTGTTCAAAAACAAGAGTTGCATTTATCATTGATTACCTTTGTTTATCCTATCCTTGTTGCCTGGTTAAGTATGCTTAAATGGTTAGGCTTGCTTAGATCAGTAGAAGTCAGGTGATTTCTGGTCAGCTAAGAGATATAAGTGGATACCTTATGATTGATTAGGTATTGTCAATGGGAAATATCAATGCTAATGCGAAGGTTAAATTTGAGCCGAGTGGAGTTTGATGGGGAAGGTTAGGCCATAGTGACCTCGCCTGTGTTGATTAAGGACCATACCGTTTTGGTCAATCGAGTCATGTTGAACGTATTCCTAACCACTTAGCTGACCGGATAACTCGCTTCGACCGTGAAGCCAGAGTACTATTCTAGTTGGGTTCGACATCATGGTGCACTTACTAGTGTGGTTGAGGAGTGACGGGGACACGGCGAGATGACCCATGGTTATGGTGGCGCCCTAACCCTCTAGTAGTCTGGAGGTCCCTGGGTATGGTGTCCTCGGTTGTACATGAGAAGTGTAGTTGGGCTACTACTGGAATATTATGGTGGTGACCGTATCTCGCGAAGTACTGTGGGTATGGTTTGTGTTAGGAATACCCCGCCAGCTGGTTAGTAAATGATTCGAATCACCATCGCTCCTATACAGTGAGCACTTGACTTGAGTTATCTCATCGTAGTAAGAACAATGATAACCATGAGAATGATGATATGGATTAAGGATGATGACATTAATGATTAAAATCAAGGGTTTGGGTCACTTTTGCTTGGTTAATAATCAATAATATTGCTTAAGTTGATTCATCACTAAAGCTATAATTAGACTTATAGTGAATTGACAATGGTCATCTAGATAATTAGGTGCTAATCTAGATTTGTAGCACAAAAGGTAACATTGAACTGTAAAAAGTTGGTTAATAAGTTTGATAGCCCTTTAAGCTGTAAATAATTACATTCATTCATACACTCTTCCAAAATAAAGAGCCAGCTCCAGATAAAGCTTTGCATGATCCTTGGTGTCTTTTTACTTTCTAAAAGGGAAATAGGGTTTAACCTTTTCCTATAAATAATTTTGGTGGTTTAATGCCCAACACAAATAATTGGACTAACTAGTTTGCTCTAGAGTATATGATCTACAGGTGCATAAAGGTTCAAAACAAACCAATAAAAGATTGAAGATAGGGTTCAAATACAAAGGAGCAAGAAATCGAGTGTGCCCTGGTCTGGCGCACCGGACAATGTCCGGTGCACTAGGTCCGTACCAGAGTGAACTGGCCACTCTCAGGTTTCTCAGAGCACGCTCCGCTATAATTCACCGGACTGTCCGGTGTGCCACCGGACTGTCCGGTGCACCAGCGGAGTAACAGCTATCCAGTGCAACGGTCGACTGCAAAAGCGTGGACGCAGAGCTACAGTGCGCAAACAGTGCGCGCAGAAGTTAGAGCAGTCGTCAGAGGCGCACCAGATAGTGAACAGTGCATGTCCGGTGCGGCACCGGACTGTCCGGTGCCACTAGAAGACAAAGCCTCCAACGATCGACAGCTCTCAAACCCTAACGGTTGGGTGACGTGGCTGTCGCACCGGACAGTGTATGGTGGCGCACTGCCCATCGATAGCAGCCACCCTCAACGGCTTGTTGGTGGTTGAGGGCTATAAATACCCCCCAACCACCACCACTCCAAGCATCCAAGCATTCCACTCATTGCATTCAATACAAGAGCAATAGACTTCACTCCAAGACACAAATCAAAGCGATCGATCCACTCAAAGTCCCAAATTAACCTCTAGCGCATTAGGACTTGTGAGAGTATCACTTGTGTTTCTTGTTGCTCTTGCTTGCTTGGTTGGCTTTCTTTTCTTTTCCTTGTTACTCTCAAGTGCTTTGTAAGCAAGGCAAGAGACACCAATTGTGTGGTGGTCCTTGCGGGGTCTAAGTGACCCATGAGAAGTAAAGAAGAAAGCTCACTCGGTCTAAGTGACGGTTTGAGAGAGGGAAAGGGTTGAAGGAGACCCGGTCTTTGTGACCACCTCAACGGGGACTAGGTTCTTTAGAACCGAACCTCGGTAAAATAAATCATCGTGTTCATCTGCTTTACTTGTTGGTTGATTTGTTTTCCCCTCTCTCTCAGACTCAAATTCATTTCTAACGCTAACCCCGGCTTATAGTGTGCGCTTAAGTTTATAATTTTTAGATTCCACCTATTCACCCCCCCTCTAGGCGACTGTCAATTGGTATCGGAGCCCGGTGCTTCATTAGAGTCTAACAACTCGAAGTGATGTCGAGAGGATCCGCCAAGAGGGAGATGGAAACCGACTAGAAGGCCACAAGCCACGGGAAGGCTCCATCAAGGGAGTCCGGCGCCAAAGGCAAGGAGGAATCCCCTCCTCACATCAAGTCGCATCGAAGTGGCGACAAGAAGAAAAAGATGAAGAAAGTGGTCTACTACGAGACCGACTCTTCGTCGCCCTCCACATCCGGCTCCGACGCCGTGTCCATCACTTCTAAGCGCCATGAGCGCAAGAAGTATAGTAAGATGCCACTTCGTTATCCCCGCATTTCTAAGCACGCTCCTTTACTTTCCGTTCCATTAGGCAAACCACCATATTTTGATGGTGAATATTATTGTACGTGGAGTGATAAAATAAGGCATCATCTAACCTCACTCCACGCAAGCATATGGGACATTGTTGAATTTGGAGCGCAGGTACCTACCGTGGGGGACAAGGGCTATGACTCGAACGAGGTCGCCCAAATACAACACTTTAACTCCCAAGCCACTACTATACTCCTCGCCTCTCTATGTCGAGAGGAGTATAATAAGGTGCAAGGGTTAAAGAGTGCTGTAACACCACAAAAGCCATCAAATAAAAATAATAAATTTAGTTATTATATTAATTAGGGTAATAATTTTTTTAAGTGTTTAATTATTTATTTGCATCGTTTTTCTTTGCATGCATTTGATTTCTTATCGGATGTTTAAATATCAACCCATTTTAAAAAGAAGTACTAGTAATTAAATAATAATTAAGTATTATAGTAATTATTAGTCTAAAAATAAGTACTTCATTTATAAATATTTTTGGTATTTTTTTTTATGATTTTTAGAGTTCTTTAAAAATGAATTTCGGAATTAAAAAAAGAAAAAGAAAAAAAAACCTAAAACTACTCCAAACCGGCCGGCCCACTAGGGCCCATGATCTAACCCTAACGCTCGCGCGCGACCTGGGAAGAATTCCCAGCCGCCGCCTCCCAGCTCTCCCTCTCTCTATTCTCTCTCTCCCTCCTCTCTCCCTCTATTCTCTCTGCTCCCTCACGTCCTCTACTCCACGCGCGCCCAGGCACCAGGAGCCTGCACGCTCGACCGGCCGCGCCACGAGCGAGCAGCCGCGGCACCGCGCGACGCCCGGCCTCCCCGAGCCGAAGCCGACTGCGCAACGGTCGCGACCGCACCAAGCACCAGCGCACCGAGCGATCCCAACCGCGACGACCCGAGCCCCGCGCCATGAATGTCCCGCGCCGTTTCTTCTCCCTCTCCCATTTGCTCTCCATTGACGCCACGGAGAAGAAACCGACGCCATTAATTCGCATTATGGAGTTAAACGTCGACCGTTCCTTCTACCTCTGCTCTCTCTCTCTCTCTTTTCCTATAAATCGCAGGCCGCGTCTCCCTGAGGCTCACAGTCCCGAGCTCCTTTCTCCCTGCACGCGAGTAGCCACGCCGAGCGCCGCATTTCACCGTCGCCAGAGCCTCTGCGCCATCCTGTCCGCCATCTGCGCCAGTGTCCGCCGCTGTTCATCGACGCCAAGACGCTCCTGCCATTCCTCGCCGTTGGAGCCGTTCACCGTCGACCGGAACTCCAAAGCCGACACCTTGTTCCGGCCGAATCCCCCTGTCGCTAAGCCCCTGCTCGCCGATCTTCCTCTCTCTGTACGCAAAGACCCAAGGTAGAAGAAGAATGTTTTGCTGTCTAATCCTTACAGATAGATTATTTTGCGTGAGATTATTTCTCAAGAGTTAGTTAATCGCGATCTAACTTCTGTGGCGAATGATAATTTTAGTTGTATATTTTCTTTTAGTGTGAAAATCGGGTGTATACCGAACGATTAATTTCATATGTATGTGATGATCTATTTTAATTAGAGTATGCTGTCTTTCGCCTTCGTGTACTTAAATTTGATTATGATTGTTGACATTAATTTAAACATAGTTGGTTAGAGTAAAAGATTAAGAGGATAAGTAAACCGTATATTGGTAGCAATGATATTAGATGAATAACTCTACGGTTGTCTTTGCTTAGAATGAATTATAGTTTTTTTTAGTTACATCGTATGTATTCGTATGTGCGATTATACACAAATTTCTAGTCATGCTAGAGTCTCGATTAATAAAATAATATAGCGACTATGTCCACTATAAACTAATAGTAGGATTAAATTGGTAGGTTAATTTGGTTCTTTTAATTATCAAGGTTATGAGACTTTTTAAATAAGGTCGTAACGTCTACTATAATTTTCTTTTGAAAAAAAGAAATAATAAAATATTACCCACACCCTTTTCGGTAGAAATACAATAATTAATTGGTTAATTTTCTAGATTCTATAAAGTTTGAATTAGCGCCATATTTACGTATTTTTTTAAATGAATCCATATAGTATATACTTCCATAGTCAATTTGCCATATAGTTTTCACTAGTGAATTCTTGAAACAAAAATTAGTATTTCATGTCATAGCCAATGAGATGGTCGTTGATGTGTTTTATTTTATTATAGTTACAAATTAAGTTTTCTTTTTGGAATGCTTTTCTTTTATAAGTATGATTTGTAAAGTGTATGTTTCATTGTTTGTTGAATGGTGTATGGTTATTTATTGGTGTATGTTTTCTTTTATTATGTGTGATGCGTGACTCTATTAGAAGCCGACTGTGCGGTAGGCGAACCAATCTCGTTCGAAGACGATCCGCAGGACCCGCTTGAGCAAGGCAAGTGGATTCTCCCTCTGCATATTCTGTTTGTACCTATTCACTGCATATAATAATGTTTACCTTTTTGATATATTGCATAATTTGATGGGATGTACCTAATTAAGGATTTCCTAGATTTACTACCTGTATTCCTTGTTTAACCTGGGAAAATAATTAAGCTGTGCAAGATTCATGCTACCGCTCAACTTAATGATTCTTAATGTCACTCTTTAATTGGTTTTAATGTTCCAAAAATGTTAATTGGCAATTATGACATTAACCCGATGGTTAAGATAATTTTATTACAAATTTAATTGGAACATGGAGTGACCACCCAGGATAACAGTGCAACCACGAGTGCTATCATGGCTCTGGCTTTGGTAAATAGCTCTATATGCTTAGTGCCTAGCAACCTTACCTGAAAGATGGGCAAGAGGGGGAGCGGTAGGTGCTGGCAGCCCATGTTAACATGGGGTCGTATTCTTGGCTAAGGTACTTCACCCAGGGGGCCACCACCATCGTCTTAGAAACCTTAGCGGGTTGCTTCGTATTAAGTGTATTTTGTGAAAACCTCATAATGGATCCCTAGCCATTCACCTCGGCAGTGTCTAAGGGTCCGATCAACCCGGGCTAGATGGGATACATGGCTTGTGGGTAAAGTTGTACCACCTCTGCAGAGTGTAAAACTGATATATCAGCCGTGCTCCCGGTTATGAGCGACCTGGACTCCTCACATGATAATTGAACTTGAAGATGGAATTAAATTGAGATCCGATGATCTGCCAATAATTTGCTTAAGTGGTTTCACTTAAGTGTTTTTGCTATATTCATATTCCTTTGTTTAAATGGGATATTTTGGGACTCACACTTATTAGTAAGACAGGTGTTGTTAATAAAATGTTGACCAACTAAAATGCTTACTGCTCAAACTTAGCCTCACCTTGTTATACCTGCATTAGTTTTTCCCCCACTTGCTGAGCCCCGACCATAAGTGAGCTCACCCTTGCTTAATTTTGATCAGAGGGTGATGCTGGAGACTTTGATGGAGATTTTATCGACGACGATGATTTCTAAGTCTAACGATGCGCCGGTCATCTTCCTGTGGGAGATTGCCCAGTTGTTTATTTCCGCTTACTTTGATGTGATACTTGTTAAAGATACAATGTTTCAGATGATGTAATAAAGTTTTATACTCTCTTTACGCCTTTATTGCATTGTCTTTTGATATATTACACTTGTGACGTCAACATATGTGTGGAAATGGATCCTGGCACACATATGGTATGCGCTCGGTTCTACCCCCTGGAACCGGGTGTGACAGAAGTGGTATCAGAGGCTATGCTGACCCTAGGTCGTTAGATTAGTTAGAAATGGAAAGCCTAGTTGTTCAAAACTTGCTAATTTCATTCCTATAAATTCCTTTATCAGTCTTACCTCTTTGAAATTCAACTGAGTTAACACTTCTCTTGTAGATGGTTCGCACCCTCCAAACTACCCGCGTCAACACCAGCTACGCCCCTCAGCCCCGGCAGATCCCGGTCTACCCAGTGGTAGTCGAGGAAGCTCCAGCGAATCTCCCTCCCGTCCGAGTGGAGAATGTAATCAACCTGGAGGATAGCTCGGAGGAGCAGCTACCGACCCCCACCCCGTTGGCCGAGTCCCTGGCCTTCGCAGCTGGGTCATCGACGTCAGCACTGTCTGCACCAGCCTTTCAAGCACCTGCACCTGGAGGCGACGACCCCGACGACTCCGGAGACGGCGATGACGAGGACGACGACGACGAAGACGATGGAGAAGACGGACACATCAACGAGGAAGCTGACTACGCCCAGCAGGACCACTTCATGGGGATTGGTCCAGTTGTCGAACATTACACATCAATGTTCGAGACAGGACACTTCCCAAACCTGCTACAAGCAGTGCTGCACGAGCTAGGAGCCTACGTCCGCCCCCTGTACGAGACGAGGCGAGTGAGCGAGCCTCCCCGGGCTTGCTATTACATCACTCGCATCCATGTCAGGGTAATGGATGCAGGTGACAGGGGATTCAGGACTCTGTCTGCTCACGAGTCCCTGATACCGCTGTCCACCTACGCTGCCTCTGTCAGCGACGCTGCCCGTCGGACCCTGTGGTCGCTTAGCCACACCTACCGGCAGCAGCTGCAGAACACAAGGTTCAGGCACCTTCCTCAGCGCCTACGTGGAGAGAGCCAGACCAACATTGTCCCAGGTGAACCTGATGAGGATCGCCTCAACACCCTAGCTGGTGTAGTGGCCGGTCTCAACACCGACCTGGACAGTGCCACTCTGGACCTCTACAGTGTGCACTTGGAGCTGGAGAATGCCCACGCCAGGATTGCAGCCCTGGAAGCCCAACTGCAAGGACTGGATCCGCCAGAAGCTCAGGTCCCCGCCGTGGCGCTGTCTCCTCCCCGCAAGAGGATGCGCTATGGAGAGCCCGGATCAGTCACTAGGCTGCTTTAGAAGTTTTGAGTCATGATGTAATAAGTTATACTTCGCGTTAGACGATGAAACTCTCTTTAAGTTTTTATATTAATAAATAACAACCATGTGATGGTGATTGATTGAAATGTTTGATTTGGATCTTTGTTTGAGTGCAATGGTCTTATGGAATGATGGCCATAAGAACATATAAAAATTTTAAAACTTAAGTCATTTCCCCTCTAGAATCTTTCTACTCTTCTCTTCTCTAAGATGTTCACTTTCTAACCAATCAGATGGTGAACCAACGTCAAGGACCTAACAACCGAAACCAGCGTGGACAACAAGCACCACCACCACCACCACCACCAAATCCCAATATGGAGCAGTTCATCGCCGCCCAAATGCAGATTCTGCAAGGACTCACTGCTGCGGTTCAACAATTACAACAGAACCAACAGAATCAACAACCCCAGCAGCAGCAGTATGCACCCCCGGCCAGAGATAAACACCGGGATTTCATGAGTCATCACCCGCCGACATTTTCTCATGCGGTTGATCCTCTTGATGCCGATGACTGGCTCAAAGTCATTGGAAAGAAGCTGGACATAACTCAGTGCAACGACCGAGAGAAGGTCTTGTACGCCTCGGGAAGACTCGAGGGAGCTGCGTCCGATTGGTGGGATGCCTTCACAGCGGCACATCCCAACGCAGATATCATAACCTGGCAGGAGTTCCAAGAGAACTTCCGCGCTCATCACATCCCCTCTGGAATTATGAAGCTGAAGAAGAAGGAGTTCCTTTCCCTTACTCAAGGGAATATGTCTGTCAGTAAGTATCGTGATCGCTTCACTCAGCTTTCACGTTATGCCCCTGAGGAAGTGGACACTGATGAGAAGCGCCAAGAGCGTTTCCTGGAAGGGTTGATTGGACCTCTGAACTATCAACTTCAGAGTCACACATTCCCCAACTTCCAGACACTGCTAAACAAGGCAATTGGCCTTGAGAGCAAAAGGAAGGAGCTATCTGACCACAAGAGAAAGTTCCAAGGTCAGTCAAGCAGGAACACTCGTCCGAATAATGCTCAAGGTTCACAGTTCCGCTCTGGAAATCAGGGTGAAAATAATTATCAAGTGCAACGCTCTGGACAGCAAAGCCAGAGAAGTAACCAAAACCAGAACCAGCAAAGAAGCAACCCCCAGACCAACCAGAGGTCTGGTGGAAATTCACAGAACCGTCAAGGTGGCACCAACAACACTCAGGCCAGAAACAACGCACCTGTCCAACCCAATGGATGTTTCAAGTGCGGTGAGCTAGGCCACTATGCCAACAACTGCCCAAGGCGCAACCAGCAAACACCTCAGAAAAGCAATACTCAGAGGAATGACCAGAACACCCCCGCTCGTGGATCTGCTCAAAACAAGACACCACAGAACCAGAGCCGAGGAAGGGTCAATCACGTCACTGCGGAATCAGTGCCTGAGGATGCCGACATAGTGTATGGTATGTTCCTTGTTAACTCCATACCTGCATCAGTTTTATTTGACTCTGGAGCATCACATTCATTTATAACTGAGTCATTTGTGGAAAAACATAACATACCTAAGTACCCTCTGAGGAGGATGTTACACATTAGTTCACCGGGAGGTGACATGAAGGCCACACACTCATGCCCTCATGTTAATATCAAGATTCAAGGAATAGATTTTACAGTCGACCCAGTGGTCCTAGGATCCAACGGGATTGATGTGATTCTTGGATGCAACTGGTTGAAAAGTTGTGATGGAGTGATACGGTGTGCCAATGGAACAATTATGTTGACAAGTCCTCAAGGTGAAAGAATCCAAGTTAACATAGATAAGTCAACAGATGAAAAAGGGAAGACAGTGATCAATCACTTGGAAGAAAAGCCCTTGGAAAATATCAAAGTAGTGTGCGAATACCCAGACGTATTTCCGGAGGAATTACCAGGTATGCCACCTGACCGTGATATAGAGTTTTCTATTGAATTAGTACCCGGAACCGCACCTATCTCGAAAAGACCTTATAGAATGGATGGCAAAGATTTAGTAGAACTGAAGAAACAAATAGAAGAATTACTAGAAAAAGGTTTCATTCGCCCAAGTTCATCCCCTTGGGGAGCCCCAGTGCTATTTGTGAACAAGAAAGATGGTTCGAGGAGAATGTGTGTTGATTATAGAAGTTTGAATGAAGTAACCATCAAGAATAAATACCCGCTGCCTCGGATTGAAGATTTATTCGATCAAATGAAGGGAGCTAAGATATTCTCGAAGATAGATCTGAGATCGGGATATCATCAGTTAAAGATTCGAGCAGAAGATGTACCGAAGACAGCCTTCACGACGAGATATGGATTATATGAGTTTTTGGTCATGTCGTTTGGACTGACTAATGCACCAGCATACTTTATGAACTTGATGAATAAAGTATTCATGGAATATCTGGATCAGTTTGTGGTCGTATTCATTGACGACATACTGATATATTCTCCGAATGAAGAAACACACGAAGATCACCTAAGGCTAGTCCTACAAAAGCTTCGTGACAACCAACTGTACGCAAAATTCTCGAAGTGTGATTTTTGGTTGAAAGAAGTTGCTTTCTTAGGGCATATTGTTACCGATGGTGGAATTAAAGTGGACCCAGGAAAGATAAGTGAGATATTGGATTGGAAGCAACCAAAGGATGCGTCCAAGATCAGAAGTTTTCTTGGATTGGCAGGATACTATAGAAGATTTATTGAAGGTTTTTCCAAATTAGTGAAGCCACTTACCTCTCTACTGGAGAAAGGTAAAGAGTTCAAATGGGATGAAGCTTGTCAGAATTGTTTTGAGGAACTCAAAAAGAGGTTAACCACTGCACCAATACTGGTAATGCCAGACATCCACAAGGGATTTGATGTGTATTGCGATGCATCACACCTTGGACTTGGATGTGTGCTAATGCAAGAAGGAAAGGTGATTGCTTATGCTTCAAGACAGTTAAGGAAACATGAGAAGAATTATCCTACGCATGATTTGGAACTAGCTACCGTAGTGCATGCTTTGAAGATTTGGAGGCACTATATGATTGGAAACAAGTGCAAAATCTTCACGGATCATAAAAGCTTGAAATATATATTCACTCAGAAAGAACTCAACCTCAGACAAAGAAGATGGCTTGAGTTGATTAAAGACTATGATTTGGAGATACAATATCACCCCGGAAAAGCAAATGTAGTAGCTGATGCTTTGAGCCGTAAGGGTCAAGTGAACAACGTTACTACTCATTTGATGTCACAAGAATTGTGCTGGGAAATGGAACGACTTAACCTTGGATTTCTCCATAATGTAGAAGCAACGGTAATGGAAGTCGAATCTACTTTGGAAGAAGAGATTCGTAAAGGACAAGAGTCTGATGAGAAAATTAAGGAAATTAAAGCTTTGATTAGTTTGGGTAAAGCCCCAGATTTCACGGAAGATGAACAAGGCACAGTATGGTTTAAAAAGAGAATCTGTGTACCAGAAATCGAGCACTTGCGCCAACTTATTTTGAGAGAAGCTCATGATTCAGCTTACTCTATTCACCCTAGAAGTACCAAGATGTACCAGGACCTTAAGGAAAAGTATTGGTGGTACGGTTTGAAAAGAGATGTTGCTACTCATGTTGCATTATGTGACGTGTGTCAGCGAGTTAAAGCTGAACACCAAAGACCAGCAGGATTGCTACAACCTCTCAAGGTACCGGAATGGAAATGGGAAGAAATCAGTATGGATTTCATAGTTGGACTACCCCGTACTCGAGATGGCTATGATTCAATATGGGTCATAGTAGACAGGTTAACTAAAGTAGCGCACTTTATACCTGTGAAGACAACTTACTCGGGAGCCCAGTTAGCAGAGTTGTACATGTCAAGGATTGTTTGTCTGCATGGAGTACCGAAGAAGATCGTATCAGATCGAGGAACCCAGTTTACCTCGCGCTTTTGGAAAAGACTACATGAGTCCATGGATACCAAGCTAAACTTTAGTTCAGCTTATCATCCTCAAACGGATGGGCAAACGGAAAGAACAAACCAAGTGTTGGAAGATATGCTAAGAGCTTGCGCTCTAAAGCATGGTAGAAGCTGGGATAAAAGTTTGCCTTATGCAGAATTTTCGTATAACAATAGTTATCAGGCAAGTCTCAAAATGGCACCGTTTGAAGCACTATATGGACGAAAGTGTAGAACACCGCTTTATTGGAATCAGACTGGAGAAAGTCAAGTATTTGGACCAGAAATACTCCAAGAGGCCGAGAAGCAAGTGCAGATTATCAGAGAAAATTTGAAGACAGCACAGTCAAGACAGAAAAGCTATGCTGATAATAGAAGAAGAGAGTTGATGTTTGAAGTAGGAGACTTTGTCTACCTTAAAGTTTCACCGATGAGAGGAATGAAAAGGTTTAAGGTTAAAGGAAAATTATCACCTCGCTATATTGGCCCATTCAAGATTTTGGAAAGAAAAGGCGAGGTAGCCTACCAGTTAGAGCTACCTGATAGATTATCGGATGTGCATGACGTATTTCACGTGTCGCAACTCAAGAAGTGCTTAAGAGTACCAGAAGAACAGTTACCCATGGAAGAACTGAATGTTAATGAGGATTTGACTTATTCGGAGTACCCGGTCAGAATTCTGGAAACATCTCGCAGAATTACACGGAGTAAAGTCATTAACATGTGCAAAGTTCAGTGGAGTCATCATTCGGAAGATGAGGCCACTTGGGAAAGAGAAGATGAACTCAGAGCAGAATTCCCTCAGCTATTCTCAGAAGTTTCTTAATCTCGAGGACGAGATTCTTTTTAAGAGGGGTAGGTTTGTAACACCACAAAAGCCATCAAATAAAAATAATAAATTTAGTTATTATATTAATTAGGGTAATAATTTTTTTAAGTGTTTAATTATTTATTTGCATCGTTTTTCTTTGCATGCGTTTGATTTCTTATCGGATGTTTAAATATCAACCCATTTTAAAAAGAAGTACTAGTAATTAAATAATAATTAAGTATTATAGTAATTATTAGTCTAAAAATAAGTACTTCATTTATAAATATTTTTGGTAATTTTTTTTATGATTTTTAGAGTTCTTTAAAAATGAATTTCGGAATTAAAAAAAGAAAAAGAAAAAAAAACCTAAAACTACTCCAAACCGGCCGGCCCACTAGGGCCCATGATCTAACCCTAACGCTCGCGCGCGACCTGGGAAGAATTCCCAGCCGCCGCCTCCCAGCTCTCCCTCTCTCTATTCTCTCTCTCCCTCCTCTCTCCCTCTATTCTCTCTGCTCCCTCACGTCCTCTACTCCACGCGCGCCCAGGCACCAGGAGCCTGCACGCTCGACCGGCCGCGCCGCGAGCGAGCAGCCGCGGCACCGCGCGACGCCCGGCCTCCCCGAGCCGAAGCCGACTGCGCAACGGTCGCGACCGCACCAAGCACCAGCGCACCGAGCGATCCCAACCGCGACGACCCGAGCCCCGCGCCATGAATGTCCCGCGCCGTTTCTTCTCCCTCTCCCATTTGCTCTCCATTGACGCCACGGAGAAGAAACCGACGCCATTAATTCGCATTATGGAGTTAAACGTCGACCGTTCCTTCTACCTCTGCTCTCTCTCTCTCTTTTCCTATAAATCGCAGGCCGCGTCTCCCTGAGGCTCACAGTCCCGAGCTCCTTTCTCCCTGCACGCGAGTAGCCACGCCGAGCGCCGCATTTCACCGTCGCCAGAGCCTCTGCGCCATCCTGTCCGCCGAGATTCTTTTTAAGAGGGGTAGGTTTGTAACACCACAAAAGCCATCAAATAAAAATAATAAATTTAGTTATTATATTAATTAGGGTAATAATTTTTTTAAGTGTTTAATTATTTATTTGCATCGTTTTTCTTTGCATGCGTTTGATTTCTTATCGGATGTTTAAATATCAACCCATTTTAAAAAGAAGTACTAGTAATTAAATAATAATTAAGTATTATAGTAATTATTAGTCTAAAAATAAGTACTTCATTTATAAATATTTTTGGTAATTTTTTTTATGATTTTTAGAGTTCTTTAAAAATGAATTTCGGAATTAAAAAAAGAAAAAGAAAAAAAAAACCTAAAACTACTCCAAACCGGCCGGCCCACTAGGGCCCATGATCTAACCCTAACGCTCGCGCGCGACCTGGGAAGAATTCCCAGCCGCCGCCTCCCAGCTCTCCCTCTCTCTATTCTCTCTCTCCCTCCTCTCTCCCTCTATTCTCTCTGCTCCCTCACGTCCTCTACTCCACGCGCGCCCAGGCACCAGGAGCCTGCACGCTCGACCGGCCGCGCCGCGAGCGAGCAGCCGCGGCACCGCGCGACGCCCGGCCTCCCCGAGCCGAAGCCGACTGCGCAACGGTCGCGACCGCACCAAGCACCAGCGCACCGAGCGATCCCAACCGCGACGACCCGAGCCCCGCGCCATGAATGTCCCGCGCCGTTTCTTCTCCCTCTCCCATTTGCTCTCCATTGACGCCACGGAGAAGAAACCGACGCCATTAATTCGCATTATGGAGTTAAACGTCGACCGTTCCTTCTACCTCTGCTCTCTCTCTCTCTCTCTTTTCCTATAAATCGCGGGCCGCGTCTCCCTGAGGCTCACAGTCCCGAGCTCCTTTCTCCCTGCACGCGAGTAGCCACGCCGAGCGCCGCATTTCACCGTCGCCAGAGCCTCTGCGCCATCCTGTCCGCCGTCTGCGCCAGTGTCCGCCGCTGTTCATCGACGCCAAGACGCTCCTGCCATTCCTCGCCGTTGGAGCCGTTCACCGTCGACCGGAACTCCAAAGCCGACACCTTGTTCCGGCCGAATCCCCCTGTCGCTAAGCCCCTGCTCGCCGATCTTCCTCTCTCTGTACGCAAAGACCCAAGGTAGAAGAAGAATGCTTTGCTGTCTAATCCTTACAGATAGATTATTTTGCGTGAGATTATTTCTCAAGAGTTAGTTAATCGCGATCTAACTTCTGTGGCGAATGATAATTTTAGTTGTATATTTTCTTTTAGTGTGAAAATCGGGTGTATACCGAACGATTAATTTCATATGTATGTGATGATCTATTTTAATTAGAGTATGCTGTCTTTCGCCTTCGTGTACTTAAATTTGATTATGATTGTTGACATTAATTTAAACATAGTTGGTTAGAGTAAAAGATTAAGAGGATAAGTAAACCGTATATTGGTAGCAATGATATTAGATGAATAACTCTACGGTTGTCTTTGCTTAGAATGAATTATAGTTTTTTTAGTTACATCGTATGTATTCGTATGTGCGATTATACACAAATTTCTAGTCATGCTAGAGTCTCGATTAATAAAATAATATAGCGACTATGTCCACTATAAACTAATAGTAGGATTAAATTGGTAGGTTAATTTGGTTCTTTTAATTATCAAGGTTATGAGACTTTTTAAATAAGGTCGTAACGTCTACTATAATTTTCTTTTGAAAAAAAGAAATAATAAAATATTACCCACACCCTTCTCGGTAGAAATACAATAATTAATTGGTTAATTTTCTAGATTCTATAAAGTTTGAATTAGCGCCATATTTACGTATTTTTTTAAATGAATCCATATAGTATATACTTCCATAGTCAATTTGCCATATAGTTTTCACTAGTGAATTCTTGAAACAAAAATTAGTATTTCATGTCATAGCCAATGAGATGGTCGTTGATGTGTTTTATTTTATTATAGTTACAAATTAAGTTTTCTTTTTGGAATGCTTTTCTTTTATAAGTATGATTTGTAAAGTGTATGTTTCATTGTTTGTTGAATGGTGTATGGTTATTTATTGGTGTATGTTTTCTTTTATTATGTGTGATGCGTGACTCTATTAGAAGCCGACTGTGCGGTAGGCGAACCAATCTCGTTCGAAGACGATCCGCAGGACCCGCTTGAGCAAGGCAAGTGGATTCTCCCTCTGCATATTCTGTTTGTACCTATTCACTGCATATAATAATGTTTACCTTTTTGATATATTGCATAATTTGATGGGATGTACCTAATTAAGGATTTCCTAGATTTACTACCTGTATTCCTTGTTTAACCTGGGAAAATAATTAAGCTGTGCAAGATTCATGCTACCGCTCAACTTAATGATTCTTAATGTCACTCTTTAATTGGTTTTAATGTTCCAAAAATGTTAATTGGCAATTATGACATTAACCCGATGGTTAAGATAATTTTATTACAAATTTAATTGGAACATGGAGTGACCACCCAGGATAACAGTGCAACCACGAGTGCTATCATGGCTCTGGCTTTGGTAAATAGCTCTATATGCTTAGTGCCTAGCAACCTTACCTGAAAGATGGGCAAGAGGGGGAGCGGTAGGTGCTGGCAGCCCATGTTAACATGGGTTCGTATTCTTGGCTAAGGTACTTCACCCAGGGGGCCACCACCATCGTCTTAGAAACCTTAGCGGGTTGCTTCGTATTAAGTGTATTTTGTGAAAACCTCATAATGGATCCCTAGCCATTCACCTCGGCAGTGTCTAAGGGTCCGATCAACCCGGGCTAGATGGGATACATGGCTTGTGGGTAAAGTTGTACCACCTCTGCAGAGTGTAAAACTGATATATCAGCCGTGCTCCCGGTTATGAGCGACCTGGACTCCTCACATGATAATTGAACTTGAAGATGGAATTAAATTGAGATCCGATGATCTGCCAATAATTTGCTTAAGTGGTTTCACTTAAGTGTTTTTGCTATATTCATATTCCTTTGTTTAAATGGGATATTTTGGGACTCACACTTATTAGTAAGACAGGTGTTGTTAATAAAATGTTGACCAACTAAAATGCTTACTGCTCAAACTTAGCCTCACCTTGTTATACCTGCATTAGTTTTTCCCCCACTTGCTGAGCCCCGACCATAAGTGAGCTCACCCTTGCTTAATTTTGATCAGAGGGTGATGCTGGAGACTTTGATGGAGATTTTATCGACGACGATGATTTCTAAGTCTAACGATGCGCCTGTCATCTTCCTGTGGGAGATTGCCCAGTTGTTTATTTCCGCTTACTTTGATGTGATACTTGTTAAAGATACAATGTTTCAGATGATGTAATAAAGTTTTATACTCTCTTTACGCCTTTATTGCATTGTCTTTTGATATATTACACTTGTGACGTCAACATATGTGTGGAAATGGATCCTGGCACACATATGGTATGCGCTCGGTTCTACCCCCTGGAACTGGGTGTGACAAGTGCCAAGGAAAATTTGGGATGTCCTAAAGACCGCACACGAAGGGGATGAGGTGACCAAGATCACCAAGCGGGAGACGATTGAGGGGGAGCTCGGTCGATTCGTCCTTCACCAAGGAGAGGAGCCACAAGCAATGTACAACCGGCTCAAGACCTTGGTCAATCAAGTGCGCAACCTCGGGAGCACAAAATTGGATGACCATGAGATGGTCAAGGTTATTCATAGATCCCTTGTTTTTCGCAATCCTACTCAAGTACAATTAATTCATGGGGATCCTAGATACAAATTAATGTCTCTCGAGGAAGTGATAGGAAAGTTTGTGAGCTTTAAACTAATGATCAAAGGCTCCAAACACATCGTCGACTTGGAGCAAGGCGGCACCTCCACACCCGAGTTGCAACCCATCGCATTCAAAGCGACGGAAGAGAAGAAAGAAGAGTCTACATCAAGTAGGCTCCCCATCGATGCCTCTAAGCTCGACAAACGAGGAGATGGCACTCATCATCAAGAGCTTCTATCAAATCCTCAAGCAAAGGAGGGGGAAGGACTACAAACCCCGCTCCAAAAGGGTGTGTTACAAATGTTGTAAGTCCAGTCATTTTATTCCAAAATGTCCAATGTCTAGTGATAGTGACAGGGGCAACGGCAAGAGGGGGAAGAAGAAGGAGAAAAAGAGATACTACAAGAAGAAGGGCGGCGATGCCCACGTGTGTCGGGAATGGGACTCCGACGAGAGCTCCACCGAATCCTCCTCCGACGAGGATACCGCCAACATCGCCGTCAACTAGGGACTTCTCTTCCCCAACGTCGGCCACAAGTGCTTCATGGCAAAGGACGACAAAAAGAAGAAGGTACAATCTAGAACCACCCCAAGTATACTACATCTAGTGGTGAAGGTAGTTCTAGTGAAGATGAATACGATCTGCTTACCCTTTTTGCCAACCATAACATGCAACAAAAATAAAAAATTAAATGAATTGATAGGTGCCATTCATGAGAATGATGAACTCTTGGACAGCCAAGAAGAATTCCTTATTAAAGAAAACAAAATGCATGTTAAAGTAAAAAATGCTTATGCTTAGGAAGTAGAAAAATGTGAAAACTTGACTAAGGAGCTTAGCATTTGCCATGATTCAATTACCAATCTTAGAAATGAGAATGCTAGTTTAAATGCTAAGATTGATAAATTGAATGAATCAATTTCTAGCCTTAGGACCGAAAATGATAGTTTAGTTTCCAAGGCTAAAGAATTAAATGTTTGCAATGATTCTATTTCCTGTCTTAGAAATGAGAATGCTATATTACATGCTAATATAGATGAATTAAATGTTTGCAAACCCTCTACATCTACTGCTGATCATGTTACTATTTGTACTAGATAATGAGATATTAATGTTGATGCTATAAATGATCACCTTGCTTTAATTAAACAACAAAATGATCATATAGCTCAATTAACTACCAAAATCAATGAGCATGAAATTGAAATGAAAATTTTAAATTGGCTAGACGCATGCTCTATAGTGGGAGACGCCCTGGCATTAAGGATGACATTGGTTTCCAACAGGGAAGCAATGTCAAGCTTAATACCCCTAAGAAATTATCTAACTTTGTTAAGGGCAAAGCTCACATGGTTCAGGTTAATGAGGGCTATATTTTATATCCTGCTAATTATCATGAGCACAAAATTAGGAGAATTCATGCTAAGAAATCTCATTCTGTTTCTCACCATGCTTTTATGTATAAGAATGAGGCATCTAGCTCTAAGCATTCTACACATGTTAAAATGACTAAAAAGAAAACTCCTACTGCATCAAATGAGCCTAACATTTTATTTAAGACTTTTGATGCATCTTATGTTTTAACTAACAAAACAGGAAAAATAGTTGCCAAATATGTTGGGGCAAACACAAGGGCTCCAAGACTTGTGTTTGGGTACCCAAGGTGCTTGTTTCTAATGTGAAAGGACCCAAGACCATTTGGGTACCTAAGAACAAGGCCTAAATTGTTTTGCAGGTTTATGCATCCGGGGGCTTGTAATATCTAATTTTTAAGAGATAATCTTAGAGGAGTGAAAAATTATGTGTCCTTTATTTATATGTGTGTTGCATCTATTTACCACCACTTGTGAACACTATAGTTGAAAAAAACAATAAATAATAAAAGATATTTCACTAAATTGTGCATCATGCTGGACTTTATTTTATGTGCATTGTGTGGCAATACAAAAAGAAAATATAAATAAAATAAAGAGAAATATTAGTACCTAAATGGGAATTTAAGATTTAAAAGGGAATTCTAGAAATGTAGGGAAAAGAAAAGGACAAAGGAGATGAATAAGTAAATAATATATATAAATAAATATCTCCAGAGTTAATACCCCAATTTCACAAATCTAATTTGTAAGGAAGAGCCACAAAAAGTTTGAATTAAATCTGAATTCAAATTGAATTTGAAAAGGAAGAAAAGAAGGTGGAAAATAAAAAGAAAAAGGTTAAAATCGCTGTTTGGGCCGGCTCCAATCCATTTCGGCCCACTTCCTCCCTTAACCAACCGCGCGACCCAGTTGGCTCCCACGCGCGTGGCGCCCTGACGTGCGGGCCCTCCTATCATCGCGGGATCGTCCTTCTGTGTGCTCGGGACCACCTGGCTGCGACACTCTCTCGCGCTTCCTCTGATCCGGGGACCCTTGTGGTCAGAACCGTCCTCAACGGATTCCGCGCATGGCAGAACGCGCGCAAGGTGGGCGGTGTTGGCGTGAGTCTAGCGCTCGCGTGAACCGATTGACCATGTCTGACAATAAAGCTTTTGTCGCCCTTACCTCCTCCTGTACCACAGTTCCACGAAGTCCGTAGCTAACCTAAAATCCTAGAGCCACCATAGCCATCTACCGCCGCTGCCGTCGAGCACGTGAACCGTGGACACTGGGAAATCCGGAGAGTACTCTGGTGCTGCGCCGTGACCCTAGAAGCTTCGGTTGCCGTCAATTTCCTCGCCGGTGTCGCTGTGCAAGCTCAATTGCTCGTCGGGCGGGACATCTCGCCGTCACGTCGCGCGACATCGGGGACCGGCCACATCACTGCAAATTACGGGTATGTGTTGGGTCCTCTGAGTTCGCTTTAGTCTCCATTAGGGCTAGGTTCGTTTGATTTGAATTTGTGGTCGCGGACCTCGTCGGCCGTATGCTCGCGGCCATGGGCATCCCCTGCCGGGGTGCTCGGCTCACCGGGTGAACGAAAGAAAGGAGAAAGCACCCGTGCCATTGATCTCAGGATGAACAGCCTGGGGTCAGAAAGGGTTAGGACCGTGGGATGGTTGTTGTGCGACTCAGATCAAACGGTAGTTTACCCCTTCGTGCATTAGATCATGACCGTCGATTTCGTGACCAATGATCCTCAACGTGTACCGGTTCATTAAAGACTAGATTCAATCCAGGCCAGTGAATCCCGATCGTGCGACCCACAATGCATGATACCCCTTCAGCCGGCCCATTTTGCTAAAGAATCCTAGACAAAAGTGGAATCCAACCCGTAGTCCTGCGCTGGTTCATTCTGAGTCTACGAAATAATTGTAGACCAGCCCCTGTGTTTTGGTTTAATTGTAGCTCGATCTAGAGAACATATAAAATAGGTAAATAAATACAAAAATTGATTTTCAATGTATAAATAAGTGCTAAAACTTGTAAAATTCATAGAAATTCCATTTTTAGTCCGAATTAATCCATTTCAGTTTCTAAAATTTTGTAATATTATTCTCTATCACTTAGAGTCTCTGTTTTGACATGAAAACAGTAAGAAAAATAATTTCTCACTTAATCCTAATTTAAGCACATAAAACCTTTGGAAATTCATATCTTAAAATCTATAACTCCAAAAATTATGATTTCTGTTCCTAGGATTTTTATTTTGAATGTGTAGATTATTATTATGTATTTGGTTTTTATGTTTGGTGTTATGTTAATTTTCTCTATATAGTGTGCTTGTTTATATCGTGGCGAGTAGAAGAACCTGTGACCGGGGATCCTGGTGACCAGCAGATAGAAGTAACTGAGCAAGAGCTCATTGAAGGCAAGTTGTGCCCTTGACCACTTTTATACCCAATAATGTTCTTTAATGTCACTATTCATGCATATGTTTAATTTTGATGGGACCCAATAGGTCACCCTAGTTTGTTTATCCATATTACCTTGTTATCCCTGAATCACTTGGGTAGTTTTGCTATTGCTTTACATGGTTTTGGGATAATATTTCATTATATCCTTGTTCCAATTAATTTGTTATTTTATTGATGTTCATGTAAAGATCATTAATGTTAATTGGAACATGGAGCTTAACTCGAGAAACACGTGCCACCATAAGGGTTTAATGGGACGCCCTTGGCTGACTAATTAGGAAAGCTAGTGGAAGACTACCTTACCCAAAAGGGGCAAGGGCAGTAGGGGAGTTGCATGCAAGGAGGTTCTCAGGTTGATTTTGCTGTGATGGCAGTCAGACGGGGGATTCTTGCAAGTGCTCTTCCCATAAACTGTAGCGGGTTTTCGGAAGCTAGTGGAACTTTGTAAAGGCCTCGTAGTGTTGCCCTGCCTACTTCCTTGGTAGAGGTGTATGGGAGTCGTGATCCCTTGGCAGATGGGTAACAAGACTTGTGGGTATAGGGTACAACCTCTGCAGAGTGTAAAACTGGTATACTAGCCATGCTCGCGGTCATGAGCAGCTCCGGACTCTCGCATGATTAATTTATGGAACTTAAATTCAATTTGTCATTTGCATTGCATAGGATTATGTATTAATTTTGTTATATTATTTTTATTAAGGTTTGGTAATTACTTACATTTAGTAACTGCTAATAAAATTTTGACCAACTAATTAAAAGCAATGCTCGGCTTTAACCCCTGTTGTTGATTAGCCTTACACATCACGTGGACTCCCACCTTTGGTGAGTTCATGCCGACTGGTTTCCCCACAACTTGTTGAGCTATGATCATGTGTGAGCTCACCCTTGCTGCCTCACACCCCCCACAGGAGAAGAACAGGTGGTTCAGGAGGAGCCACAAAGCGAGGAGTTTGATCTGATCTAGGTGGCGTTTCCCAGTTGACTTTTGTGCCAAGGATGATCCTTAGTTCGTTTTATATTTATCTTTTATTTTGTAATAAGACTTCCGCTATATAATAAATACTCTGATGTTATTGTGACATTTATCTCTATACACTCTGTTATTATATATGTTGTCTTCTTGGCGCATGTATAAGATGTACCCGACTTTGTTCCTTAAAGCCCGGGTGTGACAGAAGTGGTATCAGAGGAAATGTTGACTGTAGGACGAAACCTAGATAGAAATGGACAAAACCCTTACCTACTTACCTTACTCTGATTCATTCTATACTTATCTTATCTTGATTCTGTCTCACCCTTTGTTGTCATACTCTGACTACTCTTATCTTTTCTACTCTAAGACAAAATGAATTTCACACCTTGGAATCCTACAATTATGAACTTTTTAAGAGATAGGGAACCTAAAACAAAACTATTTTTTCTATTTAAAATTGTTGGTTGATTGTTCTGATGATAAATGTCTGATTTGCTTCTTTGATTGATTGAAATATTGTATATGGACATCTTAGCATGTACCACCATAAGGTAATTAATTAGCTATGGTAGGTAAAATATTAATCTGCTTAGCTAATAAATTCCCCCAAAGTAACATGCCTCGTAATCACCTGCCTTGTCTACAATCCTTTCTCTCTTACCACATGTTTCTAACTCAGATGGTCAATACCAAGAAGGGTGGTGGAATTGATCTACCTCCCAATCGACACACTCGGAGGATATTTAGACAACCACAACAACAAAAACCTGAGATGGATCCTCCACCGCCTCCACCAGCAGGAGTTGACCCAACTGTTACAACACAGATGAGGATAATGCAACAGATGGCTGACACTATAGCGGATATGCACGCGCAGATGCGGCAGGAACGCCAGGAGATGCACCAAGAGCGAGAGGATATACAACAGGAGATGCGCCAAGAGCGAGAGGAGATACGCCAGGAGAGAAGGGCGCAACAGCATAAGCAACCGCAACAGCAACAGCAACATCAGCAAGCACCACTGCCTCCACCACCACCACTAGTTCCACCCCGAGATAAGCACCGGGAGTTCATGAGCCATAAGCCATCGACATTCGCTAGCCCTCCTGATCCACTGGACGCTGATGATTGGCTAGAATCTGTGGAAAAGATGTTGATTATTGCACAATGCTCTGACCGGGAGAAGGTTCTATATGCTTCTGGTCGTATGACAGGTCCTGCTGCTGATTGGTGGGATTCATACACTGCTGCCCACGATGCTGCTGACACTATCACATGGGCGGAGTTCACAACGCAGTTCAGGAACTATCATATACCAGCTGGATTGATGAAGATTAAGAAGAAAGAATTTCTGTCGCTGAAGCAGGGAAGCATGTCAGTCAGCGAGTACCGCGACAAGTTCATTTAGCTATCCAGATATGCACCTGATGAAGTTGCTGAAGATGAGAGGAAACATGAGCACTTTATTGAAGGACTCAATGGACCCCTGCAGTATGCTCTAGTGGCACATACATTCCCATCATTTCAGAGGCTGCTCGATAAGGCCCTAGCTATTGAACACAAGCGTGTTCAGCTAGGAGATTTGAAGAGGAAGGCTATATCCCAAGGACAAGGAAGAAGCAGTGTTCGTCCACGCTATAGTTCATCCTAGGGTACACCAGTTCGCACTAACGGAGGCCAGCGCCCAGTTCAACAATCACCTCAGAGGACTCCACCGACTCATCAGGCTACCCCCACTGGCACCCCAACGAAGTTTTTAGGACAGAGTGCAGGCACTACTTGCTACAAGTGTGGGAAGACTAGACATTATGCAAATGTTTGCCCACAGAGGATTGCTACTACTCCAGTTCAGAATAAGCAGCAGACTCCAGGATCTGGCAAGGGATTCTCTATTGCCCGGGTTAATCAGGTCAGTGCTGATGCTACTGTGGAAGGAGCTGACATTGCACTTGGTAGTGGTACTGTAGAACTCAACAGCCCTAAAGGAGAAAGATTTCAAGTTCAAATTGCAGTAACCACCTCTTCCAAACGTGCTATGTTCTTTATAGCTGAGGAGTTTGTTGGTGACAACATTCGTGTGGTTAGGGATTTTCCGGATGTCTTTCCAGAGGAGTTACCAGGGATGCCACCGGATAGTGAAGTTGAGTTTGTCATTGATCTCTTACCTGGGACTGCTACCATTTCTAAACGGCCATACATGATGTCCGTAGACGAGTTAAAGGAACTTAAGAAGCAGTTAACGGAATTGCAAGAGGCTGGGTATATTCGTCCGAGTTCCTCATCTTGGGGAGCGCCGGTTCTGTTTGTACAGAAGAAAGATGGATCACAAAGGATGTGTGTGGATTATAGATCCCTTAATGATGTTATGGTGAAGAACAAGTATACGATACCCCGCATTGAGGATTTATTTGATCAGATGAGAGGTGCTAGGGTATTCTCGAAGATTGATCTCCGATCGGGTTACCATCAAATGAAGATTAGGCCATCGGATATCCCCAAGACAACTTTCTCGACTCGATATGGATTATATGAGTTCACTGTTGTGTCGTTTGGACTAACTAATGCACAATCTTATTTTATGAATCTGATGAATAAGGTGTTTATGGAGTATTTGGACAGATTCGTCGTAGTATTCATCGACGATATTCTTATTTATTCCAAGAGTGAGAGTGATCATGAGGAACATCTGAGATTGGTGCTACAGAAGCTGCGGGATAATCAACTCTACGCCAAGTATAGCAAATGTGAGTTTTGGATTGGCAAGGTGCCATTCCTTGGACATATCATTTCTAATAGAGGGATATCAGTGGGTCCTGCTAAAGTCAAGGAGATAATGGCGTGGAGCGTACCCACTACAGTTACGGAGATTCGAAGTTTCTTGGGGCTTGCAGGATACTATCCGAGATTTATTGAAGGATTTTCTAAGATTGCTAAGCCCATGACCTCGCTTCTAGAGAAGGGAAGAGAGTTCAAGTGGGATGAGAAGTGCCAAGATAACTTTGATCAATTAAAGAAGAGGTTGATGTCGCCACCAGTGTTGGTTATGCCAGATCTACAGAAGGGATTTGACATTTATTGTGATGCATGTGGCCAAGGGTTGGGATGTGTGCTCATGCAAGAAGGACATGTGATCACCTACGCGTCTCGTTAGTTGCGGAAACATGAATTGAACTACCCCACTGATGACTTAGAACTGGCAGCCGTTGTGCACACGCTTAAGATTTGGAGGCATTATATCATGGGAACTAAGTGCCAAGTGTACACGGATCATAAGAGTTTGAAGTATCTATTCACTCAGAAGGATCTCAACCTTAGGCAACGCCGTTGGTTGGAGCTTATTAAAGATTATGATTTGGAGATTCACTATCACCCGGGCAAGGCGAATTTGGTTGCCAATGCCTTGAGTCGGAAGGAACACATTCATTCAGCTATTGTGGCCCAGCTACCTGATGAGATTATTGAGGATTTCAGGAGACTTAACCTGGGGATAGTTGCTCACACTGAAGGAGTTATTATTAATGTGGAACCTACCTTGGAGAAAGAAATCCGCAGAGGACAGATTGGTGATGCTAGGATACAAGAGATTAAGGATCTTATTACGGAGGATGAGCAAGGCACCATATGGTTCAAGGACAGTATATGTGTTCCTGATATTGAAAGCCTTCGTGAGACTATTTTGAAGGAGGCCCAATGACTCAGATTATTCTATTCATCCAAGTAGTACTAAGATGTATCAGGATTTAAAGCAGAAATACTGGTGGTATGGATTGAAGAGAGATGTGGCTGCACATGTGGCTATGTGCGATGTGTGTCAAAGAGTTAAGGCTGAACACCAGAGGCCAGCTGGACTACTGCATCCACTAAAGATACTAGAGTGGAAGTGGGAAGAGGCTGGTATGGATTTCATCACTGGATTGCCTCGCACCCAGAAAGGATATGATGCTATATGGGTGATTGTGGATAGATTGACTAAGGTAGCTCATTTCATTCCTATAAAGACTACTTATAAAGGTTCTCAACTGGCAGAGTTATATATGGCTCGGATTGTGTGTTTACATGGAGTACTAAAGAAGATCGTGTCTGATCGAGGTTCACAGTTTACCTCAAGATTTTGGAGAAGCTTTCATGAGAATATGAATACAAAGTTGAACTTTAGTACGGCTTATCATCCTCAGACTGATGGACAGACATAAAGGACTAATCAAGTATTGGAAGACATGTTGAGAGCTTGTGCCCTTCAGCATGGAGGAAGTTGGGACAAGAGTCTACCTTATGCTAAGTTCTCTTATAATAATAGCTATCAGGCCAGTCTGAAGATGTCACCTTTTGAAGCTTTATATGGGAGGAAGTGCATGACTCCTCTATATTGGGATCAGACTGGAAAAGACAGTTCTTTGGGCCTAAACTGATTGAAGAAGTAGAAGAACAAGTCCGTATAATTCGAGAAAATTTGAGGGTGGCTCAAACCAGACAAAAGAGCTATGCTGATAATAGAAGAAGACCACTGGAATTTGAGGAAGGAGATTATGTGTACCTCAAGGTGTCACCACTTCGTGGAATGAGGAGATTCAAAGTTAAGGGCAAATTGTCCCCTCGCTTTATTGGACCATTCATGATCTTTAGGCGAGTTGGGGAGATGGCATACCAACTCGAGCTACCTGATAATCTATCTGATGTGCAAAATGTATTCCATGTGTCTCAACTTAAGAAGTGTCTCTGTGTCCCTGAGGAACGGTTACCAATGGAAGAGCTCAGTGTTCAGGGTGATTTGACTTATACGGAATACCCGATCAAGATTCTTGATACTTTGACTAGAGTTACAAGAAATAAGGTGATAAAGATGTGCAAAGTGCAATGGAGTCACCATGGCGAAGATGAAGCTACTTGGGAGAGAGAAGAAGAGCTTCGCATAGATTTCCCCATCTTTTCCCTAGTCCTTCCAAAATCTCGAGGACGAGATTCTTGTTAAAGGGGTAGGATTTGTAATACCTAATTTGTAAGAGATAATATAAGAGGAGTGAAAAATTATGTGTCCTTTATTTATATGTGTGTTGCATCTATTTACCACCACTTGTGAACACTATAGTTGAAAAAAAACAATAAATAATAAAAGATATTTCACTAAATTGTGCATCATGCTGGACTTTATTTTATGTGCATTGTGTGGCAATACAAAAAGAAAATATAAATAAAATAAAGAGAAATATTAGTACCTAAATGGGAATTTAAGATTTAAAAGGGAATTCTAGAAATGTGGGGAAAAGAAAAAGATAAAGGAGATGAATAAGTAAATAATATATATAAATAAATATCTCCAGAGTTAATACCCCAATTTCACAAATCTAATTTGTAAGGAAGAGCCATAGAAAGTTTGAATTAAATCTCAATTCAAATTGAATTTGAAAAGGAAGAAAAGAAGGTGGAAAATAAAAAGAAAAAGGTTAAAATCGTTGTTTGGGCCGGCTCCAATCCATTTCGGCCCACTTCCTCCCTTAACCAACCGCGCGACCCAGTTGGCTCCCACGCGCGCGGCGCCCTGACGTGCGGGGCCTCCTGTCATCGCGGGATCGTCCTTCTGCGCGCTCGGGACCACCTAGCTGCGACACTCTCGCACGCTTCCTCTGATTTGGGGACCCTTGTGGTCAGAACCGTCCTCAACGGATTCCGCGCATGGCGGAACGCACGCACGACAGGCGGTGTTGGCGCGAGTCTAGCGCTCGCGTGAACCGATTGACCACGTCTGACGATAAAGCCTCTGTCGCCCTTACCTCCTCCTGTACCGCAGCTCCACAGAGTCCGTAGCTAACCTAAAATCCCAGAGCCGCCATAGCCATCTATCGCCGTTGCCGTCGAGCACGTGAACCGTGGGCACTAGGAAATCCGGGGAGTACTCTAGTGCTGTGCCGTGACCCTAGAAGCTTCGGCCGCAATCAATTTCCTCGCCGGTGTCGCTGCGCAAGCTCAATTGCTCGTCAGGCGGGACATCTCGCCGTCGCGTCGCGCAACATCGGGGACCGGCCACATCACTGCAAATTACGGGTATGTGTTGGGTCCTCTGAGTTCGCTTTAGTCTCAATTAGGGCTAGGTTCGTTTGATTTGAATTTGGGGCCGCGGACCTCGTCGGTCGTATGTGCGCGGCCGTGGGCATTCCCTGTCGGGGTGCTCGGCTCACCGGGTGAACGGAAGAAAGGAGAAAGAACCCGTGCCGTTGATCTTAGGATGAACGACCTGGGGTCAAAAAGGGTTAGGACCGTGGGATGGTTGTTGTGCGACTCAGATCAAACGGTAGTTTACCCCTTCTTGCATTAGATCATGACCGTCGATTTCGTGATCAACGATCCTCGGCGCGTACCGGTTCATTAAAGACTAGATTCAATCTAGGCCAGCGAATCCCGATCGTGCGGCCCACAATGCATGATACCCCTTCAGCCGACCCATTTTGCGAAAGAGTCCCTGGCAAAAGTTGAATCCAACCCGCAGTCCTGCGCTAGTTGATTCTGAGTCTAGGAAATAATTGTAGATCAGCCCCTGTGTTTCGGTTTAATTGTAGCTCGATCCAGAGAACATATCAAATAGGTAAATAAATACAAAAATTGATTTTCAATGTATAAATAAGTGTTAAAACTTGTAAAATTCATAGAAATTCGATTTTTAGTCCAAATTAATCCATTCCAGTTTCTAAAATTTTGTGATATTATTCTCTATCACTTAGAGTCTCTGTTTTGACATGAAAACAGTAAGAAAAATAATTTCTCACTTAATCCTAATTTAAGGACATAAAACCTTTAGAAATTCATATCTTAAAATCTATAACTCCAAAAATTATGATTCATGTTCCTAGTATTTTTATTTTTAATGTGTAGATTATTATTATGTATTTGGTTTACATGTTTGGTGTGATGTTAATTTTCTCTATATACTGTGCTTGTTTGTATCGTGGCGAGTAGAAGAACCTGTGACCGGGGATCCTGGTGACCAGCAGATAGAAGTAGCTGAGCAGGAGCTCATTGAAGGCAAGTTGTGCCCTTGACCACTTTTATACCCAATAATGTTCTTTAATGTCACTATTCATGCATAGGTTTAATTTTGATGAGACCCAATAGGTCACCCTAGTTTGTTTATCCATATTACCTTGTTATCCATGAATCACTTGGGTAGTTTTGTTATTGCTTTACATGGTTTTGGGATAATATTTCATTATATCCATGTTCTAATTATTTTGTTATTTTATTTCTGTTCATGTCAAGATCATTAATGTTAATTGGAACATGGAGCTTAACTTGAGAAACACGTGCCACCACAAGGGTTTAATGGGACGCCCTTGGCTGACTAATTAGGAAAGCTAGTGGAAGACTACCTTACCTAAAAGGGGCAAGGGCAGTAGGGGAGTTGCATGCAAGGAGGTTCTCGGATTGATTTTGCTGCGATGGCGGTCAAACGGGGGATTCTTGCAAGTGCTCTTCCCATAAACTGTAGCGGGTTTTCAGAAGCTAGTGGAACTTTGTAAAGGCCTCGTAGTGTTACCCTGTCTCGCTTCCTTCGTAGAGGTGTATGGGAGTCGTGATCCCTTGACAGATGGGTAACATGACTTGTGGGTACAGGATACAACCTCTACAGAGTGTAAAACTGGTATACTAGCCGTGCTCGCGGTCATGAGCAGCTCAGGACTCTCGCGCGATTAATTTATGGAACTTAAATTCAATTTATCATTTGCATTGCTTGGGATTATGTATTAATTTTGTTCTATTATTTTTATTAAGGTTTGGTAATTACTTACATTTAGTAACTGCTAATAACATTTTGACCAACTAATTAAAAGCAATGCTCAGCTTTAACCCGTGTTGTTGATTAGCCTTACACATCACATGGACTCCCATCTTTGGTGAGTTCATGCCCACTGGTTTCCCCACAACTTGTTGAGCTATGATCATGTGTGAGCTCACCCTTGCTGTCTCACACCCCCCACAGGAGAAGAACAAGTGGTTCAGGAGGAGCCACAAAGCGAGGAGTTTGATCTGATCTAGGTGGCGTTTCCCCAGTTGACTTTTGCGCCAAGGATGATCCTTAGTTCGTTTTATATTTATCTTTTATTTTGTAATAAGACTTCCGCTATGTAATAAATACTCTGATGTTATTGTGACATTTATCTCTATACACTCTGTTATTATATATGTTGTCTTCTTGGCGCATGTATGAGATGCACCTGACTTTGTTCCTTAAAGCCCGGGTGTGACAGGGCTCAAGTTGGATAATTGATAGCGGATGCACAAACCACATGACAGGGGAGAAAAGAATGTTCTCCTCCTACGAGAAAAACGAAGATCCCAAAGAGCTATCACATTCGGGGATGGAAATCAAGGTTTAGTCAAAGGACTTGGTAAAATTGCTATATCACCTGACTATTCTATTTCCAATGTTTTTCTTGTAGATTCATTAGATTACAACTTGCTTTCAGTTTCTCAATTATGCAAAATGGGTTACAACTGTCTTTTTACAGATACAGGTGTTACTGTCTTTAGAAGAAGTGATGATTCATTAGCATTTAAGGGAGTATTAGAGGGTCAGCTATACTTAGCTGATTTTAACAAAGCTGAACTCGATACTTGCTTAATTACTAAGACTAATATGGGTTGGCTCTGGCATCGCCGACTAGCCCATGTTGGAATGAAGAATCTTCACAAGCTTCTAAAGGGAGAGCACATTTTGGCACCAACAAATGTTCATTTTGAGAAAGACATGATTTGTAGCGCTTGTCAAGCAGGGAAGCAAGTTGGTACCCATCATCCACACAAGAACATAATGACAACGGACATGCCGCTCGAGCTACTCCACATGGATTTATTCGGCCCGATAGCTTACATAAGCATCGGCGGGAGTAAGTATTGTCTAGTAATTGTGGATGATTATTCTCGCTTCACTTGGGTTTTCTTTTTACAGGAAAAATCTCAAACCCAGAAGACCTTAAAGGGATTCTTAAGACGGGCTCAAAACAAGTTCAGATTAAGGATAAAAAAGATAAGAAGCGATAATGGGACGAAGTTCAAGAACTCTCAAATCGAAGGCTTTCTTGAGGACGAGGGCATCAAGCATGAGTTCTCTTCTCCCTACACACCTCAACAAAATGGTGTAGTGGAGAGAAAGAATAGAACTCTACTGGACATGGCAAGAACCATGCTTGATGAATACAAGACTCCAGACTGGTTTTGGGCGGAATCAATCAACACTGCTTGCTACTCCATCAACCGGCTCTACCTTCACCGAATTCTCAAGAAAACATCATATGAACTCCTCACTGGTAAAAAGCCCAATGTTTCATATTTTAGAGTCTTTGGTAGCAAATGTTTTATTCTTATTAAAAGAGGTAGAAAATCTAAATTTGCTCGTAAGACTGTAGAAGGCTTTTTACTAGGAAATGACTCAAACACAAGGGCATATAGAATCTTCAACAAATCCACTGGATTAGTTGAGGTTTTTTGTGACATTATGTTTGATGAGACTAATGGCTCCCAAGTGGAGCAAGTTGATCTTGATGAATTAGATAATGAAGAGGCTTCGTGCGTCGTGCTAAGGAACATGTCCATTGGGGATGTGTGTCCTAAGGAATTCGAAGAGCCCACACAAGCACAAGATCAACCGTCATCTTCCATGCAAGCATCTCCACCAACTCAAGATGAGGATCAGGCTCAAGATGATGAAGATCAAGAGGATGAGCCACCTCAAGAGGAGTACAATGATCAAGGGGGAGATCAAGTCAATAAGGACAAGGAAGATGAGCAAGAGATTCAGGGTCAAAGATCGCCACACCCAAGAGTCCACCAAGCGATTCAAAGAGATCACCCCATCAACTCCATCCTTGGTGACATTCATAAGGGGGTAACCACTAGATCTCGAGTTGCTCATTTTTGTGAACATTACTCTTTTGTGTCCTCTACTAAGCCATACAGGGTGGAGGATGCACTAAGAGATTCAGATTGGGTGATGGCAATGCAAGAGGAACTCAACAACTTCACGAGGAATGAGGTATGACATTTAGTTCCATGTCCTAAACAAAATGTTGTAGGTACCAAGTGGGTATTCCGCAACAAGCAAGTCGAGCATGATGTGGTGACAAGGAATAAAGCCCAGCTTGTGGCCAAAGGGTATTCACAAGTCGAAGGTTTGGATTTCGATGAAACTTATGCACCCGTAGCTAGGCTTGAGTCAATTTGTATATTACTTGCCTATGCTACTTAACATGGCTTCAAGCTTTATCAAATGGACGTGAAAAGTGTCTTCCTCAATGAACCAATCAAGGAAGAGGTCTATGTTGAGCAACCTCCCAGCTTTGAAAATAGTGAGTACCCTAACCATGTGTATAAACTCTCAAAGGCGCTTTATGTGCTCAAGCAAGCCCCAAGAGCATGGTATGAATGCCTGCGAGATTTCCTTATCACTAATGGCTTCAAAGTCGGAAAAGCCGATCCTACACTCTTTACTAAAACTATTTCAAAAGATTTGTTTGTATGCCAAATTTATGTTGATGATATCATAGTTGGATCTACTAACAAAGCCCGATTTGTAGCCAAGGGATATTCAAAAGTCGAAGGTTTGGATTTCGGTGAAACCTATGCACCCGTAGCAAGGCTTGAGTCAATTCGAATATTACTTGCCTATGCTACTTACCATGGCTTTAAGCTTAACCAAATGGACGTGAAAAGTGCCTTCCTCAATGGACCAATCAAGGAAGAGGTCTATGCTGAGCAACCTCCTGGCTTTGAAGATAGTGAGTACCCTAACCATGTTTATAAACTCTCAAAGGCGCTTTATGGGCTCAAGCAAGCCCCAAGAGCATGGTATGAATGCCTAAGAGATTTTCTTATCGCTAATGGCTTCAAAGTCGGAAAAGCCCATCCTACACTCTTTACTAAAACCATTGCAAAAGATTTGTTTGTATGCCAAATTTATGTTGATGATATCATATTTGGGTCTACTAACAAATCTACATGTGAAGAGTTTAGTAGGATCATGATTCAAAAATTCGAGATGTCTATGATGGGGGAGTTGAAGTATTTCCTAGGATTTCAAGTCAAGCAACTCCAGGACGGCATCTTCATCAGCCAAAATAAAGTACATTCAAGACATACTTAACAAGTTTGGAATGAAGGATGTCAAGCCCATCAAGACACCCATGGGAACCAATGGGCATCTCAACCTCGACACGGGAGGTAAATCCGTAGATCAAAAGGTATACCGGTCGATGATAAGATCTTTACTCTATTTATGTGCATCTCGACCGAATATTATGCTTTTCGTATGCATGTGTGCAAGGTACCAAGCCGATCCTAAGGAAGTTCACCTTAGGGCCGTGAATAGAATCATGAGATATTTTGTTTATACTCCTAAGTTTGGACTTTGGTACCCCAAGGGATCCATTTTTGATTTAATAGGATATTTCGATGCCGATTGGGCAGGGTGTAAAATTGATAGGAAGAGCACATCAGGGACTTGTCAATTTCTGGGAAAATCCCTGGTGTCTTGGGCTTCAAAGAAACAAAACTCAGTAGCTCTTTCTACCGCCGAAGCCGAGTATATTGTCGCAGGCCATAGTTGTGCGCAATTAATTTGGATGAGAGAAACCCTCAGGGACTATGGCTACAAATTGAGCAAAGTCCCTCTCCTATGTGATAATGAGAGTGCAATCCGCATGGCGGATAATCCCGTTGAACACAGCCGCACTAAGCACATAGACATTCGGTATCACTTTTTGAGGGATCACCAACAAAGGGGGATATCGAGATAGCTTACGTTAGCACCAAAGAACAATTAACCAATATTTTACCAAGCCTTTAGATGTGAAAACCTTTTGCAAACTTAGGAATGAGCTAAATATTCTTGATTCTCGGAATTTTGATTGAAACATTGCACACATAGCTCAATTACATACCTTTGATCATGTCTCTTTCATTCTGGTACAAATGCATACCTCTTATTAATCATGTACCTAGGCTACGACTAATGTGTTTCCAAGTATATCTCTAAGTCGTAGATTGAAAGGGAAATGGAGTCTTCGGTGAAGACAAGGCTTCCACTCCACTCTATCGGTATCATTTACCCTTCGCCGTCACTCCACATCACTCTCAAGTTGGTATAATCTTTCACTCATATTTTGTTTACCAATGGGGAGAAAATAAAGAGGGGCTCTCAAAGTCTCCGTTTTTGGCGATTAATGCCAAAGGGGGAGAAATATTAAGCCCAAAGCAAAAGGACCGCACCACCAACTTCCAATTTTTTTGATGATTTATTTGATTTTCACAAAAGTTTGTTTTTCAATTGATATTTTGTGATAAGCAATTTCTTCAATTAGTATGATATTTTCAATTGGTATATTTAAAGATATATTTTCAAAACTAGCATCAAAATATACTTCCAATTGATATCTATTAAAACCCTCTTGAAAACTAAGAGGAGAATTTCATTAAGGGGGAGTTTTGATTAGTCAAAGGAAAAGCATTTGAAACAGGGGAGAAATTTCAAATCTTGAAAATGCTTCTTGCAATCTTACTCATATACCTTTGACTATTGGCAAAAGACTTTGAAAAGGTTTTCCAAAAAGTTTTGCAAACACAAAACAAGTGGTGCAAATGTGGTCCAAAATGTTAAATAAAAGAAAGCAATCCATTCATATCTAGTAAAATCATAAATTGGTTTAATTCTAAGTAACCTATGCACTTACGTTATGCAAACTAGTTCAATTCTGCACTTATATATTTGCTTTGGTTTGTGTTGGCATCAATCACCAAAAAGGGGGAGATTGAAAGGGAAATAGAGTTTAACCTTTTCCTATAAATAATTTTGGTGGTTGAATGCCCAACACAAATAATTGGACTAACTAGTTTGCTCTAGATTATATGATCTACAGGTGCATAAAGGTTCAAAACAAACCAATAAAAGATTGAAGATAGGGTTCAAATACAAAGGAGCAAAAAACCGAGTGTGCCCTGGTCTGGCGCACCGGACTGTCCGGTGCACCAGGTCCGTACCAGAGTGAACTGGCCACTCTCGGGTTTCTCAGAGCGCGCTCTGCTATAATTCACCGGACTGTTCGGTGCACCAGCAGAGTAACGGCTATCCAGCGCAACGGTCGACTGCAAAAGCATGGACGCAGAGCTACAATGAACATAGAAGTCAGAGCAGTCGTCAGAGGCGCACCGAACAGTGAACAGTGCCTGTCCGGTGCGGCACCGGACTGTCCGGTGCCACTAGAAGACAAAGCCTCCAACAGTCGACAGCTCCCGAACCCTAATGGTTGGGTGACGTGGCTGGCGCACCGGACTGTCCGGTGCGCCCATCGATAGCAGCCACCCCCAACGGCTTGTTGGTGGTTGAGGGCTATAAATACCCCCCCAACCACCACCACTCCAAGCATCCAAGCATTCCACTCATTGCATTCAATACAAGAGCAATAGACTTCACTCCAAGATACAAATCAAAGCGATCGATCCACTCAAAGTCCCAAATTCAACTCTAGCGCATTAGGGCTTGTGAGAGGATCACTTGTGTTTCTTGTTGCTCTTGTTTGCTTGGTTGGCTTTCTTTTCTTTTCCTTGTTACTCTCAAGTGCTTTGTAAGCAAGGCAAGAGACACCAATTGTGTGGTGGTCCTTGCAGGGTCTAAGTGACCCGTGAGAAGTAAAGAAGAAAGCTCACTCGGTCTAAGTGACCGTTTGAGAGAGGTAAAGGGTTGAAAGAGACCCGGTCTTTGTGACCACCTCAACGGGGACTAGGTTCTTTGGATCCAAACCTCGGTAAAACAAATCATCGTGTTCATCTGCTTTACTTCTTGGTTGATTTGTTTTCCCCTCTCTCTCAGACTCGAATTGATTTCTAACGCTAACCCTGGCTTGTAGTGTGCGCTTAAGTTTATAATTTTCAGATTCCGCATATTCATCCCCCCTCTAGGCAACTTTCACTTTCTTATTTTCTAGTTTTGGACGAGTAAGTCTAGCTGAGTACATTCCAGTACTCAGGGTTCTATTCCAAATGTTGTTGCAGATGGCTAGATGTTTTATGGATATTGTGAGCACTACTTATACCTGGCTATGGGAGATGACTAGGCCATGGGCATGGCTTCTCCGTTCTTCTCTCATGCTTTTGGTGGGTTGACAAACCTAATGTTGGCACTGTATTTTGAAAACCCCACATATATTGTGGGCTCTACTTGAACAAATGCTTCCGCTAAAACTTATCACAATGGTGATGCTACTTGTTATATCACATTCGGGCCCTCATGTCGTCTAAGTTGTAATAACTCTATTTCACTGTGATCTAATTCATTTTATGTGAAATGTTGTATCATGTGATGCACTGAATGCTAATTTATTACGATCTCGGTTGCGGACGAAAAGGTTGAGATCCTTCGTGATTCATCAGACCCCTAGGTTTATATGGGTCCAAGTGTGTTAAATCACTGTTATGCAGTTGGTTTTCGTACTTGGTCTCTTATAAATCTAGTCGAGTCGCCGCAACATCTATCCAACTCAGCATGATGGTCTTCATAATGTGGTGGAGTTCGGGCTCGGTCTTGGTTGGGCTGAGCCACTAGCTAAGCCCCAACATGTTCATTGTGTGTTGTAGGAATCTAGGACTTAGTTTGTTAACAACTCGGGCTCTCCTAGGAATGTGTTCGCTCGTTCTAAGTTGGTCCAGTCGAGGGCTTGGGATGACCACAACATGACATTGGGGTAGCTAGAGTCTCAGCGCACATGGCCACATAAGCCAGCACGTCATTGATCTAGTGCAAGTCTTTGTGGCTTGCATGTTGTCTTTGGGAAATAACGTCTGATTAGTAGCTTTGTTGACATAATATTCTACATTGGTGTTGCATAAACTTGCAAACCATGGAAATTAATCATCTAGATCTAATCATGAACAGATCTCCCATGCTCTCGTAATCATCATGAGTCTTCCGATTACTGGCTGCTACTTCTTCAGTATTGTCTTATTTCTGGTTAGAAAGGTGTTCATCCTATATGTCACACCCGGTTTTAGAAGGCAAACCGAATGCGAACCATGTACATGCCAGGATCAAAACTCACGTACACAGCGTTTACATAAATGACTCATCATAGCATACTGCTTCAAATAATAATAAAGAGTAAATAATAATACTATAGAATAGAGCCATTTACATAATTCATATCAAAGTGCACATTATAAAAACGTAACCAACGTAAATAAACCCACCATAGGCAGCTGACTGACGGAGGTCGCTAACCTAATCCTCGAACTCGTCGAAGTCCTGGAACTCCTGGAGATCCACCTCGATGCCTTCTTATTTGTCTTTACTCGAGCATAGGTTGCATCAAAGGCAACCTGGTGTTTGTGAAAGCAAGGGTGCGTACTGAAAGGGAAATAGGGTCAAACCTTTTCCTAAATGATTTTGGTGGTTGAATTGCCAAACACAAATAATTGGACTAACTAGTTTGCTCTAGATTATAAGTTCTATAGGTACCAAAGGTTCAACACAAACCAATAAAAAGTCCAAGAAAGGGTTCAAATAAAAAGAGCAAAAGATAACCGAAGGTTGCCCTGGTCTGGCGCACCGGACTGTCCGGTGTGCCACCGGACAGTGTCCGGTGCACCAGGGAGATCAACTCCGAACTTGCCACCTTCGGGTTTCTGGAAATGCCCTCTGCTATAATTCACCGGACTGTCCGGTGTAGCACCGGACTGTCCGGTGTGCCAAGCGAAGTAATGGCTACAACGCCAACAGTCGACTGCAAAAGTGTACAGTGAACAGTGAACAGTGCGGACTGCGCGCGCAGAGCCAGAGCAGGCGCCAGAAGTCGCACCGAACAGTGAACAGTGACTGTCCAGTGCACCACCGGACTGTCCGGTGGCCCCACATGTCAGGCTCCAACGGTCGAACCCTAACGGTTGGGTGACGTGGCTGGCGCACCGGACAGTGTCCGGTGGCGCACCGGACTGTCCAGTGCACCCTTCGACAGCAGCCTTCCCCAACGACCACTTTGGTGGTTGGGGCTATAAATACCCCCAACCACCAACACTTCAAGGTATCTAAGTTTTCAGACAACACATTCAATACAAGAGCTAGTGCATTCAATACAAGACACAATTAGAGTGAATCAAAATCTCTCCAAGTCCCAATTCCACTCAAAGCAATAGTGACTAGAAGAGAGAGTTTTGCCGTGTTATTTTGAGCTCTTGCGCTTGGATCGCTTTTCTTCTTCCCCATTTCTTGTTCCCAAGTTCTTTGTAATCAAAGCAAGAGACACCAATTGTGTGATGGTCCTTGTGGGGACTAAGTGTCCCAATTGATTGAGAAGAGAAGCTCACTCGGTCTAAGTGACCGTTTGAGAGAGGGAAAGGGTTGAAAGAGACCTGGTCTTTGTGACCACCTCAACGGGGAGTAGGTTTGCAAGAACCGAACCTCGGTAAAACAAATCACTGTGTCACACTCTTCATTTGCTTGTGATTTGTTTTCGCCCTCTCTTTCGGACTCGATTATATTTCTAACGCTAACCCCGGCTTGTAGTTGTGCTTAAACTTTATAAATTTCAGATTTTCCTATTCACCCCCCCTCTAGGCGACTTTCAATTGGTATCAGAGCCCGGTACTTCATTAGAGCCTAACCGCTCGAAGTGATGTCGGGAGCTCACGCCAAGAAGGAGATGATGACCGGCGAGAAGCCCGCCACAAGCCACGGGAAAGCTCCATCGGAAGAGTCCGGCAACAAAGGGGAGGAATCACCTCCCCGCGTCAAGTCACACCGGAGTGGCAACAACAAGAAGAAAATGAAGAAGGTGGTCTACTACGAGACCGACTCTTCGTCGCCTTCCACCTCCGGCTCCGACACGCCGTCCGTCACTTCTAAGCGCCATGAGCGCAAGAAGTTTAGTAAGATCCTCTTACGCTATCCTCGCATTTCCAAACACACTCCTTTACTTTCCGTCCCACTAGGCAAACCACCGGTTTTTAACGGTGAAGATTATTGTATGTGGAGTGATAAAATGAGGCACCATCTAACCTCACTCCACGCTAGCATTTGGGACATTGTTGAGTTTGGAGCGCAGGAACCATCCGTGGGTGATGAAGGCTATGATTTGGATGAGGTTGCCAAAATCCGGCACTTCAACTCCCAAGCCACTACTATACTCCTCGCCTCTCTAAGTCGAGAGGAGTATAATAAGGTGCAAGGGTTGAAGAGTGCCAAGGAAATTTGGGATGTGCTCAAGTTCGCGCATGAAGGAGACGAGGTGACCAAGATCACCAAGCGGGAAACAATCGAGGGGGAGCTCGGTCAATTTATGCTCAACCGAGGAGCCACAAGCCATGTACAACCGGCTAAAGACCTTGGTGAACCAAGTGCGCAACCTCGGGAGCACCAAATGGGATGACCATGAAATGGTCAAGGTTATTCTTAGATCACTCGTTTTTCTTAACCCTACTCAAGTTCAATTAATTCGTGGTGATCCTAGATATAAACTAATGTCTCCCGAGGAAGTGATAGGAAAGTTTGTGAGCTTTGAATTGATGATCAAAGGCTCCAAACAAATCATCGAGCAATGCGCCACCTCCACACCCAAGGCGCAACCCGTCGCATTCAAAGCAACGGAGGAGAAGAAAGAAGAGTCTACGTCAAGTAGGCTCCCCATCGACGCCTCCAAGCTCGACAATGAGGAGATGGCTTTAATCATCAAAAGCTTTCGCCAAATCCTCAAGCAAAGGAGGGGAAGGATTACAAGCCCCGCTCAAAGAAGGTTTGCTACAAGTGTGGTAAGCCCGGTCACTTTATTGCTAAATGTCCATTATCTAGTGATAGTGACAGGGGCGACGACAAGAAGGGAAAGAGGAGGGAAAAGAAGAAATACTACAAGAAGAAGGGCGGCGATGCCCATGTTTGCCAAGAGTGGGCCACTACAAGAAATTTGTCCTTTTATGACAAAATATCTAATGACAAGGTCAGTTATCGTCATATAATGTCACATAATATGATGGAATTTTTTGAATCGTCATAATTTCAAGAGGCCATGAAGATTTTATGACGATAGTGTTTTTGTTGTCACATAAGGGTACGAAGATTCGTCATATATTGTCAGGCGCCAGGAGCCGGTAGACGGTTTTACTTTTATGACGCTTAGATGTGCCTTTATGTGATGATTTGGCGGCGTCACTTTATGTTTTTTTTCCAAAAAAGGACCGTACCCCTTTCTGTTGACCGCATTCACTTTCCCATCTCCCGCCCAAAATGACCAAAATTTCCCTCCTACCTTATCCTCTCGGCTGCTCACCACCCCAGACAAGTCCAGTCTTCTCCCTCCCCTCAACCTAGCGCCGCCACTCGTGCCCACCACGCCGCCGCACCGCTACTGGTGAATGGATCCGTGCATCCCGTACACCGGCCTTGGCCTCCTCCCCCTCCCCTCAACCTAGCTCCACCACTCGCGCCCACCTCCGTCCGCCGGCGGCGCAGGGGAGGAGCCGGCCATCCTCAGGGTGGCGCTGGGCTCCGGCAAGCTGCGCATCGAGGGGTCGCTGGGCTCCGCTGCTCCTGCCCCCATGCGCTCGCCGACATGGTCAGTAGTTCCACTCGGAGAAAGGAACGTTTCTGTTGGGGACTTGTTCTCAAATGCTAAGAGTTAAGAACAAGGCAACATAAAAAAGGTTAAATGTTAAAGTCCTTCGTCCTTCGAAGCATTATCTCCCTTCGGATATAATGAATCCCGGACGAAGGTTATGAAGGACAAGCCTTCATAAGCACAACATAAAAAATGGAGAGGGATTCATACACAAGATATGAAAAATAATATAAACACTTTAAACATTGTTATTAACTTATTTTTATTTGTGTTACTGTATTAACAATAACAAATTACAAATGTACCTTCGGCTCGAAGGAAAGCAAGGGTACAAGCGTGATGCGAAAGCAAATGCCAAGTCAGCGTGAACAGTACCGGGATACTGTTCACCTATTTATAGGCACGGGACACAGCCCATGTAAAATTACACCCATGCCCTTTACATTTGCTAATGACCCTATAGTAATCCATCGAGGTCTGAATAACCTTTTTCTTTTTAAGTCGGTTCCCTTTTCTGCTGTCATGCCGAAGCTCTCCTGCACATAGCTTTGGCTCTGCGCCAACCTTCGTGTTCTTTGTGCCTCTTCATGTTGTAGTTCTGATCCAAATCCGAAGATACATGTTCATGTATTATACTCCAGAAACATTGTTAAATCATGTTTTTGAGGACCTTCGGAAGCCGAAGGCCCCCAACAGTAGCCCCTCGCAATATTAATTTGTTAGAATGATAAATTCAGATTGCGATATGGACGAAGGCCTTAAGCCGAAGGTCCGAAAAAACACCTTCCCTTTGCTAGAATAGCAATAGTCAATGACAAGTGGGGCCCTGCCACTTGCAACGTATTGGGCGTATAAATAAGAACGCACCGCGAGCACATTTAGCACGCTTTCTTGTCGTCTGCTCTTGCCTTCCTAATTTTTAGCTCTTTGCACACCAACACTTGTCTGGCTTTTTAAATTTTTAAGCTTCGTCTTTGAGAGCACTTTCTTAGCATTTTTGAAGATGTCTGAAGACAAGAAAGCTGTCGCTGAGTCGAAGCTAAGCCTTTCCGAAGAGATGAATCTCGGCTTCCTTGAATCAATAGCAAAGACAAACACAGAGAAGATTACTAAGGAGATTTTAGAGGGCCTATCTGAAGACACTGGTGATAGTGACAATTATGATGTGGAAAGTGGCGGTGAAGATTCCGAAGATCGACCCTGGCGACCAAGCCATGCAGTTTTTGGAAAATCAAGCATTAAACAAAGCCATCTTGTCAATATGAGGGGTAGATATTTTCGGGATTTATCTATTGTGAGGGCTGACGAAGGAGAGAAAACTTGTCTGACTCCCGAGGAGAATGAAGTCGTGATATTCCGAAGTTTCTTTAAGGCTGGGCTTCGGTTTCCTTTGAGCAGTTTCGTGGTAGAAGTTTTGAAGATATTTGAAATCTGCCTTCATCAAATTACTCCCGTAGCAATCATGAGGATGGGCCATGAAGAGCCAAGGTTTGGAGCCAAATGCAAAAGGTTTTTGTAGCATGCATGAGTTATTATATGAGACAAAACCCTGGGGTAAAGAGCAATACCATAACAATTTTGGTTGTTACAGCTTCGGTGCCCGCTCTGGGTCAAGCTGTCCCGTGCCAACTTTTCGGAAGAGATGGCCTGGGGACTGGATGAAGGAATGGTTCTATGTGAAAAACGACTTGAAGACACGAGAAGATATTAAAGATATCATCATGCGCCCCATCTGGCAGCGTTTTGGCCTTCGGAAACCGAAGGTGGATATTGACGAAGCAGCCGAAGAATGCCGGAGAGCCTTCGGTGTAGTTTGTTCTTTCATCGTGACGAGGGATTTGATCCAGGAGCATATTGCCTTCAGAGTATGGCCACTTGTGGAAAAGTGGGAAATACCAAAGGAAACCATCAGCAAACCTGATGAAGGTGGACTAGTTAGGCTAAAATATACCTTCAGATATGGAGATCAGTTTGTCGAGCCAGATGATGACTGGCTGAAATGTATTGAGGCCACAAGCGATGAACTGCTTGGACCATATTCGAAGGCAGAAGATACTGCACTGTCTGCAGCTTTCGGAGGCCGGAAGAAGAAAAGGCTCAATCGAGTATTTGATGCCATTGGGTTCGTCTATCCTGACTACCGTTACCCAACACGGGGTCAAAAAAGGAAAGATACGGCTTCTGTGAAGGAAGCTGCTTCAGCCGCTCTTAATGAGCCATCGCCGAAGAGGAAAAAGATGAAGGTTCTTACACACCGGCCACGCTATATTGAACCGGCCACAGTGCCCGAGTTTGTCGGTGAAACCTCTTCGGCCACCGAAGACAAGGAGCCGACTCCCCTGCCGAATATTGAAGAGCCGGTCATAATGCCGGAGATGGAGAAAATAGAAGAACCGAAGGCTAAAGAAACAAGGACATCTGAAATTTTAAGTCCTTCAGCAAAAGTTGAAGTACCAAAAAGCCAAAAGGGTCCAGCAATGACCCCCAAAAGAAAAAGGATGGTTAATGCACTAGATGTATTGGAGACAATAAAGTCTTCAAGCACTACTCCGAAGAAAATTGCCGAAACTCCCGAAGTGCAAATCGAAGCCTTTGGTGCCGAAGCTTCAAAGCACCAAGCTGAGACTGAAGCTGGGACTTCAGAGCCCACCAAGGTGAAATCCTTGGAAACCAAAGAAACAGAAGCAGCAGAACAAATTTTGGCTGAAGAAACTGGCACTGCCGCCCCCGAAGCATTTTCCGAAGCTTTCAATTATATTTTACGACATGCTTTGGGGAAAGAGTTGACTGAAAAAGAAAAGCAAGAGGCTCAGTTCTATGCCCAAAAGCTGAAATATCCAAAGGGGGTGTTGATATTCAACGGCAGCGGAGAAGAAGACTTCTTGTATTGTCTCCCTGACATCAAGGAGAATTCTGTCTGTCGGGAAATGAGCAAGAGCTTCGGATTCCCAACATTAGAAGACGGGCTCTCGGTGTTGTCAAAAAACGAGCTGGCCGACAGCTTGGCGTACAATAGCTTAAAGGTGAAAAAATGAGATCTTTGTATTATTCCTTGAAACCAAAAATTTTCGTTTGCCTGAACTTATTAACGCATTTTTTACAGGGCCTTATACTTAGCAATGCCCTCAGGGCACAAAAAGATGCCGAAGACGAAGGGTGTACCATAGCCTTGAGCAACCTTCATTCCGAAGTAATTGAACTAAGGAACGAAGGTCTCGAAAAAGATAAAATATTACATTCGCTGGTGAATAGAATAAAAGAAGATGAAGCTGCTTTCAAAGCTCAAGCTGAGGCTCAGAAGCGCGAAATTGAGGATCTTCGGAAACAGCTAGCCAGAGCTAAAGAAGAATGCACGGTTGAAGAAGCCAAACGAGAAATTATTGAACAATGGGCAAATCATCTAGAGAAAACGTTGAAGAGCTTCGTGCATCCAAGAAAAGGTGTTATGAAAAATCTGTAGAATGTGTTAAGAAAATAAGAACCAGCTTCGCCAGCGTTGGCGCATTCTCAAGTGAAGAAAATTTCATAAAGGGCAACCCCGAGGGCCCAATTGGATGGATCAGCCACGAAGCTGAAGCTTTTGAAGAAGTTTTGAATAGCCGCGGAGATATTTGTGCCTTCTCAGGTGCTAGGGGGATTGCCACTGTTTTGGAGAAAAAAGGCTGCGATCACGTGAAATCCTTGGCACAAACCAAAGCCGACTTGTCCCCGTTTTTTGAGCCTTCAGCGAAAAAACACCTTCCCTTCTTTTCATGCTTCGTAAATAATATCTGTATTTTCATAAAAACATCCAATCGTCGTAAAATCAGTAACCAATAGATCTTTTCATTTTAGAGTTTGACGAAGGTATGCTTCTTCGATAATTATTCTTGTGCCTTGGCACTGTTTCTTCGAAACAATCTTCGAATATCAACATTGAACCCCCTTCTTGCATCATTGATGCAATATGATGTATGATGTTATGCTATGCAAATGATGTGATGATGTGATGTTATGCAAAATGATATTTACCGAAGATCGACGTTTATTTTTCACTGTAAGCCTCCCTTAGGAGCTTCTTCGCCTTTTACTTCAGCGGAATCAGCGTTTATTTTTCGCTGTAAGCCTCCCTTAGGAGCTTCTTCGCCTTTTACTTTCAGCGGAATCAGCGTTTATTTTTTGCTGTAAGCCTCCCTTAGGAGCTTCTTCGCCTTTTACTTTCAGCGGAATCAACGTTTATTTTTCGCTGTAAGCTCTGCATTCCCTTCGGAACGACTTTTGAGCAGAAAACTTACGCTGTGCTCCCTTAGGAACGACTTTTTGTTATTTCGGAGATTCTCCTTGTAGCCATAAATTCTTATGCTTCGGCAACTCCGTTATTCTGTGAAGAAGGTATATTTTTACTGTGGCGAAAACGAAGCTATTACAAGAAATTGAAAACGACAAAAAGCACTTAGGCTTTCAATAATTGTTCCTTATTAAAAAGAAAATGATACTGAATGTAAAAACTGCTGCCGAGGTAGGATATTTGTTAGTAAATATGCTTCGATTCTGGCACAGTACTATTGACTGTGCGAGCTTCGGACTCTTCTCTGAAGTCCCGTTGGAGGTGGGTATGCTGACTCCCTTCTGGCTGCTGGCCTCGTTGCATTGGTGGTGGAGGTAGAAGCTGTTGCCAAGATGCCTGAGGTTGGCTGCCGAAGCAACAGAAGCTGCAGGGTGGTTGCCTACATACTCTGGAATGTAAGGCGAATGGTACGAAGCAGTGTGCATAACTTGCTTCGGCTGGTTCTGTTGGGCTGCAGCTTCTGCTATCTCCTTTTGTTTCTGGATGGTAACATGGCACATCCTGGTGGTATGGCCCTTGTCCTCACCACAGAATAGGCAATAAATCTTCCTGGGCTGATCCCCAAATCTTCCTCTAAAGCCCCTGGCACCTCTGCCCCTTGGAGCTGGAGGCCGAGGATAGCTCTGCTACTGCCCCGAAGCCTGGGAGGAATATTGCGGCCTTTGCTGCTGGCTTCCCCTGTCATCACTCTGAGTGTTATGAATCGATCTGACATGTCTAGGATGAATTCTTCCTCCGAAGCCCCTGGCTATTTTGGAGAACATGTAAGCTTCATCCCTTCTCTGTCGAAAGTCATTGTCAGCGCGAATGTATTCATCCATCTTCTGAAGCAGTTTTTCTAGTGTCTGAGGGGGCTTCCTGGCAAAGTATTGGGCTGAAGGTCTCGGCCGGAGCTCCTTAATCATGGCCTCAATGACAATTTCATTGGGCACTGTTGGTGCTTGTGCCCTCAGGCGTAAGAACCTTCGGACATACGCCTGAAGATATTCTTCGTGATCTTGGGTGCACTGGAACAAAGCTTGAGCGATGACTGGCTTCGTTTGAAACCCTTGGAAACTGGTGATCAGCATATCCTTCAGCTTCTGCCATGATGTGATTGTTCCTGGCCGAAGGGAGGAGTACCAGGTTTGTGCAACATTCTTGACGGCCATGACGAAAGACTTCGCGATAACTGCAGTGTTGCCGCCATAGGAAGATATTGTTGCTTCATAGCTCATCAGAAACTGCTTCGGATCTGAATGTCCGTCGTACATGGGGAGTTGAGGTAGCTTGTAAGACGGAGGCCAAGGTGTAGCCTGCAGTTCTGTTGACAGAGGAGAAGCATCATCAAAAGCAAAATTTCCATGATGGAAATCCTCATACCAGTCATCCTCGTTGACAAAGCCCTCTTGATGAATCTCTCTGTGCTGAGGCCTTCGGTTCTGCTCATCTTGAGCAAGATGGCGAACTTCTTCAGAGGCTTCGTCTATCTACCTTTGCAGGTCAGCTAGCCTAGCCATCTTTTCCTTCTTCCTTTGCACCTGCTAATGGAGCATCTCCATATTTCTGATCTCTTGATCCAAGTTGTCCTCCTGAGGTGTTGGACTGGTGGCCTTCCTCTTCTGGCTTCGGGCCTCCCGAAGAGAGAGGGTCTCCTGGTTGGGATCCAGCGGCTGCAGAGCGGCAGCCCTAGTTGCTGAAGCTTTCTTTGGCGGCATGACGAAGGTCTATGCTTGCCGAAGGTGTTCAAAACTCAAAAAGTGGAAGTGAGTTCACCGGAGGTGGGCGCCAATGTTGGGGACTTGTTCTCAAATGCTAAGAGTTAAGAACAAGGCAACATAAAAAATGTTAAATGTTAAAGTCCTTCGTCCTTCGAAGCATTATCTCCCTTCGGATATAATGAATCCCGGACGAAGGTTATGAAGGACAAGCCTTCATAAGCACAACATAAAAATGGAGAGGGATTCATACACAAGATATGAAAATAATATAAACACTTTAAACATTGTTATTAACTTCTTTTTATTTGCGTTACTGTATTAACAATAACAAATTACAAATGTACCTTCGGCTCGAAGGAAAGCAAGGGTACAAGCATGACGCGAAAGCAAATGCCAAGTCAGCGTGAACAGTACGGGGATACTGTTCACCTATTTATAGGCACGAGACGTAGCCCATGTAAAATTACACCCATGCCCTTTACATTTGCTAATGACCCTATAGTAATCCATCGAGGTCTGAATAGCCTTTTCCTTTTTAAGTCGGTTCCCTTTTCTGCTGTCATGCCGAAGCTCTCCTGCACATAGCTTCGGCTCTGCGCCAACCTTCGTGTTCTTTGTGCCTCTTCATGTTGTAGTTCTGATCCAAATCCGAAGATACCTGTTCATGTATTATACTCCAGAAACATTGTTAAATCATGTTTTTGAGGACCTTCGGAAGCCGAAGGCCCCCAACAATTTCCCCCCTTCCTGTCTCGCCGGATCCGTTGCCCCGCTGCTGTTTCACCCGCGGCTTTCACTTTCACTCGATTTAGATTCCATTTCCGTTCGTTCGTTCTTGTTTCCCTTGCTCGTTCGTTCGATTGGAGCTTGCCTCCGCCTGGATCTGGCCTAGCCGAGCCCCGGTTGTTCTGAATCCCGATTCGGTTCGGCTCCCTTGCTCTGCCGTCGCTTCCGAGGCGTGCTCGGATCTCGTCGGAGTAGAGGGCCTCGCGGCTCGCTTCGGTGGCGAGATGGATCATGTGGTCGGGGGCAAGTTCAAGATCGGCAAGAAGATTGGGAGTGGATTGTTCGGGGAGCTCTTCCTCGGTGAGTTCCCTCCCTGCATGCACCCCATCTCCGCGGATTGATAAGATCCCGCCGACGCTGTTGTTTTCGTTCGTTGGGGTGGCGCTGGGCTCCGGCAAGCTTCGCTCTGAACTGAACTCCGCTTTGTTGATCTGTGTGGTAGAAACCGGTGGCGCAGCAACCTGACGCGAACTCTGTGCGAGCGAAGCTCGAGCTCACCAAGAACGATGTGTACACGGGCACGGCGTATGGGGACCTCGAGAAGCTGCACCGCCTGGTCGAGCGGGAGGGCCGCTCCGTTATGGTGCAAGACGCGCTCGGGTACCACGCGCTGCAGTGGGCCGCTCTCAACAACTGCGTCACCGCTGCCCAGTACATTCTCGAGGTCGGTGCCCCCTCTCTTTGATTCCCGACGCTGTAGCCTGTTGGGCTTAGCTGCTCTGCTCATACAGTGGCGATCACTTTTTGGTACTAGTGGCTAGTGATGATTTTGCGTGAGTAATGCGCAATGTCTTCATATCTGACATAAGACATTCTCAAATTGAACCTGGATGCTTGGTTTGGTTGAAATAGTGGTCATCCTTTTAAACAGGCATGTCTTACTTATTAGAAATGTTAAGCGTTGTCATGTTAAAAATTGCCTCTTGAAATTGTTGTTCTGATCATGTGTCCCCTTTGTTGTACAATATGGTTTTGTTCTTCTTAATCGTATGTTTTTACTTCACTAGTAAAACATTGCATTTTTTAATTCTCTTTGGGTTAGTTTTGGTGGACGATGATTCTTGGTTTTTAATTTGGATAGCATGGTGCCAATGTAAATGCTATAGACCACACAGGCCAAACAACACTTCACTGGAGTGTTGTGCGTGGCCATGTTCAAGTTGCAGAATTACTTTTGAAAGTTCTGGTCAATTTTGATGAACTTTTTTGAGAGCTCGTCAATCTGCTTGTGCTCTGTCCTCTGTGGCTTGCAGCTTCCAGGCAACAGGATTCTTTCGTGTGAACACCATTAACTTAGTATGGCCTTGTTACTAAGTACATTCATTTTATGTAGGAGCAAATGGTTGCAGAGAAGGAAAGAGAGCTAGAAGAAGGAGAAGCACAAAAGTCACCCTCCAAGATTGTTGCTGATAGTCTCAGCCAGATCAGTCGCTCATCCACCTTCCTTCCAAACATTGTTGTCTGTTTGAATGCTTCAAACCTTTGTGGTGAAACCTTTGTATGTTTGAACCTCTGTTGTGGAAGAACTAGTGTGCTGGAATTGTGTATGACTTGTGATGAGAATGTTGTGTATGATGGCTTTTCTGTGTATTATGATTCTGTGAGCTATCATGAGAGCTTAGTGTGTCGTCACTGTATGGTCACTGTATGTGGGTGCCATATTAAACGATCCCAACATTAGGTGACGCGTTGTCTGGAAAAAATGTGAAAGATAACACCGTCATATATAGCAACAATATGTGATGGACGAACGCAGCCGTCACAAAAGGTGATGACATTATGTGACGGTACTCTGAACAGTCGTCACAAGGTACATAATGTGACGGTCGTTATATGACGACCCTTATGACGCAGCATTTTCGTCATAAGATGCTTTTTATGACCAATTTTGTACTAAACATGACACTTTACTTTTGTCATACAAAACCATTTTTTTGTAGTGGGGACTCCGATGAGAGCTCCACCGACTCCTCCTCCGACGAGGACGCCGCAAACATCACCATCAACAAGGGTCTTCTCTTCCCAAACATCGGCCACAAATGCCTCATGGCAAAAGACGACAAAAAGAAGGTAAAATCTAGAGCCTCCACTAAATATGCAACATCTAGTGATGAGAACTCTAGTGATGATGAGGATAATTTGCTTGCCCTTTTTGCCAACCTAAACATGCAACAAAAGGAAAAATTAAATGAATTGATAGGTGTTATTCATGAGAAGGATGAACTCTTGGATAGTCAAGAGGACTTCCTAATTAAAGAAAATAAGAAACATGTTAAGGTTAAAAATGCTTATGCTCAGGAAGTAGAAAAATGTGAAAATTTGACTAGTGAGATAAGCACTTGCTATGATACTATTTCCAACCTTAGAAATGAGAATGCTAAATTAATTGCTAAGGTTGAGAATTTAAATGATTGTGATGATTCTCTTGTCAAACTTAAAAAGGATAATTTTAATTTGATTGCTAAAATTGACAAGTTGAATGAATCAATTGCTAGCCTTAAGATAGAAAATGATAAATTGATTACTAAGGCTAAAAATTTAAATGTTTGCAGTGATATTGTTTCCAATCTTAGAAATAAAAATGTCATGTTACATGCTAAGATTGATGAATTAAATGTTTGCAAACCCTCTACATCTACCATTAAGCATGTTACTATTTGTAATAGATGTAGAGACATTAATGTTGATGCTATTCATGATCACCTAGCTTTAATTAAACAATAGAATGATCACATAGCTCAACTTAGTGCCAGAATTAATGAGCATGACTTAGAAAATGAAAAATTTAAATTTGCTAGAAGCATACTCTATAATGGGAGACGCCCTGGGATTAAGGATGGCATTGGCTTCCAACAGGGAGGCAATGTCAAACTCAATGCCCCTAAAAGATTGTCTAATTTTGTTAAGGGTAAGGCTCCCATGCCTCAGGATAACGAGGGCTATATTTTATATCCTGCTGGTTATCCTGAGGGTAAGATTAGGAGAATTCATGCTAAGAAGACTCATTCTGTTTCTCACCATGTTTTTATTTATAAGAATGAGGCTTCTAGCTCTAGGCGTTCTACCCATGTTAAAATGCCTAAAGAGAAATCTCCTATTGCATCAAATGATCATAACATTTCATTTAAGACTTTTGATGCATCATATGTTTTAACTAACAAATCAGGCAAAGTAGTTGCCAAATATGTTGGGGGAAAACACAAGGGGTCAAAAACTTGTGTTTGGGTACCCAAGTTGCTTGTTTCTAATTGTTGGAACTTGCTCTCGGCAGCAAGGAGGCCAACAAGGATGAACGGTGGTGACAACAGGGTTACGTGCTCGGGGGCAAATAGCTCTGTTGATCTAGCCTCTCACGGGCACTGTGCGGGGGTATTTATAGGTATCTGAGTGCCCAGCGCCTTGTGTTAAGGACGCATGTGCCCTCAGACACCTAGTTTATCCCCAGAATATTCCCATAAAGCGGGGTTACAAGCTGTAATTACAAGCATGCCTTTACAGATTAGGCCCGTAACACAAAGGCGGCCACGCAGGGCCCGTTACAATGGGCCAGATCACGCGTGGGCCTCAGAGCTGAACGAGGCCGCGCTGCGGGATGACTTCGTCGCCGGTCTTCGTCTGGTGCCGAATGGAGCGAAGGGTGTCCCTGCCTGTTCTGTCTCTGTCTGACCAGCGGTTATCAGCGAAGGCCTCGAGCGAAGGGTGGCGTCTTTGCCTTCGCCCCAACATTTGCCCTCCGAGGGACTAGTTCGACAAAGTCACCTGGTGCCGAAGACGTCGCTAGATGGCGGAGACGCTGCCCTCGCTCGAAGTGGTTCCGCGGGGGTTTTTGATGTGACCGCTGATGGACGACGTACTGTTGGATTGCGGGTTTCCCGAAGCGTCGCGCCCTGTCGGATTGTGGGTTTCCCGAAGAGCCGCGCCCTACCTATAAAAGGGGGGCGATGTCGGCGCTGTTCGAACTTTGCCTTCCGCGCTCCGTGAAAACCCTAGCCGCCCGCCGTCTTGCTGCTCCTCTTCTTCCGCTGCTCCTTTTGCTCACCGGAGTTCTGGCTCGAGTGAAGCAGACCGCCCGCCGCCGCCGACGATACGTAGCAATGCCGTCCTCCTCTTCTTCCGCCGACACCACGCCGCCGGCGGCCGCCTCGTCTGAGGAGACGTTGAGTAGCTTGATGGTGGAGGAGTTGCGCGCCGACGACTCTGTTGATTTTGGTGTGTCACGGATGACGTCAGCCCGCGTTGAAGATATGCAGCGGTTGGGCTACTTTGGCGGCGGAGTTGCTCGTGCTCCGGGGACGGAGGAAGTCCCCGAGCCGGAGGGTGAGTTGGTCGTTTTCGAGGCGTTCTTCGCCGCCGGTCTCCGCTTGCCTGCGCACCGGTTTGTTGGCGAAGTCCTGCGTAGATTCAACGTTCAAATACATCAGCTGACACCGAATGCCATGGTGGCGCTGGCGAAGTATGTCTGGGCGACGACTTCGTACGGCGGACAGCCGTCGGTTGAAGTTTTTGCGAAGAATTATTGTTTGCATTGGCAGAAGAGGATGGTTGGGGACGGAGTTGCCCAGTTCGGGTCATGCACATTCACGCCGAAGACCGGCAAGACCACAATGCCAGTAGTGGAGTTGGTTCCGTGCGCCCGCAACAAGTGGGGCAATTGGAATGAATTTTGGTTTTACGTTGCTGAGGGTGCCGTCAAAGACCATGAGGGACTCCCCGTGTCTGAGATGTGCTATCATTATTACTCTGCGTATCCGCCCTTTGAAGTGGCAGAAGAGGATGCAGACGAAGGGGCCCTTCGGTGCGCCGCCGGTCAGAGTAGTGGGCGTGATTTAGTTGAAGAGTTCATGGCGTACGGGGTCTGGCCCTTGGCGCACGGCTGGGCGTTGGGCGAGGTGTGCCCTCGCCAGATGCCTTTTCACGGAGGAAGGGTGGTGCGAAGTCCTGCCTTCGCACTGAATTTGCGGAACCGTGACCCGGCCGCCTTTGTGCGTGATGCGGAGGACTTGGCGGTGCGGCTCGTGGGACGTTACGTGCCGAGGACGGAAGGCTAGCGCAGCTTTGATATCCGCGGGTCAAATGACCGTTTGAACAGGGTCTTCGAATTAAATCAACTGCCGTACGACGGCTATCCCGGTCAAGACGAAGCAGACCGCCGTGGGAAGAAACCGGCGGTGGAGACTAGAGACGACCCTGCGCCGGCGGCCGCCCCTTCCTCGAAAAAGAGAAAATTAGGTACTGCGATGGGAGGACTTGGGGTGTCTGACAGTTTTGCTAGAGAGTTGATGAGGACGTGTGCGGCCCCGGGGGAAAGGATGTCTTCGCCCGAGCTCCGGGAGTCTTCGGCTCGGATGCTGAGGGTTACCTGGGGCTGCTGGCCTAGAAATGTTCCTATCCCCTGCGCGGCTGAGGAGGACTGTTTTACATCTCGTATGGTTCACCAGTGGAGAGTTTTTCCTTACGGGCGAAATATCGGTGCTGTTGTGTGGGCAGTGATGGACAAGGATCGCCAAGGGGCGGCGCAAAAACGCCAGGCGGCGGTCAGGCTGCATGAAGCTAGGCCGAAGCGGCAGCGGGGGGCTGCGAAGGCAAGCCGCCGCTGGCGGCGAAGGCGGGCGCCGCTGCACCTAGCAAGGCGCCGGAGGCGACGGCGGGCGCCAGAGGCTCCAAGTCGACGAAGGTGGTGCCGCCGGCCAGCGGAGTGGCGGAGGCTTCGAAGGCGGCCCGAGCGTTGCCGTTGTCGGGCAAGCGCGTTGCCGACTTCGGCACCGATATTACTGTAGACGACTATCTTGGTGGTAAGTCGTTGGCCTATTATTTTTTTTAATTCGAAGATGCGTTGCAGGGTCGGACGAGGGCCAGCTTGCTATGGTTGCGCCTGGCGCGGAGATCGCGACGGCGGCCATAGTGCCGAAGGCGAGGGGGGAGGCCCTTGACGCCGGAGGCGAGGTGTCGGCCCTCGCCGTGGTCAGGGACGAGGCGGGCGCAGCGACCCGCCGGCTGAAGGGAGTGACGGAGGCGCTGAGTCAGGCGACGGAGGCGCTGAGTCAGGTCCGCTGAGTTATACTCTCTCCCCCACCTCTTTTGGGGCAACGGCCTTACGTACTGCGCCGCGGCTCTGCAGGTGGCTGACTTCGCCAGCCGTACTGCGTCGGGGGCCCTCACGGCAGCTGTGTCTGCCGAAGTCGAGAGACTTCGGACACAACATGCTGACGCTGTCCGTGAGAAGTCGGCCTCCGACAGCAAGTGCCGTAAGCTGACGGACAGGGTGGCCGCCCTGGAGAGGGAGAAGGCTGACCTCCGGCGCCAACTGGCGGCGGAGAGGAGGGAAGCCAACGAGGCCGTCGCCAAGGGGCAGGCTGCGCAGGCGGAGGCCAAGCTGGCGCGGGCGGAGGGCAATCTTGCCAAGGAGCTCGCCGAACATCTGCAAGAGCGGCTCACCGCCCTGGAGAGCCGCGCGAAGGAGGCCGAGGCCGCGATGCATGCGGAGGCCGAACGGACGCGCACGCAGCTTATGGATACATATCGTGAGCTGGGTGCGCGGACCGGTGACTTCGAGGTGCCGGGCCGAGAGCCCGGCCTTCGCTGTCTGCAGTGGGTGCAGGAGGAGCTGCTGGAACTTCCAGCCGTCGTGGGGGGGTTGATGTCGTACGCCTCCCTGGTCACCTGCGAGGGGGCGATGAACGCGCTCTCCCGCGAAGGGTGCCGACACTATGAGGCCTTCGACCAGGCGGATGAAGATTTTGAGCGAGATATCTATAAGGTCAAAGACCCCGTAGTGAAGGAATCCGCCGGGGCCCTGTATGACCGGATGTGGGGTCTGTACGGTCGTGAGGTGGTCAGGGAGCGGGCCGAGGCTGCGAGGGCTCAGGTAACGTTGTTGTTTGTTTGACGTTTGTTGTATGCGGGCTGTGCGTGTGTTTGCTGAATCTGTGTGTCTTGTCCTAGGCGGAGCGCGGCGAGCGGGTGGACGACTTCGGGGCTCTGAACAGCGCGCTGCCAGACCCGGAGTCGACCCTTGCGGAGGCTGTGACTGGGGTCGCCCTGGAGCCAACCCCGGAGACCGCAGCGATCGCGGCGGCTGCCTCCTCATCCACTGCGGCCGGCGAAGACCTGCCCCCGAAGGTGGCCGAAGACGCCCCTGATGCCCCCGCAGCTGCTGTGCTGAGTGTTGAAGATCCCGCGGCGGAAACAACGGCAGAGGCAGCGGCGGAGGCAGCGGCGGAGGCTCCCGCAGCGTCAGGGCCTTCGCAGGTGGCGTAGTGGTTGTTTAGGGTTGGGGAATTTTTGGATGCTGTGCTGAATTTTGGTTGCTGCGCAGGTTCAAGATTTTGGGCCTGCGCACGCAACCGCTGCTACTGAGTTTCTGGCGGCTTCGACCGCGGAAAGTGGGAATGAATATGGTGGGTTTGCATCTGAGTTTTTTGATTTTACCGACTCCGGGAGCTCGGTTGAGTGGACTGAGGAGTCGTCGGAGGAGGACTTGGATTATTTTGTGGCCTTGGACGTGGCTGCGGCGGAGGCTTCGCCACACGCCGCGGACGCGCCAGACGTGCCAGGCCCTAGCACCGGGCGCCGCCGACGAAGGGCGGTTGCAAAACGTAGGGTTAGCGCGGAGGAGGGGGCTCGGCTTCGTGTGGGTAGGGCTGGTCGGCAGGAACTGTTGTCTTTGCCGGCTGCTGCGAGTACAGGGGAAGGGGAACTGCGAAGTCTTTTTGCGGGTGAGGAGCTTAGGATAATGTTATTTAATTATAGAGAGATGGGAATTATTCCTAAGGTTGAGCCGATGTAAAGTGTGGTGCCCTCGCTTGTATATGTGTAGAGGTTTGTACGATGAAGCTAAGTGCCCTCGCGTGCCTGTGCCCGCGAGGACGTTGTGTGCCTTTGTGATTATAGTCGTTCTTAGCACGGATGGTTTGATGCTATCGTTTCTGCTTTTGTTGTGCTAGTTCGGCTGCGCCCTTAGGGGGCTGCTGCGCGGAGTCTTTGCGATAGACTTCGGGTTTGTTTCGCACTTGTTGTGCTAGTCCGGCTGCACCCTTAGGCGACTTCTGCGCGGATAGTCTTCGTGATAGACATCGGATTTTTTCGCACTTGTTGTGCTTAGTCCGGCTGCACCCTTAGGCGACTTCTGCGCGGATAGTCTTCGCGATAGACATCGGATTTTTTCGCACTTGTTGTGCTTAGTCCGGCTGCACCCTTAGGCGACTTCTGCGCGGATAGTCTTCGCGATAGACATCGGATTTTTTCGCACTTGTTGTGCTTAGTCCGGCTGCACCCTTAGGCGACTTCTGCGCGGATAGTCTTCGCGATAGACATCGGATTTTTTCGCACTTGTTGTGCTTAGTCCGGCTGCACCCTTAGGCGACTTCTGCGCGGATAGTCTTCGCGATAGACATCGGATTTTTTCGCACTTGTTGTGCTTAGTCCGGCTGCACCCTTAGGCGACTTCTGCGCGGATAGTCTTCGCGATAGACATCGGATTTTTTCGCACTTGTTGTGCTTAGTCCGACTGCACCCTTAGGCGACTTCTGCGCGGATAGTCTTCGCGATAGACATCGGATTTTTTCGCACTTGTTGTGCTTAGTCCGGCTGCACCCTTAGGCGACTTCTGCGCGGATAGTCTTCGCGATAGACATCGGATTTTTTCGCACTTGTTGTGCTTAGTCCGGCTGCACCCTTAGGCGACTTCTGCGCGGATTTGTCGCACGCGAGGGTGGCTAGCGCTTAGCCTCGCGGTGACTTCGAATTGGTCGAATGCCGAAGACCGTTGTCGCGGTCTTTTTTCGACACATGTTTTTGCGGGGGATTTTTCTCACATATATTACATGGCTCCGCCTCGTTAAAAACCTCACCCCCCGGGAGGAAAAGAGTGCGAGCCGGTACAAGATTGTTTGCGGCGAATTACAAGGGCGAAATCAGCCCTAAATGGGTCAAACAAAAAATTTGCGAAGGTTGTCGATGTTCCAGGAGTGCTCCAGGTCCTCGCCATTTGGCGTTGTGAGCCTGTAAGCGCTGGGGGAAGCTTTTGACTTGACTATGAAGGGGCCCTCCCATTTGGGCTCCAACTTGCCCTTGGACTCCGTCTGAGCTGTTCGGACGAGTACGAGGTCCCCCTCGCTGAACTCCCTCGGGATGACTGCGTGGTCGCGCCATGCTTTGGTCTGGGCTTGGTATTTGTTTAGGGCCTGTAGGGCGAAGACCCGGTCTCCGTCAATGAGGTCTTTTGAAGTTGGCTCGTCCACGTCGGGGACGGCTGACGGAACTGTACGCGGGGACCCATGCTTTATTTCTTGCGGGGTCATTGCCTCCGATCCGTATAGAAGGCAGAAAGGAGTGAACCCGGTCGCCCTGCACTCGGTTGTGTTTAGCGCCCAGACTGCCTCCGGCAATAAATCGGTCCATCTGCCTTTTTTTCATCGAGGAGCATCTTTTTGACAGCTGTGAAGATTTTCCCATTGGCACGCTCCACGACCCCGTTGGACTGCGGATGATAGACTGAAGCGAAGGCAAGCTTGGTGCCGATGGAGAAACAAAAATCCTTGAAATCTTGGTTGTCGAACTGCTTGCCGTTGTCAACTGTTAGCTCGGACGGTACTCCGAAGCGGCAAACGATGTTCTGCCAGAAGAATTTTTGGGCAGTCTTTGATGTGATTGTGGAAACAGCCCTCGCTTCAATCCATTTGGTGAAGTATTCGACGGCTACGAAGGCGAACTTAAGGTTCCCCTGAGCGGTGGGCAGGGGCCCGACAATGTCCAGGCCCCAGCGCTGGAGAGGCCATGTATGGGCAATCAGCTTTGTATATTGCGAGGGGTTGCCTGACCGAGGAGAGAACTTCTGGCAGGCTTCGCAGGACCTTGTGACCCGATTTGCGGCGCAGATCATTGCAGGCCAGTAAAACCCTTGTCGGATCACCTTGGCAGCCAGGGCCCTTGGCCCTGCGTGCGAGCCGCACGTGCCACTGTGGACTTCGCGTAGGATCTGCATGCCTTCGGTTTCGGTGACGCATTTAAGCATTGGCTGACTGACCCCTTTCTTGTATAATTGGCTCTCAATCAGTGCGAAGTCCCGGCTTCGATGTCTGAGGCGCTTTGCCTCACTGACGTCAGTTGGATGATAGTACCCCTGTAGGAACAGGGTTATTGGTGCCCGCCAGTCTTCGGTCATGATTAGGTTGACTATACGGTGGCCCTCGCTATCATTAGTTATTTGGAGCCCTTCGGGGCTCCGGACGGCTGGCGTGCCGATGGTGTGAAAGAACACGTCGGAGGGCAGGGGCTCGCCCCTGGCGGCGGCCTTGGCTAATGCATCGGCCTCCTCGTTCTTGGCCCTATCCACATGCTGCAAGGTGAATCCCTTGAACTGTCTCTCGAGACTTCGGATAGCCGCGAGGTATTGCATGAGCGCGGGGTCTTTTGCTGCATAGTCTTTCTCGACCTGGCCGGCAACTACCTTGGAGTCTGTCTTGATGATACATGTGGTGACTCCGAGGGCCCTTAGCTTGCGGAGGCCGAGGATAACCGCTTCATACTCTGCTATATTGTTTGTGCATTTGTCGGATTCCAGAGCGAAGTTGAGGCGTGCTGCATATCTGTGTTTGACTCCGGTTGGTGAGGTGACGACTGCAGCGACGCCTGCCCCCGCGTGGCACCATGCGCCGTCGCAATGGATGGTCCAGACCTTTTCTGTGGATGGGTCCGGCTGTGCTACTGGCCCAGTCCAGTCGACGACGAAGTCTGCCAGGACTTGCGACTTGATGGCTGTCCTGGGCTCGAAGCTGATGTGGTAGCCGGAGAGTTCGGCTGCCCACTTGGCAATCCTCACCGATGCCTCCGGGTTTCTGAATAGTTCGCCGAGCCCCCTGTCAGAGGTGACTCGGACCTTGAATGCTTCAAAGTAATGGCGCAGTTTGCGCGAGGACATAACAACTGCGTAGGCGATCTTCTCCAGCTCTGTCATGTTGCATTTGGACGGTGTCAGGACTTCGGAGACATAGTAAATAGGGCACTGTCTGACTGTGCCTTCAACAGTCTGCTCCTGCACTAGTGCCGCGCTGACCGCGTGCGACGAAGCCGCGACATAGAGCAATAGGGGGAGCGAGGAGTCGGGGCTTGTGAGGATGGCCAGCTCCGATAAGTACTGTTTTAATGAGGCGAAGGCCGCTGCTTGCTCCGGCCCCCAGGCGAAGTCTTTCGCACCGCGAAGTGTTTTGAGGAAGGGGAGACTTCGCTCGGCGGACCTGGAGATGAATCTGTTGAGAGCGGCCAATCTGCCTGTCAGACGCTGGACGTCCCTGACGGACTGCGGAGGCGACATGTCGACGATGGCCTGGATCTTGGTTGGGTTGGCCTCGATGCCGCGGTGTGACACCAGGTAACCCAATATCTTGCCCTGGCGAACACCGAAGACGCACTTTTCCGGGTTCAGGCGGAGTCGTGCATCTCGCATGTTCGCGAATGTCTCGGCGAGGTCGGCGAGGTGGTCCTCCTTATTCTTGCTGGCGACGACGATGTCGTCCACATATGTAAATATGTTTCTACCGACCTGTCCTTCGAGTACTGTTTTGGTGAGTCTGGAGAAGGTGGACCCCGCATTCTTGAGTCCCTCCGGCATCCTGATGAAGCAATAAGTGCCGAAGGGTGTTATAAAGCTGGTGCTAGCCTTGTCTTCCTCCTTCATGTATATCTGCTGATAGCCGGAGAAGCAGTCGAGGAGTGACATGACCTCGCATCCGGCCGTGCTATCGACTATTTTGTCGATCCGCGGCAACGGGAAATTGTCCTTCGGGCAGGCCTTATTGAGACTGGTGAAGTCTATGCACATTCGCCATTTCCCGCTTTTTTTCTGCACCATTACGACATTGGAGAGCCACGTGGGGTAAGCCACTGGCTCGATGAATTTAGCTTCTAGGAGGCGGTGCACTTCCGCCTTGGCGGCCTCTGTCTTTTCGTTGGACATTTTGCGGAGCCTTTGCTTTTTTGGTCGCACCGAAGGGTCAATTCCCAAGCTGTGCTCAATTATGGATCGGCTGACTCCGACCAGGTCTAGGGCGGACCAGGCGAAGACATCTTTATTCTTGGCCAGGCAGCAGAGAAGCTTCTCTTCTTCATGTGACGTAAGGTCTTCGCTGATAGTGACTGTCTGCTTGGGCGTGGCCTGATCAAGGGGAACAGTCTTGGTTCCGTCTTGGCTCTGCAACTGTGCCTTCTCGAGCTGCTTGTCGGTTGGGCTGGCGGGCGCAGGGGCTTCGAGCTGGGTCGTGAGGCAGTGTACGTTCCTCTGACCAGGCACGAAGTCCCGCTCTATGTTGCGCGCCGTCTGCTGGTTGCCGTAGATCGTGATAGCGCCTAGCGGACCTGGTATCTTCATACATAGGTACAGTCCGTGGATGGCAGCTTCGAACTTATTGATGGAGCCCCGGCCCATGATGGCGTTGTACGGATATACCATGTCGACAATGTCGAAGGTTACTTGCTCACTTCGGGCATTGGGTGCTACACCGAAGGAGAGGGGAAGCTCTATTTTGGCGACGGGAAAGGTGCCTTTGCCGCCGAAGCCATACAACGGATTGTCCGAAGGCTTGAGCGGGCTGTGGCTTATACCCATGCGGTCGAAGGCGTGGAGGAAAATGATGTCCGCCTGACTGCCGTTGTCGACTAGGACTTTGTGTAGGTCCCAGCCTGCCACGCTGCAATTGATGACCATGGCGTCGATGTGGGGGGCGCTGCGCAGGTCGACGTCTCGTGCATCGAAGGTGAGCGGTATGTGGGACCACTTCGTCTGCACGACTGGGCCGGTGACCGCGACATGGTTGATGCTGCGGTAGTGGTCCCGCTTCTGCCGCTTGGTGTCGAAGTCAGTGCTGGACCCCCCTGTTATCATGTGAATGACTCCGCGATATGGTTGATCGGCGAAGTCTTCCTGCTTTGGGGCATGGGGGATGTTTTGGTGTTGCTGGTGTGGTGGTGGGGGTGGAGGAGGTACGATTTGTACTTCCTGATGGTGTTGGTAAGCGTGGTGCGGTGGATGCGGTGGATGCGGGGCGGGAGCGTGGATATATGGTGGAGGGGGTGGCTGGTAGTTATGCGCGACAATTCTAGGATTGTCAGCTAGCTGCGCCCGCGCCATTCTGTCTCTGGTGGCCTTCGTTTCGGGGCAGTCTTTGGTTTGGTGGGCGCAGTCTTCGCCGTGGAAAAGGCAGTAGAACCGGCGCAGCGGCTGCGCGCGCCCTCGGCCCCTGCCACGAGTTCCGTTTCCGCGGCCCTGGGGGGGGATATTCCTGGCGACGAGGGGGGTCAGCAGCAGGCTGCTGGTTGGCGATGTTGTGCACTTGCTGTTGACTGCGGCCATCTCGACCGAAGTCTGGTTGCGGAGTCCTCGTCCACGTGCGGCTGGACTGCGGGGCATCTTTGGGCTTCCGCTGTGACTCAACCTTGCGCTGGTGGAGCTCTTCGGATTTGGCATATTTTTCAAAGAGCTGATATAGCTCCTGGAGGTTCTTGGGTGGATCTCTGATACAGTGGCTGTAGAGGACGCCGGCCCGAAGGCCACTGATGGTGTAGTGGATAGCGATCTGATCATCGACGGAGGGCAGCTGTGACTTGAGTGTTAAGAATTTACGGTAATACTCCCGCAGAGTCTCCTTTTCCAGCTGTTTGCAAAGCGAGAGCTCGGCCAAAGCGTCGGTGTCTGGGCGGTACCCTTGGAAGTTGAGAAGGAACTTGTCCCTGAGACTTCTCCACGAATCAATGGACAGCGGAGGCAATCTGGTGAACCAGGTGAGTGCTGGGCCCTCTAGGGCGATGATGAAAGACTTCGCCATTGTGGCGTCGTCCCCTCCGGCGGATGCAACGGCGACTTGATAACTCATTATGTATTGCGCCGGATCGGTGCTGCCGTTGTACTTGGGATATGCCCCTGCTCGGAAGTTAGCTGGCCAAGGCATCACTTGGAGGTGTGGCGCCAGGGGACTTCGCTCGTCGAGGTAGTTGACCCCTTGGAATGGCGCGCCGTGCTGGAAAGCGTAGTCATGCTGGGGGAAACGCGGGTTCTCCGGCTGCGCCCGGTGTTGCAGGGGTGGGCCATGCTGCAGGCCGCGGTGGCCTTCGCGCGTGTCTTCTGGCTGCGCGCGCTGCTGGAGGGGTGGCTCTTGCTGTAGACCGAGGTGGCCTTCGCGCTGCATCAGCGCGATCTCGCGCTCGAGGTCTTGGGCCTTCTGCTCCTCGTCGCGTATCATTTGCCGCACCTTGGCTAGTGCGGACACACGCTGGCGCTTGGCTGTGAGTATCTCTTTCTGCCTCTGGAGATTGCGGTTCTTGAGGCGCAGGGCGCGCAGCTATAACTGTTCTTCTGTTGAGACGCCGAGGACCTCGCCGTCCTCGGTGAGATCCGCGCCCTCCAGTGGGGCGAAGCCTGGGGGCGGCTGCGATTGTCCTTCGGGCCCGCAGGTGCGGAAGGTGTCGTCTTCGCAGGTGCGGGGAATGTTGTCTTCAGTGGGCTCTTGGTGGGTGGATTGGGTGAGGGCGAGGGCCTTGCCCTTTCTCGCGGCCAGCAGTGCTGCCTTCGCAGCCTCGTCAGCCTTCGGGTTAGCTCTCTTGGGTGCCATCGCGGGTGGTCTTGTCGTAGCACGAACGGTGGGCGCCAAATGTTGGAACTTGCTCTCGGCAGCAAGGAGGCCAACAAGGATGAACGGTGGTGACAACAGGGTTACGTGCTCGGGGGCAAATAGCTCTGTTGATCTAGCCTCTCACGGGCACTGTGCGGGGGTATTTATAGGTATCTGAGTGCCCAGCGCCTTGTGTTAAGGACGCATGTGCCCTCAGACACCTAGTTTATCCCCAGAATATTCCCATAAAGCGGGGTTATAAGCTGTAATTACAAGCATGCCTTTATAGATTAGGCCCGTAACACAAAGGCGGCCACGTAGGGCCCGTTACAATGGGCCAGATCACGCGTGGGCCTCAGAGCTGAACGAGGCCGCGCTGCGGGATGACTTCGTCGCCGGTCTTCGTCTGGTGCCGAATGGAGCGAAGGGTGTCCCTGCCTGTTCTATCTCTGTCTGACTAGCGGTTATCAGCGAAGGCCTCGAGCGAAGGGTGGCGTCTTTGCCTTCGCCCCAACACTAATGTCAAAGGACCCAAGACCGTTTGGGTACCTAAGAACAAGGCCTAAACTTGTTTTGTAGGTTTATGCATCCGGAACTCAAGTTGGATCATTGATAGTGGGTGCACAAACCACATGACTGGGGAGAAAAGGATGTTCTCCTCCTATGAGAAAAACCATGATCCCCAAAGAGCTATCACATTCGGGGATGGAAATCAAGGTTTGGTCAAAGGACTTGGTAAAATTGCTATATCTCCTGACCATTCTATTTCCAATGTTTTTCTTGTAGATTCTTTAGATTACAACTTGCTTTCTGATTCTCAATTATGCAAAATGGGCTACAATTGTCTTTTTATGGATATAGGTGTTACTGTCTTTAGAAGAAGTGATGATTCAGTAGCATTTAAGGGAGTACTCGAGGGTCATCTATACTTAGTTGATTTTAATAGAGCTAAACTCGATACTTGCTTAATTGCTAAGACTAACATGGGTTGGCTCTGGCATCGCCGACTAGCCCATGTTGGGATGAAAAATCTTCACAAGCTTCTAAAGGGAGAGCACATTTTGGGACTAACAGATGTTCATTTTGAGAAAGACAGGATTTGTAGCGCATGTCAAGCAGGGAAGCAAGTTGGTGTTCATCATCCACATAAGAACATCATGATGACTGACAGGCCACTTGAGCTACTCCACATGGACCTATTCGGCCCGATAGCTTACATAAGCATCGGCGGGAGTAAGTACTGTCTAGTTATTGTGGATGATTATTCTCGCTTCACTTGGGTGTTCTTTTTGCAGGATAAATCTCAAACCCAAGAGACCTTAAAGGGATTCTTGAGACGGGCTCAAAATGAGTTCGGCTTAAGGATCAAAAAGATTAGAAGCGACAACGGGACGGAGTTCAAGAATTCACAAATAGAAGGCTTTCTTGAGGATGATGGCATCAAGCATGAGTACTCTTCTCCCTACACACCACAACAAAATGGTGTAGTGGAGAGGAAGAATAGAACTCTACTTGACATGGCGAGGACCATGCTTGATGAATACAAGACTTCGGACCGGTTTTGGGCGGAAGCAGTCAACACCGCTTGCTACGCCATCAACCGTCTCTACCTTCACCGAATCCTCAAGAAGACATCGTATGAACTTCTCACCGGTAAAAATCCCAATGTTTCATATTTTAGAGTCTTTGGTAGCAAATGCTTTATTCTTGTTAAAAGAGGTAGAAAATCTAAATTTGCTCCTAAGGATGTAGAAGGCTTTTTACTTGGTTATGATTCAAACACAAAGGCATATAGAGTCTTTAACAAGTCCACTGGACTAGTTGAAGTTTCTTGTCACATTGTGTTTAATGAGACTAACGGCTCTCAAGTAGAGCAAGTTGATCTTGATGAGCTAGATGACGAAGAGGCTCCATGCGTCGCACTAAGGAACATGTCCATTGGGGATGTGTGTCCTAAGGAACCCGAAGAGCCCACACAAACACAAGATCAACCATCATCTTCAAATCAGGCATCTCCACCAACTCAAGATGAGGATCAAGCTCAAGATGATGAAAATGAAGATCAAGAAGAGCCACCTCAAGAGGAGGACACCGATCAAGGGGGAGATGCCAATAATCAAGACAAGGAAGATGATGAGGATCCAAGACCGCCACACCCAAGAGTCCACCAAGCAATATAACGAGATCACCTCGTGAACACTATCCTCGGCGATATTCATAAGGGGGTAACCACTCGATCTTGGGTTGCTCATTTTTGTGAACATTACTCCTTTGTGTCTTCTATTGAGCCATACAGGGTGAAAGACGCATTAAGGGATTCGGATTGGGTGTTGGCAATGCAAGAGGAACTCAACAACTTCACGAGGAATGAGGTATGGCATCTTGTTCCACGTCCTAACCAAAATGTTGTACGAACCAAGTGGGTCTTTCGCAACAAACAAGACGAGCATGGTGTGGTGACAAGGAACAAAGCCCGACTTGTGGCCAAGGGATATTCACAAGTCGAAGGTTTGGATTTCGATGAAACATATGCACCCGTAGCTAGGCTTGAGTCAATTCGTATATTACTTGCCTATGCTACTTACCATGGCTTTAAGCTCTATCAAATAGACGTGAAAAGTGCCTTCCTCAATGGACCAATCAAGGAGGAGGTCTATGTTGAGCAACCTCCCGGCTTTGAAGATAGTGAGTACCCTAATCATGTCTATAAACTCTCTAAGGCGCTTTATGGGCTCAAGCAAGCCCCAAGAGCATGGTATGAATGCCTAAGAGATTTTCTTATCGCTAATGGCTTCAAAGTCGGAAAAGCCGATCCTACTCTCTTGACTAAAACTTTTGCAAATGATTTGTTTCTATGCCAAATTTATGTTGATGATATCATATTTGGGTCTACTAACAAATCTACATGTGAAGAGTTTAGTAGGATCATGGTTCAAAAATTCGAGATGTCTATGATGGGGGAGTTGAAGTATTTCCTAAGATTTCAAGTCAAGCAACTCCAAGAGGGCACCTTCATCAGTCAAACAAAGTACATTCAAGACATACTCACCAAGTTTGGGATGAAGGATGCCAAGCCCATCAAGACACCCATGGGAACCAATGGGCATCTCGACCTCGACATGGGAGGTAAATCCGTAGATTAAAAGGTATACCGATCGATGATAGGATCTTTACTCTATTTATGTGCATCTCGACCGGATATTATGCTTTCGTATGCATGTGTGCAAGATTCCAAGCCGATCCTAAGGAAGTTCACCTTAGGGCCGTGAAATGAATCTTGAGATATTTAGTTTATACTCCTAAGTTTGGCCTTTGGTACCCCAAGGGATCCACTTTTGATTTAATAGGCTATTCAGATGCTGATTGGGCAGGGTGTAAAATTGATAGAAAGAGCACATCAGGGACTTGTCAGTTCTTGGGAAGATCCCTGGTGTCTTGGGCTTCAAAGAAACAAAACTTAGTAGCTCTTTCCACCGCCGAAGCCGAGTACATTGCCGCAGGCCATTGTTGTGCGCAATTACTTTGGATGAGGCAAACCCTTAGGGACTATGGTTACAAATTAATCAAAGTCCCTCTCATATGTGATAATGAGAGTGCAATCCGCATGGCGGATAATCCCGTTGAGCACAGCCGCACTAAGCACATAGCCATTTGGTATCACTTTTTGAGGGATCACCAACAAAGGGGGGATATCGAGATAGCCTATGTTAGCACCAAAGAACAATTAGCCGATATCTTTACCAATCCATTAGATGAGAAAACCTTTACCAAACTTAGGCATGAGCTAAACATTCTTGATTCTCGGAATTTTGATTAATACCTTGCACACATAGCTCATTTATATATCTTTGATCATCTCTCTTTCATGTGCTATGACTAATGTGGCTTTCAAGTATATTTCATGCTAAGTCATAGATTGAAAGGGAAATGGAGTTATTCAACGAAGACAAGGCTTCCACTGCACTCCATCGAATTATTCATCCTTCGCCGTCACTCCGCACCACTCTCCAATTTGGTATAATCCTTCACTCATATATTATTTGCCAAAGAGGGAGATAGTTTGAAAAGGGCTTATATTTCACTCACAAGTATCCATTTTTGGCGATTCATGCCAAAGGGGGAGAAAGTATTAGCCCAAAGCAAAAGGACCGCTCCAAAGAAAAAGGACCGCACCTCCACCAATTTCAAAAATGTGTTCTTTCAATTTGTATTAAAGAAGTTTTTCAATTGGTATCTTATTTTTGATATAATTTCAAATTGATATGACCCCTTTCAAAATTAATATCTAAAATCCTCTTGAACACTAAGAGGAGGATTTCATCAAGGGGGAGTTTTGTTTAGTCAAAGGAAAAGCATTTGAAACAAGGGGAGAAAATTTCAAATCTTGAAAATGCTTCTCGAATTCTTATTTATATACCTTTGACTATTTGCAAAAAGAATTTGAAAAATAATTTCCAAAACGTTTGCAAAAACAAAACAAGTGGTGCAAGCGTGGTCCAAAATGTTAAAATGAATAAAGCAATCCATGCATATTGTTGGGGGTATGCTTCGTAGCCGAAGATCCTAAAGAAAGAGAACACCTTCGGCAGATCCTATCAGGAGCAGCGTCGAAGCTATCACCTATAAAGCTTCGGCACAGTGACAGATCTCAAGACGAAGGGGTGAACCGACTTAATGATGAAATGACTTAAAGACCCCTGATGTTTTTGTGTCATTATTGTAATCAATTGTAAAGGGCATAAACGTAATTTTACACAGGCTGCGCCCTGTGCCTATAAATAGGTGAACAGTACCCGTGTACTGTTCACGCAATCTTGTAATCGCCAACGCATTACGCTGGAATTATTGCTTTCTGCCAAGGCGAAGGTATAAATGTACCTAAATATTATGTTTTAATATTTAGGTTCATATCATAAAACATGTGAATAATGTTATCTATTCTTGGTACATCTTTCTCTAATGTTTTATATTTTATATTTCATTTCGCATTTTTTATGTCTGATCACGAAGGTGTGACCTTCATGATATTTTGCCCGTGACCTTCGTCCGAAGTTCATTAAATCCTTGGGGAGATAATGCTTCAGCGGACGAAGGGCATTAACATTTAACATTCTATGTTGCCTTGTTCTTAATTCGAGCAAGTCCCCAACATTGGCGCCCAACATTGGCGCCCACCTCCGGTGAACTCACTTCCACTTTTTTGAGCTGATGGCTTCGTTCAACAACCAAGCTAGAGCTGCTTCGGCTCTGAAGCTGGTACTCCCGATAGCAGGCGGTTCATGCTCAGAGCCGGCCAACAAAAAGCAGAAGAAGGAGGCACAGAGAAGGGTACAGCATGTCGGGGTGCAAGGACCCTTCATCAAGTCAAGATGGTCCCACATCCCAATTACCTTCTCCCAAGAGGACCTTCAGCTCAAGGATTACCCTCACAATGACACTATGGTTATTTCTTGTGTTATCAAAGGATTTCTGGTCCACAATGTTCTGGTTGATACAGGCAGTGCAGCGGATATTATATTTGCTAAGGCCTTCAGACAAATGCAAGAGCCAGAGGATAAGATTCATGATGCTACACACCCTCTTTGTGGCTTCGGAGGAAGGCAGATTGTAGCGCTCGGCAAGATCACGATGCCAGTGACCTTCGGATTTGTCAACAATACCAGGACTGAGCAAGTTGTGTTTGATATTGTCGACATGGAATACCCCTACAATGCAATCATTGGTCGTGGGACACTCAATGCTTTTGAAGCAATTCTTCATCCAGCATATCTTTGTATGAAGATACCTTCGGATCAAGGGTCTATTGCTATTCATGGAAGTCAGGAAGCTGCCAGAAAGGCCGAAGGAAACTGGATAGATTCAAAAGCAATCCATAATATAGATGGAGCCGAAGCTTGTGAGCAGTACAAGTACAGAAGGGAGAAGGCTGCTTCGGCTGATCAGCCGAAGCCCATGCTCTTATGTGAAGATATAGCAGAGCAGAAGGTGCTGCTGGGATCTCAATTGTTTGAGGAGCAGCAGAAAACCCTAATAAGGTTCCTGTTCAACAACAAAGATGTCTTCACATGGTCAGCTAATGATCTCTATGGTGTCAACAGGGATGTTATTGAACACTCGCTCAATGTTGATCCATCCTTCAGACCCAGAAACCAGAGGCTTCAGAAAATGACTGATGACAAAGCCGAAGGTGTTCGGAATGAAGTGAAAAGACTTCTCAGCGCTGGAGTCATCAGAGAAGTAAAATACCCAAAATGGCTAGCTAACACTGTTATGGTGAAGAAGGCCAATGGTAAATGGAGAATGTGCATTGATTTTACTGATCTCAACAAGGCTTGTCCGAAGGATGAGTTTCCATTACCAAGGATAGATTCTCTAGTAGATGCAGCAGCCTCGTCAGAGCTCATGAGTCTACTAGATTGTTATTTAGGCTATCATCAAATCTGGATGAAGAAGGAAGATGAGCCAAAACCAGCTTCATCACCCCTAGTGGTACATATTGTTACCTTTGGATGCCTGAGGGGCTCAAGAATGCTGGAGGAAGCTTCAGCAGAATGACAACGAAAGTCCTTCATTCTCAGATAGGCAGAAATGTGCTAACATATGTTGATGATATCATAGTAAAAAGCACGAAGCAAGAAAATCACATTGCTGATCTATAGGAAACATTTGCTAACTTTAGGCAAGCTAGCCTGAAGTTGAATCCAGAAAAATGTGTCTTCGGAGTAAAGAAGGGCAAATTCCTTGGTTGTCTAGTTTCAACAAAAGGGATCAAAGCTAATCCAAACAAAATTGAAGCCATTCTTCGGATGGAGCCGCCAAGCACAAAAAAGGGGGCTCAGCGGCTGGCAGGAAGATTGGCATCTTTGAATCGATTTATATCTAGATCAGCAGAGAGAAATTTACCATTCTTTGAAGTGCTGAAGTCGGTCGAAGTCTTTCAATGGGGATCAGCTCAGCAGAAAGCCTTCGAAGAGCTGAAGCAGTATCTGATAGATCTAACGACGCTAACTCCACCAGCGCTAGGGGCTCCTCTACTGCTGTATGTGGCAGCTTCGCACTCTGCAGTGAGTGCGGCGCTTGTCCAGGAGAAGCTTGAAGGACAAACTAAAAAGCAAGCCCCCGTGTACTTTGTCTCCGAAGTTCTCAGTTTATCAAAGAAAAACTATACAGAATTGGAGAAGGTGCTATATGCTATCTTAATGGCCTCTAGGAAGCTTCGACACTACTTTCAAGCATACCATATAATTGTTCCTTCATCACAGCCTTTGAAGGATATTATGAGGAACAGAGAAGCTATTGGAAGGATTGGAAAGTGGGCTGCGGAACTCAATGAATTTAGCATAGATTATGTGCATAGATCCTCGATTCAGTCCCAGGCGTTAGCAGACTTCATCGCTGATTGGACGGCAGGGGCTCAGGAGGAAGAAGCAAGTAAAGATGTCGAAGCTTGGACAGTGTTCTGCGATGGTTCCTGGGGAACCTTCGGGGCAGGTGCAGCTACTGTTTTAGTTGCACCTTCCAAAGTTAGAACATGCTATGCAGTGAAACTTGATTTCAGCTGCACAAATAATATTGCTGAATACGAAGCTTTACTTTTGGGGCTTCGGAAGTTGAAGGCAATGGGGATAAGAAGGGCGGTTCTCAAAACTGATTCCCAAGTTATTTCCGATCATGTTGACAAGAGTTGTAAAGCAAGAGATCCGAAGCTTGATAAATATTTGGATACAGTTCGAAGGCCTGAAGCTTTTTTTGAAGGGTTTTCTGTCAAGAATATTCCACGAGGAGAAAATGAGCACGCTGATCTGCTAGCCAAGTCAGCGGCACAGGGGCTACCTTTGCCTTCGGAAGTATTCTTTGAGACAATAAAAGCACCTTCGGTGGAACTTCTTGAAAGAGCAGTGCTCAATATATCTCCTGTTCATAGTGAAGATTGGAGAACCGAGATTATATCTTTTCTCCAGGGCAACTGCCTTTCAGATGACGAAGCTTATAATAAGAGAATAGAGGCAAGAGCCCGACCATATGTAATAATAGAAGGGGAGTTATACAAACATGGAGTCTGTTCTCCATTGCTCAAATGCCTATCCAGAGCCGAAGGTATAGAATTGATGAAGGAAATACAAGCAGGCATGTGTGGATCTCATATCGGATCTAGGCCCTTGCTGGGAAAAGTTTTTCGACAAGGATTTTATTGGCCGAAGGCAGCTTCAGATGCAGCAGAATTAGTACAAAAATGCGAAGGCTGTCAAAAATGTGCAAGAGATCAAAAACAGCCTTCATCCCTGACTCAGTTAATACAGCCCATTTGGTCGTTGCAAAGGTGGGGCCTTGATTTGCTAGGCCCACTTCCACCAGCACAAGGAAATTTAAAATATGTCGTGGTGGTAGTAGAGTATTTTTCTAAGTGGATTGAGGCGAAGCCTTAGCTACAATAACTTCGGTCACTGTTCAAAAAATTTTCTGGCAAAATATTGTTTGTCGCTTCAGAGTGCCGAAGGCTATTACTGTGGACAACGGAACACAGTTTGATGCCGAAGCTTTCAAAGAATTTTGTGAACAAATTGGCACGAAGATTCATTTTGCATCGGTTAGACATCGGGAGTCAAATGGACTTGTCGAAAGAGCTAATGGCATTATAATGACAGGAATAATGAAGTTAATCTTCAATCATCCCAGGGGAAAGTGGCCGGATGAATTAATCAAAGTGGTGTAGAGCCACAACACAACAATGTCAAGGTCAACAGGCTTTACACCATTCAAATTGCTGTTTGGCAACGAAGCAATAACCCCAGAAGAAGCTAAAGCTGGATCAATAAGAACAATGGCTTCGGCGGAGGACGAAGCTGATTATTCTGTGGAAAAAGATGCTATAGAAGGGATCAGGCTTCAGGATGTGGAGAATATCAATAAATATCAAGCCCAAACAATAAAATGGCGTGACAGAAAAGTTCGGTTAAAAAATATCAAGCCAGGGCACTTGGTACTTCGGAGAGTTGCTAACCCAGATACAGTAGGCAAGCTACAGTTAAAGTGGGAAGGACCTTTTCTGGTAGTGTATTCGTCAAGACCCGGTTCTTACAGATTGAAGGATATGGACGGCAACGACATTGCTAGATCTTGGAATGCGGATGAGCTTCGGCGATATTATGTGTAGCTTGATGTAATCTTTTTTATTTTTTCCTATGGCACCCTTTTCCTTTCCAAAGGGGGAGAAAGGTTTTTAATAGGGCCGTAGCATGTAATTTCTCTTTTTCTCATTTCAGCTCTACAAGAGCAATATCCCCCAAAGATGTAAATATAAAAGCTGAGCATGAACCATCGAGTGCAAAAGAGAAAAGAAAAAACAGGGAGAAGCTCGAAAGACGTCCCTAAGGGGATGCAGAGCACGACGAAGCTACAAAAAGCCGTTCCTAAGGGAGCGCAGCGTAAGTTTTCTGCTTAAAAGTCGTTTCTAAGGGAATGCAGAGCTTACAGCGAAAAGTCAACGCTGATTCCGCCGAAATATAAGGCGAAGCGCGAAAAGTCAACGCGATACCACCGAAATAGAAGGCGAAGAAGTTCAAAAGACGTTCCTAAGGGAATGTAGAACTTACAGCGAAAAGTCAGCGCTGATACACCGAAAAATAAGCGGTGAAGCCGAAAAATAAACGGCAAAGAGACTTTGATTATTCCTAAGGGAATGAAGGTTTTGGTTGTGGCTTCATATGTGTCTTTGGACATTCATTTGCACGATACATTACATCATACATTTGCATTCATAAACATTCATTTAGACATACATAGGATCATCATCATCATAACATAGACAGTTGCTTCGGCTCTAAAGAGAAGGCTTCGGAAAAAAGAAAAAGAAGCAGTTTTATGCTTCGCTGTGTACGAAAAGAAGGGAAGGTGTTTTTCGCCTTCGGCTAAAAAATGCTAATATCATTCACACCAAAGCACTTTATACATTGATGGAAAGGTAAGAATATATTACAAGGTATGGACAAAGTCCACGAAGTAAAATTTAATTACATCATTCTTTACACAAGTTATTACAAGAGTTTTAAGAGCTTTTTCTACAGACTATTCAAGCTTCGTCAGTATCCAGGGAGCTTCGTCTTTTTACTCCTCAGCTTCGGCCTCGACTTCGTCATCCTGTATGTATTAAAGTATTATGAGCAAAATTCAAGTTCGAAGGAAAAGGTAAGCACAAGGTATGATTTTGTTACCGGCTTAAGATGACTCCGAGCTTCATCACCAGCTTTGCTTCGTCCACCCTTTGTCCATACCAGTTTTACAAATCTATTTGCTATGCTTCGGGCAAGGTTGGGGATATTATCCAAATCTGCTGGTGATAGGCTAAAGTTGGGTCTATTGACAACCTTTCCATGGTCACAGCCAGATTTCAGGAAGGCAACAGCTGTGCCCCGAGAAGCTACCAGGGCACAAAAGTCACCATGTCCAGCAATAGCTTCATCAAGGTCATCAATTTCACCTTCGATATGTTCGAAGGCACCTGGCAGGTCTTCAGCCGAAGGAGTATATTTTTCGCTGCTGGCTCCAACTGAATAGAAGATATGCTTCAGCCGTTGAACACATCGATTACTAAACTCCAGACATTTATCCTGAAGGCTTGTCAATGATTTTTTCAAATCTGAACTTTTTTGGACTTCGGCCTCAAATTTTGCATTAAGCTTCTGCTTTTCTTCTTCGAAGTTTTCTGATTGAGAGAGAAGCTTCGTATTTAATTTTGTTATTTTAGCTTCAGCTGCCGCCAGTAAGCCTTCGGTTGTATGAAGCTCGAAGTCTTTCTTTTCAATAGCAGCTGATTGCTCTTTTATTTTGCTCTCTAAATTTTCAATTATAACCTCGTGTTTTTTATCTTCCAAGTCCTGCTGCATTTTCAAAGCTTTGCTCAGCAGCATACTCTGCACACAAACAACCTTCGTTAGAAAACATCTTCGTTATCAAAAACAATAAAAGTCAGACAAACGTTGTTTACCTTGACATTGGAATAAAATAAACTATCGATGATGTGCTGTCGTCGATAGCGGCTGATATCTGTTTCGAGCTTCGGGAAACCGATACTCTTTGATAGAGTAACGATAACCTTCACACCGGTCTGATCCCGGACGCAGCCCAACCTTTCGTCATCGACGCCACCGAAGAGAAGTGCTCCCGGCCGTTATCCGCAAGATATAGCATATTCTTTTAGCTCTTCTTTTTCAGCCTTTGTCAGCTCTTGAACAACTAAGTTTTGAAAGTTAAAAGCTTCATCTTCCAAAGTATCTTCAGCCATTTCTTTATCCTTCTCGGGCTTTAGGGTCGTAGTCTCTTTGGTGGCTGCGGCAGCCTCTTCTGCGACAGCCTCTTCCGCGGCCATGTTTAGTAGTATTTTATCTATATCAGCAACCATACTTTCCAAATGAATATCTTCGGCTCTGGTAGTTTCGGCATTTGTGGCTTCCGAAGGTGCAGCTTCGGTAGCCGTCGTGCTTTCAACAGCCGGCGCCTTCGAAGCTGAAGCTCCTGGTGGTGTTCCTTCGATGACTTCTGTCACTGTAATGATCCTTTGCTTTTTCGGCTTAGCTGCCTTCTTCGTTTTCACGGGCTCCTTTTCCTTCTGAAAAAGCTTCGTCAGATGTGGCCCCAGTGGACTTAGCTTGATCGGCAAAGATTCAGTCATTACCTTTAAGATTTCCTCTACTTCGGTAGCAGAAGGTGTTGCAGAAGTTCCTTCTCTTTCATCAATTGCTTTTTGCTTCGGAGACGAAGCTTTTCTCTTCTTCGAAATACCTGTTTTCGGCTCAGACTCCAGTTTTTTCTTCTTCGATTGATCTTCATAGTCTTTATTCAGAGCAACAGCTACTCTTTTTCTCTTTTGGCCTTCAGCATCCTTGTCTAGCCGCTCGTAGTCGGGGTACTCAAAGTCTAGAGCATCCATTACTCGATTTAACCTCCACTTCGGACGGGTGCCGAAGGCCGCAGTCATCAATTGGTCTTCTTTTTTAGAATAATTTCTGAGTATTTCATTGCACATTACTTCAATTGTGTCCAGCCACTCTTGGCAAGGCACTTTGAAATGTTTCTTGAATTTGTAATAATAAGGTAACCAAACAAATTCCCCCTTCTTCTTTTCCCTCTCCAGCTTCGGCATTTCCCACTCCTTCAAAGTTGGGAACACTCTGAAGGCCAAAAATTCTTGCACTAAGTCCCTAGTGCCAATATGATCTGCAATAACTTGAAATTTAGCCAGGGCAATTTGGCTCGGACTCCCCGGTGTCATATTGCACTGGGGTCTGGTCTCTCCAAAGGTCAATTCTAACGGACTCTGGACTAGCTTCTCCTTCTCTTCATCAACTTTGACGTAGAACCACTCAGATTTCCAGCCAGCTGGCCACTTGCTTCGGTAGCTAATCACTAGAAATTTTGTAGTCTTGCGATAGGCAAAGTTGTAGCAGCCAAAATTTTCATGTAGCCCATCTCCTCTAGCTTTCATCTGGTAATGGAGCTCGTGCACTCGGCAGAAGCCTTCACCAAATGGTTCTACACCTTGGCTTCGGAGAGCCCAGATATAAACACTAAGCCTAACAATAGCGTTAGGAGTTAGCTGATGAAGGCAGATCCCAAACTTATTCAATACATCAGCAATCATCTTGTTCAAAGGAAATCTCAAACCAGCCTTGAAAAAGCTTTTGAAGACCACTACTTCATCCTTTCCTGGCTTCGGAGTAGTCTCTTCCCCATCGAAATGAACCAGCTCTTTTTTTGCTTCACTGAAATAGCCCAATTTCAACATCTTAGGCAGATCATCTTCGGAGATAGTGGATTTCCCAAATCCAGGTGGCTGGGTTTACTTGGCGCTGCGCTATAATCATCTTCAGACTCAGTCTCCTCAGCATCAGCTTGCTCTGTTTCAGTGGCAAGTGCTTCCTCCGATGCTACCAGCCCTGAGCGCTTCATTACTTCGGAGATTGGGGCAGTCTCTGTATCTTCGGCTTCCTCTCCGTCGCGTGTAACCCTAGCTGTGGAACGCACTCTGGCCATCTGATGATTAAATTTTTTGTTTTTTGAATGAAGTTGAAAATTTTTCTTTACTTTGCCGAAGCTCTTTCTTGTTACGAAGCTTGAGCAAAGTAAATAGCTTCGGTTGAGGATGCAGCAAACAAGCTTCGGCTTTGGTCAATTTTTTGGCAGCAAAACAGTGCAATAGCAATGAATGCTGTGGTAACTTCACACCTACCCGTCTGTTTATATAGTGTCGTAAGTGGGAAGGTGGATCGTCAAGGTCTTCTGCACCGAACAAACAGTCACCCGCACTCACTGAACGGTGGGCCATAGGGTCCGAGAAGGTGAATCGCCAGGGCGTGCGTAACTGCTGCAAGATGGGGCCACCTCGCGCGCGGATTATTTTAATCGTTTCTCGCCAACGAGCTTAGGGAAGGTTTTTTCGGATCTTCGGCATCCCGAAGCCTAGAAGACTTTGTCACGGATCAAGCTCGTTACGAAAAACGATCTAGCACCGCGAAGGGGCTACTGTTGGGGGTATGCTTCGTAGCCGAAGATCCTAAAGAAAGAGAACACCTTCGGCAGATCCTATTAGGAGCAGCGCCGAAGCTATCACCTATAAAGCTTCGGCACAGTGACAAATCTCAAGACGAAGGGGTGAACCGACTTAATGATGAAATGACTTAAAGACCCCTGATGTTTTGTGTCATTATTGTAATCGATTGTAAAGGGCATAAATATAATTTTACACAGGCTGCGCCCTGTGCCTATAAATAGGTGAACAATACCCCTGTACTGTTCACGCAATCTTGTAATCGCCAACGCATTACGCTGGAATTATTGCTTTCTACTAAGGCGAAGGTATAAATGTACCTAAATATTATGTTTTAATATTTAGGTTCATATCATAAAATATGTGAATAATGTTATCTATTCTTGGTACATCTTTCTCTAATGTTTTATATTTTATATTTCATTTTGCATTGTTTTATGTCTGATCACGAAGGTGTGACCTTCGTGATATTTTGCCCGTGACCTTCGTCCGAAGTTCATTAAATCCTTGGGGAGATAATGCTTCAACGGACGAAGGGCATTAACATTTAACATTCTATGTTGCCTTGTTCTTAATTCGAAGCATTTGAGAACAAGTCCCCAACACATATCTTATGAATGTTTAAATTGGTTTAATTCCAAGCAACCTTTGCACTTACCTTATGCAAACTAGTTCAATTCTGCACTTATATATTTGCTTTGGTTTGTGTTGGCATCAATCACCAAAAAGGGGGAGATTGAAAGGGAAATAGGGTCAAACCTTTTCCTAAATGATTTTGGTGGTTGAATTGCTGAACACAAATAATTGGACTAACTAGTTTGCTCTAGATTATAAGTTCTACAGGTCCCAAAGGTTCAACACAAACCAATAAAAAGTCCAAGAAAGGGTTCAAATAAAAAAGAGCAAAAGACAACCGAAGGCTGCCCTGGTCTGGCGCACCGGACAGTGTCCGGTGCACCAGGGAGATCAACTCCGAACTTGCCACCTTTGGGTTTCTGGAAATGTCCTCCGCTATAATTCACCGGACTATCCGGTGTAGCACCAGACTTTCCGGTGTAGCACCGGACTGTCCGGTGTGCCAAGCGGAGTAACGGCTACAGCGCCAACGGTCGACTACAAAAGTGTACAGTGAACAGTGCGGACTGCGCGCGCAGAGTCAGAGCAGGCGCCAGAAGGCGCACCGGACAGTGAACCGTGACTGTCTGGTGCACCACCAGACTGTCCGGTGGCCCCACATGTCAGAGCTCCAACGGTCGAACCCTAACGATTGGGTGACGTGGCTGGCGCACCGGACAGTGTCCGGTGGCGCACCGGACTGTCAGGTGCGCCCTTCGACAGCAGCCTTCCCCAACGGCCACTTTGGTGGTTGGGGCTCTATTACCCCCAACCACCAACACTTCAAGGTATCCAAGTTTTCAGCCAACACATTCAATACAAGAGCTAGTGCATTCAATACAAGACACAATTAGAGTGAATCAAAATCTCTCCAAGTCCCAATTCCACTCAAAGCAATAGTGTCGTCATTTCGACCCCGGGGGGTCCCTGGACCGACGGGTAAATTGTCGCCACGTGTCCCAGCCCAGATGGGTCGGCGCGAGACGGAGCACGAAGGGGGGAAGAAACAGGCAAAGGGGAAACTCGCGGCCTTCGTGTTGCCCTGCGCCCAGGTCGGGTGCGCTTGCAGTACGAGGTTACAAGTGTTCGCGTGGGAGAGAGAGAGAGAGCGAGAGCCTTATGCGTCGGCCCGTTCTCCCGCGCGGCCAACCTTCTCGTACGAGAGCCCTGGACCTTCCTTTTATAGGCGTAAGGAGAGGGTCCAGGTGTACAATGGGGGTGTAGCAGTGTGCTAACGTGTCTAGCAGAGAGGAGCTAGAGCCGTAAGTACATGCCGTCGTGGCAGTCGGAGAGGTTTTGGCACCCTGTTCATGTGATGTCGTGGCCGTCGGAGGAGAGCTGGAGCCCTGCGGAAGGACAGCTGTCGGGGCTGTCGAATCCTTGCTGACGTCTCCTTGCTTCCGTAAGGGGCTGAGAGCCGCCGTCATCATGGAGCACGCGGGGCGCCATCATTGTTTGTTTACCGGGGCAAGCCAGATGGGACGCTGATCTTGTTCCCCGTAGCCTGAGCTAGCTAGGGGTAGGGTAATGATGGCCCCCCTGTGACGTGGTCGGTCCGAGCCCTAGGTCGGGCGAGGCGGAGGCTCCTCCGAGGTCAAGGTCGAGGCTGAGTCCGACCCCTGGCGTCGGGCGAGGCGGAGTCCATCTTCCGAGGTCGAGGTTGAGTCCGAGCCCTAGGTCGGGCGAGGCGGAGACCGTCTTCCGAGGCCGAGGCTGTGTCCGAACCCTGGGGTCAGGCGAGGCAGAGTCCGTCGTCCGAGGCCGAGGCTGTGTCCGAGCCCTAGGGTCGGGCGAGGCGGAGTCCGTCGTCCAGCGTCGAGGTTGAGCCCGAGCCCTGGGGTCAGGCGAGGCGAAGACCGTCTTCCGAGGCCGAGGCTGTGTCCGAGCCCTGGGGTCAGGCGAGGCGGAGTCCGTCGTCCAGCGTCGAGGTTGAGCCCGAGCCCTAGGGTCTGGCGAGGTGGAGTTTCCTATGGCGCCCGAGGCTGGACTTAGCTGCTGTTAGCCTCACTCTATCGAGTGGCACAGCAGTCGGAGCGACGCAGGCGGCGCTGTTTTCTTGTCAGGTCGGTCAGTGGAGCGGCGAAGTGACTGTGGTCACTTCAGCTCTGTCGACTGAAGAGCGCACGTCAGGATAAGGTGTCAGGCGATCCTTGCATTAAATGCTCCTGCGATGCGGTCGGTTGGCGTGGCGATCTGGCCAAGGTTGCTTCTCTGCGAAGACTGGGCCTCGGGCGAGCCGAAGGTGTGTCCGTTGCTTAAGGGAGCCCTCGGGCGAGACGTGAATCCTCTGGGGTCGGCTGCCTTTGCCCGATGCTGGGCTCGGGCGAGGTGAGATCGTGTCCCTTGAGTGGACTGAGCCTTGACCTTAATCACACCCATTAGGCCTTTGCAGCTTTGTGCTGATGGGGGTTACTAGCTGAGATTAGGAGTCTTGGGGGTACCCCTAATTATGGTCCCCGACAGTAGCCCCCGAGCCTCGAAGGGAGTGTTGATACTCGCTTGGAGGCTTTTGTCGCACTTTTTTGCAAGGGGACCGGCCTTTCTCGGTTGCGTTTCGTTCCGGTGGGTGCGCGCGAGCGCACCCGCCGGGTGTAGCCCCCGAGGCCTCGGAGGAGTGGTTTGACTCCTTCGAGGTCTTAGCGCGTTTCGTGATGCTTCGGCCGGTCTGGTTGTTCCCTCATGCGAACTGGTCGTAGCCCAGGTGCATAGTCGAGTCCCAAGTTCTCGGGCTGGTATGTTGACGCTGTCAACGGTTTGGCCAGAGCCGGGTTTGCGAGAGCAGCCCCCGAGCCTCCGCACAGAGCGAGAGGACGGTCAAGGACAGACTCGGCTTTTTTCATACGCCCCTGCGTCGCCTTTCTGCAAGGAGGAGGGGGGAAAGCGCCATGTTGCCCTTGGAGGGCGCCGAACATGGTGTCTCCAGTGAGTTGCTAATGGGTAATCCGAGTGGACGCCCGTGCCCCATTTGTTAGGGGTCGGCTAGTGGCCCGGAGGCGCGCTCCAAAAGTACCTGCGGGTGATTCTGTGACACCCCAGTGTCACCTAGGGTTTCTCTTAAAAAGCCAAACCAAGAACCATTATTTTATGTGAACCAAAGTAAGCATGAGCATCAAAATAACTTAAGTAAGAAAGAATTCACCAAGTATATGCTTAAAAGTGTCATGATCAAGACAATTGAGTCTCTTAAAGGATAAGAATGTGCAACCCTAATTAAGAACCCTAAGTGAACCCCATGAACAAAATTCAAGAAAATAAGCAAAAGGGAATGAAAAGTTTAAAATTTTGAGTTGAGCCAATTATATAAGTTAAAGTATATTTGATAAGCAACAAGATAGATTGAGAAAGCTTAGCCAAAATAATTCAAGAAAACCCCCCAAATCAAGCTTCTTTTGTTGGGACTCATTGGGAATTCTGAATTTCAGAATTCTGAAATTCAGACCTTGAGCCAAAGATCAGGGATGTTCACCTTGATCCCTAACTCAAATCCTAATGGCCCCATTGACAAAATTGTGTCTAACTAACCCCTCTGTCGTGTGCCAGAAGATGGCATTGGGACGCGAGCCCTAGACACGACAAAACTTGGGATTTGCCTCGGGTTTGGGCAGGGAGATAGACCAGATTTCCTGGCTCCATATCTCTGCAACCAGTAGGCAAAATCCTATGACCTCCACACAAGAATAGTAGCTTGTAGGGAGGAGAAGAGGTTTCGTGCACTGGCCAAGGCGAGAGCAGGCTCGGATGAGCGACCACACGCGCCAGAGCTTGGGCAGAACGCACGGGCACACGTGTTCGACCCTGGTCGGCACGCCAGAGCTCGCCCAACCCGCGCGCGCGCGCTCGCCCCGGCGTCCGGTCAAGTCCGCCGCGCGCCCACGCCCTCGGCCGTGCCCGCCCGCGCCTATAAAGCCTCCCCGGGCGCACCTCTCTTCGCCCCGCACTCACCCTCACCGGCCAGCCACTTTTCCTTAGCTCCGGCGAGCTCGTTTCCGCCCGCCATTGCCGCTAGAGCTACGGCCGCCGTGGCCAGCCCACTCCAGCCACCCTCCAGCCCAACCAGTGCTTCGGCTAGCTCCGCCAGTAGCCCGTGAAGCTCGCCAAGCCCTCGGACCCGACCGGACTTCACCGGAGGCCCGAGATCGACCTCACCGGACTTCGGTCTTCCGCCGCCGCGCGTGGACCGAGCTATCCAGTGAGTCTCCGCCCGATTCCTTTCGCTCATAGCTTCTCTGGTATTCCGTGGACCTCCCTGACCCATTTAATTGAACTATCTCGCCGTGACCAGGCCGGTCTCCTCGCCGCCGACGAGCATCCCCGCCTGCGCGCGTGGACCGACCGACTCCGGCCATCTCCGACGGCGTTCCGCACACCGTTGTGATCCCCGCGACCTCCCCTTCACCCTCGGCCACTTCACCGGAACAGTCTCGCCGCCGGTAAGCCCCTCCGCCCTTTTCTTCGCCACGGCAACTGTTTGAGGTAGAAGAAGGACCTCGGGTTAGGTTCTGTAGAACCCGAGGGGTTTTTCGTAATGTCAGCGACTCATGTGAATAGTAACCTAAGGACTGAATTGCGAGGAAAACTTAGAAAACCGCCAGGGACCCCAGTGCAAAGTGGATTTCCATTTAATCAATTTTGTTATTTCTTTTTAAAATAACCAGAGAACTTAGAAAATCCATAACTTGATGAAATCTTAATGAAAAGCTGTCAAACCAATTTTGCTAGCTCTGGAATTTTATGACCTATCATTTAAAAATAGTGAACCATATGCTTTCTGTTCTAAATTTTAGAGTTTAAAATTAAAAACAGAAACCCCCTAAACCTTGTTTAATTAAGGAAAATTAGTTTTTCTTGTGTGCTGAGCTTAAGAAAATTTGTAGATGCTTATACCTTAATTAGACACTGTTTAAAAATAGTAGGAGCCCCAGCATTAGAGATTATGATGTAGTTATTCATTTAAAGCCATTTTGTCCAAAACTTAGAGAAAATCAGAAAGGCCTTAGAGATTAATGAACAGTGATTACTAATATTTTTCCTAGATTACTTATGCAACAGAGAACCTAGGAAAAATGCAGAGGCCATTAATTTGGACCAGTTCCTAATTAAGATGCTTTAATTAGCATTATGTAGACTGAAAATTAATTATTAGAATTGCAAAACTATAACCAAAGTGGTTAACAAAAATCCAGTGAACTTATAACCACCAGAGCCCCACTACAAAAATACAGAGCACCCCAGCCTAACTTTTTAAGTAGGGAAAATAAATACAGAATGATAATAAGGCATTTTCCCACTAAATCATGAGCAACCCCAAATAATGTGATAATGGGCAACCAAAATTTTGCCAAGTCCATGATGAGATAAACCACCAGAGAAAAATACAAACCCATGAAAAAGAAGTGAACCCATGCCTTTTGCTAGTAAGTTGTGAGAAAGGCCATTTAGCTCAAATAATGCAAACCACCCCTTCCCTTAGGCAAAAGGAAGCCAAAGTCCAGAATGATTGCTCTTGCACAAAATGCTAGCTAAGAAAAATAAGAACTCTGTTGAGTACAGTGGTAGTAGAAAGCACCCCTTTGGCTAGAAACCTTAAGAAAATCTTAGGGAAAGAATTAAAGGGTATTAAAGACTAAAAATTTGTATCAAGTCATGTTATAACACCTAAAAGCCAGCAAAAATAAGTTTTTGAGAATTACCCACTATTAAATAATAGTTGTAGTTCAAAGTACCCCTTCTGCCCTAAAATTTGGTAATTTTGTCCAGAGAAAACCCTTCACTTTCTGAACCCCAAATTTTGAGACAGAGAATCATACACCAGTAACAAGCCACTGTAATTTTTGCAGAATTTTTGGAATTTTATAAGAGCAACTTGTAGTTCAAACCTACTCCAAAACATTAAAGAGAATAAAAGAAAAGAGAAGAAGAAATAAACCTCATCCCAATAAGACTAACCCAATTTACCAAGTATACCACTAAAGGGTTTTACATAAGTAAAGTTAACTGGTTTTAACTCAAAAGATCATACATCTTTAAAGTTATAAATTCTAAAGCACATATCATATCATGCATATATCTTACGCATTGCATTCATTAGATTGTAATCTTGCCGACGGAGAGTACGTGCTCATCCCCGAGCAAGGACCTATCCAAGAGGAGGACCAGGAGCAGGCTTCAGAGGCTGCTATTGAGGATCTCCCCGCAGCCCCAGCAATTGAAGGCAAGCCCCGGTTTTATGCATAACCATGTTATTATATGCTACTTTACTACACTTAATGCTTGTAGGATTGCAATGTGCACTTAAGTGTAGGAGTTGCTTGAAACCTCTAGTTGCATGAACTTAGGATTCCTTTTTGAGATGAATACTAGTATGCTAGGTCGAGTAGCTGCTTGCTAATCAGGATCTCGGTAGAAGTCGAGTGATTTTTCTAGCACTCGCGCGAGGTCAGGAATTGATTGTATTCATCTTGATAATGGGGTATATGTTAGTCCGTGGACTTGGGTCCAGGGAGGATGCCATGTCCATGAGATGGGAAAAAAATGAATTAAGGATTAATGTGTGGATACCTGAGTCAAGCTTTTGAACGTACTAAGCACATGCCGGGAAAAATGGTAACCGGTAAACCTAGTACCTGAGTGAAGCCGGGCGCGGACTTTATCCCTCATGCGACCTGAGACAGGGTCTCCCATGCTAGCTATGGTGGGTACAAGTGCGGCCACTGCACGACGGCAGTCGGGGTCAGTGGAGCATTGTATGCCAAGGCGGTGAGGCCTGGACGCGAACGGGGAATCGATGGGGACGGTTGTCATGTGTGGGGTCGGAGTACCCTGACATGCCGTGTGTTTAGGTTTACCTTGCAAGGTTTAAAAACTCGATTCGAATCGTCTGCTTCTCGCAGCTAATGAGACTGCTTGATTCCTTGTACTGCATCGAGTAAGAAGTGAAATGTGGATTATATGAGATAACTTGTTGATTGAACTAATTGATTGTTACCATGTATGCTTAGAAGGAGCAAATCTAGCTAAGTTAATGATGGTAGAATTTGAAAAGCTAAAAGTTGATTTTAGAAACAGCTAGTGCTTTTGGCAAACCAAACCCCTCAGCCAAACAGCTGCATAGTCTAGAGGTAGAGGAGTAGACTCCTCACACCGGTTAAGTCTAGCTGAGTATTAGTATACTCAGCCTTGCTTGTGGCACCATTTTTGCAGGTACCATGCAGGATGTAGTTGATGGTGTGACTTGGCCTACCACCCTGCCACCGGGTTGGACGGTCGAGTGGGATGTTGCTCCGGCAGGAGAGGAGCATGAGGAGTAGTGGGCTAGGCCTTGCCCATTTCCTCATTACCGACGACATCGATTATCCGCTGCACTTTAATTTATGAACTTTATTCGCTACTCAAAAACTCCAATTTATGTAATAACTCAGTACTTAATTTGAGGTTTCCTGTTTTATTGTGTTTCTTCTGTGACTCACCTTCGAGTGAGATTGTGGGATTTGATCCTGGTTAAGTGGCTTCATCAGACTAGATCTGAGGGACTGACGGGTTATTCCGATTTAAGTGTGTTACGGCCCCTGAGGCGTGACTTAGGCACTTAAGCTGGAATAATTCGGGCGGTTCTGCCACAGCTGGTATCGGAGCAAATTCCACCACAGAGAAGGGCAATAAACCAAGAATACCAATTTTCAAAATCTAAAACCTGCCTAGAAGCTGCTACGGATCGTCAGGACTAGACCGCTAGACCTAGGACGAAAGGTCTTAGGCATAGAGGGAGAAATAGGTGGCTAATTAATTAGGCCCTGTGGGCCAATACTTATATTTTAGGATGCCCTAAAAAGGGACCCTATTTTCCTTTTGAGAGGCAATGTTTCTTTCCGCATGCATGCATTATAAAAAAAACAAGGAGGAATTAAAATTTGAGCTAACCCCCTTTTCTTCGAAATCGTCCGGGCTCTCTTTTCCTTTTCCTTCCACCATAATCTTTATCTTTGATTCCCTTCCGCAGATGAATTCACCCACCCCCGCCGGTGGAGGAGACTCTCGTTTCAGTTCTGACTTCCTTTCTCGCGATGGCTTCCCTTCCATTTTGTGGGAAGTGCTTAATTCCGCCGGTTACCCTACGCCCCCTTTGTACACGATGCAGTTGTATGAGGAGCATCGGGTACCTCGTTGTCGGGTCTGGCTAACTTTGGAGGCTCATCCCCTTCAGCCGGGTTGGCGTTCTCTTGACTCTGAGACGATTGGACTCAGGACGGACGACACCGTTGAGGCAGCAGCCATGAAGACTCTGACGACTTTTTGTGGCTACCACCCCCTGGAGATGGTGATGCACCCCTTGGGACTCTTCCCCGCTGAGAAGAAGGATGATCCCATGTGGTGTAACCGCGTGAGCCATGTGAAGGATGTGTGGGCAATGTATCCTGACTTGGTTGGGAGGGTCACTGTTCAGTGCATGAGTGCGCTGTACCGCCTTCAGGCCCTTCAGAGCGATGCTATGACACTTCTTGCTAACACCGCTCAGGCTGCCAAGCTCACCCTCGACAGTCGGGGAGATTTTGTGGTCGACCTATCCACAGAGTTGGTGGAAAAGGATCTGCAGGTGGAGAGGCTGAACCAGCGTATTACCACCCTGGAGCAGCAAGTGGAGATCCGAGATAACACTATTGATGTCTTGGAGAACCAGCTTCACGACGTGCAGAGGGAACTCGAGGAAGCAAATGACCACTTGGACATGCACCACCTGGAGATGGAGGCCAATGAAGCTGGAAGCGAGGGAGAAGAGGCTCCCGAGGAGCTAGGACCAGCCCCTGGTGCCAATGGGACTACCTCCGCGATACCTCCTTCACCCGTATCCAGTGTCGCTTCCACCGCTCAGGGTTAAGCAGTCGCTTTGGCATTTTTAGGCGGATAGAAACCTATGCGAGCTTAGTGGTATCACATTTTGGACTAGGCTTGTGGGTACCTTCCCCTGATTAATGTAACCCTGTAAACTTTTGATATCTGTGGGATCCTTGTCACCATGTTATCTTCATTCGAACCTAATATTATGATTATGGCATTTTCCTTCCATATGAGATGATATCTTGTCGTTCGGAAATATGAATTGGGATAACAATGGCGACAATCTCTGTTTTCAGATGGCAGCGAGGCAGCGTCGCGGGCAAAATGAGCAAGCTCCCCCGCCACCTCCTCCAGCTCCCACAGTGCAGGAGCTGATGGCCCAGCAGAATGAGATTCTGCGACAGCTCTTGCAGCGCCAGCCCCACCAACAGCATCATGGTGGAGGCCAGCATCAGCGACCTCCGGCTATGGCAACATACCAGGAGTTTCTGAGCACGCAGCCGCCCTTGTTCACCAAGGCAGAGGATCCGTTGGACGCCGACGTGTGGCTTCGCGTCGTCGAGTCCAAGTTTCCCCTCCTCACAGGAGACTGCCCTGATGAGGCCAAGGCTCGCTTCGCCGCACAGCAGCTTCGCGGCCCTGCTCGGACTTGGTGGGATCACTTCCGTGCTATGCTCCCCGATGATCGTGAAGTATCTTGGGAGGAATTCAAGACTGCCTTCAGAGGACACCACATTCCAGCTGGCATTCTTGATCAGAAGTTGAACGAATTCCTGGCCCTCAATCAAGGAACCCGCACGGTACTGCAGTATGCGCAAGCCTTCAACGACTTATGCTAGTATGCAGGGTATCATGCTGATTCTGATGAGAAGAAGAGGGATCGCTTCCGCAGGGGTCTCAATACCAAGCTGCGGGAACGACTCAACACTGTCCGGGCCGATAGCTTCAATGAGTTGGTCAACATGGCCATCTCTCAGGAGGATTGCATTGTTGCTCACCGGGCAGAGAAGAAGAGAAAGGCACCAATGGCAGCACCATCCGCTCAGGCTCAGAGGTTCCGGATTGTTTCTCACAATCAGAGCAGGGGTTTTCAGCAGCAGGCAGGCAGATGGGTGATCAGGCCACCTCAGCAGCAGCAGCAGCCGGCACCCAACCGCTATCCAGCTCCCGCCCCAAGAAACAATCAGCCTCCGCAGCAGCAGCAGTTCCGCCAGGGCAATGGGAACAAGTGTTTCACTTGTGGCAATGTGGGCCACTATGCCAAGAATTGTCCCAGGAACCAGCAGAGGCAGATGCCAGCACCAAATCAAGACAAGGGAAGAAAGCAGAAGGTGCAAGTCAGGCAAGGGAAGCTCAACTTCACTGCTCTAGAGGAAGTGCCAGAAGGAGCTCCTATCATGACCGGTACCTTTTCAGTTTATAATCAACTTGCTTTAATTCTGTTTGATTCTGGTGCATCTCATAGTTTCATTAGCCAAAAGTTCAGTGCTAATTGCAAACTGCCATTCTCTCACTCAAAAGGGTCATTCATGATAGTCACACCTGGGGGTAAAATTGCAACTAATCAATTAAACCAAAGTGTGCCTATTCAACTGGGAAGCCACATTATCAAAACCACTCTTCTTGTGTTGGGATTGGAAAATGTGGACATTATTCTAGGAGCAAATTGGATGACCTTGCACCAAGTTGTGCTCGACGTAGCCAGTCGTACCGTGGAAGTTAATTCTCCCTTCTGCGGGAATTTCACCTTGATTCTGCCTAGTCAGGGTTCTTCTCAGTCATGTGCTTTCTCTATGACGGAATTACCCCTGAAGAAGATCCCAGTGGTCTGTGAGTATGCAGATGTCTTTCCTGATGAATTGCCAGGAATGCCACCGGACCGGGATATTGAGTTCGCCATCGAGTTGCAACCGGGAACGGCCCCAATTTCCAAGAGGCCCTACCGAATGCCACCCGCTGAGTTGGCAGAGTTGAAGAAGCAGTTGCAAGAGTTGCTGGATAAGGGATTTATTCGCCCAAGCACTTCGCCTTGGGGCTGTCCAGCTCTGTTTGTGAAGAAGAAGGATGAAAGCTTGAGGCTGTGTATAGATTACCGCCCTCTTAATGCGGTAACTATCAAGAACAAGTATCCTTTGCCTCGTATTGATGTTCTCTTTGACCAGTTGGTCGGGGCCAAGGTGTTTTCCAAGATAGACCTTCGCTCTGGCTACCATCAGATCAAAATACGAGCAAGTGATATTCCGAAGACGGCATTCTCAACCAGATATGGGCTATATGAATTCTTGGTGATGTCATTCGGGCTGACGAATGCACCAGCATATTTCATGTATCTGATGAATTCTGTTTTCATGCCAGAATTGGACAAGTTCGTGGTGGTTTTCATCGATGATATTCTGGTGTACTCGAGGAACGAAGAAGAACATGCCGGGCATTTGCATGTAGTACTTCAACGTCTGCGAGATCACCACCTTTATGCCAAGTTATCCAAATGTGATTTTTGGCTAAAGGAAATCAAATTCTTGGGTCACACTATCTCTCAGGCTGGAATAGCTGTTGATCCTGATAAAGTGCAAGAGGTGATGAACTGGAGGCCACCAACGACTGTTCGCCAAATTCGGAGTTTTCTGGGATTGGCTGGTTATTACCGAAGATTTATTCCGGACTTCTCTCGAATTGCGAAGCCTATTACTGAGTTGCTAAAGAAAGAAGTCAAATTTGTGTGGAGTCAGAAGTGCGAAGATGCCTTCCATGCATTAAGGCAGCATCTGACCACAGCACCAGTATTGGCGCAACCCGACAGCAGCAAGCCTTTTGATGTATATTGTGATGCCTCTGGCACCGGACTAGGTTGTGTCTTGATGCAAGACAACCGAGTCATTGCTTATGCCTCAAGAGCACTCAGGCCTCATGAGCAGAATTATCCTACTCATGACCTTGAGTTAGCAGCAGTGGTTCATGCATTGAAGATGTGGAGGCACTATCTAATGGGAACCCACTGCAACATCTTCACTGATCATAAGAGCCTTAAGTACATTTTTACTCAGGCTGATCTCAACATGAGGCAGAGAAGATGGCTAGAGCTGATCAAGGATTATGACCTGGAGGTACATTATCACCCAGGGAAAGCTAATGTGGTAGCAGATGCCTTGAGTCGGAAGTTGCAGTGCAACTGTATTCTAATGGATTCTCGTGTTAACACCTTGTGTGATGAGTTGAGCAAGATGCAAATTGAAGTGATTCCTTCTGGTTCTTTGTCTCACATTTCTGTTGAGCCAGCTTTGCAAGACCAGATCATCATGGCCCAGCTCAGTGACAAGGGAGTGCAGATTATCAAGAAGAATCTCCATCAGAAGGTTGAGAAGTATAATTGTTTCCGCCAGGATGAGAAGGGTGTGTTATGGTTCAAAAGCAGATTGGTAATTCCTAAGGACCAGGATCTCAAGAAGAAAATTTTGGATGAGGCTCATCTCTCCAAATTCTCTATGCATCTGGGAAGCACCAAGATGTACCATGATTTGAAGCTTTTGTACTGGTGGACCAGAATGAAGAGGGAGATAGCCCAGTATGTATCAGAGTGTGACACCTGTCAGAGGATAAAGGCAAGCCACTTGAAGTCCGCTGGAGCTTTGCAACCACTGTCCGTACCTTCGTGGAAGTGGGACGACATCAGCATGGATTTCATTGTGGGTCTACCCAACACCTCTCGTCATCATGATTCGATTTGGGTTATTGTGGACCGATTGACGAAAGTGGCACATTTCCTTCCTGTGCACACCACTGATAAGGCTCAGAAGTATGCAGAATTGTATATTGACCGAATCGTGTGTTTGCATGGATTACCTCGGACCATTGTTTCTGACCGAGGAGCCCAATTTGTTGCCAGATTTTGGGAACAATTGCAAGAGTCTTTGGGAACTAAGCTAATCAGGAGTTCAGCTTACCACCCACAGACTGATGGTCAGACGGAAAGGGTAAACCAGATTCTGGAGGATATGCTGAGAGCTTGTGCGATCGATTGTGGCAAGAACTGGGATAAGCACCTCTCCTTGGCAGAGTTTGCTTATAACAATAGTTACCAATCCAGCCTAAAGATGGCACCTTTTGAAGCTCTCTATGGAAGAAGGTGCAGGACACCACTCAATTGGTCTCAGCCTGGTGAAAGAGAAGTTTTTGGACCTGATTTGGTGACTGAAGCCAAAAGGAGGGTCAAGTCAATCAGGAAGAATCTAGAAGCTGCTCAGGCCAGGCAGAAGAGCTATCATGATAGAAGAAGGAAACCTCTCCAGTTCGAGGTGGGAAGTTTTGTATACCTCAAGGTATCACCCACCAAGGGAGTGCAGAGGTTTGGGATCAAAGGCAAGCTAGCCCCTCGTTACATTGGACCTTATGAGATCATAGAAGCATGTGGACCCGTGGCATACAAGTTGAAGTTACCTTCAAAGATGTCTGCCATTCACAGCGTATTCCATGTATCTCAGCTGAAGAAGTGTGTTCGATTGCCGACTGAGATCATAGCAGAGCCAGAATTGGAGATAGAGCCAGATCTCTCGTACCAAGAGTACCCCTCCAAGATTCTGGACTGCAAGGAGAGATCAACTCGGGCTAAATCAATCAAGATGTTCAAGGTCCAGTGGAGTAATCACTCAGAGGAGGAAGCTACTTGGGAAACCGAGGAATTCTTAAGATCCAACTTCCCCGATTGCCTACCTAAGGAAGCTGGTATGTAATCACCCCCAACCCCTCCTCCTGCCTTTCGAATCTAATTTTCAAAAATATGATCTTAATTCAGAATGAAGTAACTATAAAGTAAAACTTAAAAGGACTTCCTTCTGAAGTTGCAAAGAGAATGACATTCGAAGAGCAGTTTTGCCCTAATAATAACAATCCCCACCCTTTTCCTATCAGTCTCACCCTTCGCTTCACCTCGAAAGGACTCTGGCCCAAATCTCGGGACGAGATTCCTTTAAGGGGGGAAGGCTGTAACACCCCAGTGTCACCTAGGGTTTCTCTTAAAAAGCCAAACCAAGAACCATTATTTTATGTGAACCAAAGTAAGCATGAGCATCAAAATAACTTAAGTAAGAAAGAATTCACCAAGTATATGCTTAAAAGTGTCATGATCAAGACAATTGAGTCTCTTAAAGGATAAGAATGTGCAACCCTAATTAAGAACCCTAAGTGAACCCCATGAACAAAATTCAAGAAAATAAGCAAAAGGGAATGAAAAGTTTAAAATTTTGAGTTGAGCCAATTATATAAGTTAAAGTATATTTGATAAGCAACAAGATAGATTGAGAAAGCTTAGCCAAAATAATTCAAGAAAACCCCCCAAATCAAGCTTCTTTTGTTGGGACTCATTGGGAATTCTGAATTTCAGAATTCTGAAATTCAGACCTTGAGCCAAAGATCAGGGATGTTCACCTTGATCCCTAACTCGAATCCTAATGGCCCCATTGACAAAATTGTGTCTAACTAACCCCTCTGTCGTGTGCCAGAAGATGGCATTGGGACGCGAGCCCTAGACACGACAAAACTTGGGATTTGCCTCGGGTTTGGGCAGGGAGACAGACCAGATTTCCTGGCTCCATATCTCTGCAACCAGTAGGCAAAATCCTATGACCTCCACACAAGAATAGTAGCTTGTAGGGAGGAGAAGAGGTTTCGTGCACTGGCCAAGGCGAGAGCAGGCTCGGATGAGCGACCACACGCGCCAGAGCTTGGGCAGAACGCACGGGCACACGTGTTCGACCCTGGTCGGCACGCCAGAGCTCGCCCAACCCGCGCGCGCGCTCGCCCCGGCGTCCGGTCAAGTCCGCCGCGCGCCCACGCCCTCGGCCGTGCCCGCCCGCGCCTATAAAGCCTCCCCGGGCGCACCTCTCTTCGCCCCGCACTCACCCTCACCGGCCAGCCACTTTTCCTTAGCTCCGGCGAGCTCGTTTCCGCCCGCCATTGCCGCCAGAGCTACGGCCGCCGTGGCCAGCCCACTCCAGCCACCCTCCAGCCCAACCAGTGCTTCGGCTAGCTCCGCCAGTAGCCTGTGAAGCTCGCCAAGCCCTCGGACCCGACCGGACTTCACCGGAGGCCCGAGATCGACCTCACCGGACTTCGGTCTTCCGCCGCCGCGCGTGGACCGAGCTATCCAGTGAGTCTCCGCCCGATTCCTTTCGCTCATAGCTTCTCTGGTATTCCGTGGACCTCCCTGACCCATTTAATTGAACTATCTCGCCGTGACCAGGCCGGTCTCCTCGCCGCCGACGAGCATCCCCGCCTGCGCGCGTGGACCGACCGACTCCGGCCATCTCCGACGGCGTTCCGCACACCGTTGTGATCCCCGCGACCTCCCCTTCACCCTCGGCCACTTCACCGGAACAGTCTCGCCGCCGGTAAGCCCCTCCGCCCTTTTCTTCGCCGCGGCAACTGTTTGAGGTAGAAGAAGGACCTCGGGTTAGGTTCTGTAGAACCCGAGGGGTTTTTCGTAATGTCAGCGACTCATGTGAATAGTAACCTAAGGACTGAATTGCGAGGAAAACTTAGAAAACCGCCAGGGACCCCAGTGCAAAGTGGATTTCCATTTAATCAATTTTGTTATTTCTTTTTAAAATAACCAGAGAACTTAGAAAATCCATAACTTGATGAAATCTTAATGAAAAGCTGTCAAACCAATTTTGCTAGCTCTGGAATTTTATGACCTATCATTTAAAAATAGTGAACCATATGCTTTCTGTTCTAAATTTTAGAGTTTAAAATTAAAAACAGAAACCCCCTAAACCTTGTTTAATTAAGGAAAATTAGTTTTTCTTGTGTGCTGAGCTTAAGAAAATTTGTAGATGCTTATACCTTAATTAGACACTGTTTAAAAATAGTAGGAGCCCCAGCATTAGAGATTATGATGTAGTTATTCATTTAAAGCCATTTTGTCCAAAACTTAGAGAAAATCAGAAAGGCCTTAGAGATTAATGAACAGTGATTAGTAATATTTTTCCTAGATTACTTATGCAACAGAGAACCTAGGAAAAATGCAGAGACCATTAATTTGGACCAGTTTCTAATTAAGATGCTTTAATTAGCATTATGTAGACTGAAAATCAATTATTAGAATTGCAAAACTATAACCAAAGTGGTTAACAAAAATCCAGTGAACTTATAACCACTAGAGCCCCACTACAAAAATACAGAGCACCCCAGCCTAACTTTTTAAGTAGGGAAAATAAATACAGAATGATAATAAGGCATTTTCCCACTAAATCATGAGCAACCCCAAATAATGTGATAATGGGCAACCAAAATTTTTCCAAGTCCATGATGAGATAAACCACCAGAGAAAAATACAAACCCATGAAAAAGAAGTGAACCCATGCCTTTTGCTAGTAAGTTGTGAGAAAGGCCATTTAGCTCAAATAATGCAAACCACCCCTTCCCTTAGGCAAAAGGAAGCCAAACTCCAGAATGATTGCTCTTGCACAAAATGCTAGCTAAGAAAAATAAGAACTCTGTTGTTTGATGTTTTTCAAGTACAGTGGTAGTAGAAAGCACCCCTTTGGCTAGAAACCTTAAGAAAATCTTAGGGAAAGAATTAAAGGGTATTAAAGACTAAAAATTTGTATCAAGTCATGTTATAACACCTAAAAGCCAGCAAAAATAAGTTTTTGAGAATTACCCACTATTAAATAATAGTTGTAGTTCAAAGTACCCCTTCTGCCCTAAAATTTGGTAATTTTGTCCAGAGAAAACCCTTCACTTTCTGAACCCCAAATTTTGAGACAGAGAATCATACACCAGTAACAAGCCACTGTAATTTTTGCAGAATTTTTGGAATTTTATAAGAGCAACTTGTAGTTCAAACCTACTCCAAAACATTAAAGAGAATAAAAGAAAAGAGAAGAAGAAATAAACCTCATCCCAATAAGACTAACCCAATTTACCAAGTATACCACTAAAGGGTTTTACATAAGTAAAGTTAACTGGTTTTAACTCAAAAGATCATACATCTTTAAAGTTATAAATTCTAAAGCACATATCATATCATGCATATATCTTACGCATTGCATTCATTAGATTGTAATCTTGCCGACGGAGAGTACGTGCTCATCCCCGAGCAAGGACCTATCCAAGAGGAGGACCAGGAGCAGGCTTCAGAGGCTGCTATTGAGGATCTCCCCGCAGCCCCAGCAATTGAAGGCAAGCCCCGGTTTTATGCATAACCATGTTATTATATGCTACTTTACTACACTTAATGCTTGTAGGATTGCAATGTGCACTTAAGTGTAGGAGTTGCTTGAAACCTCTAGTTGCATGAACTTAGGATTCCTTTTTGAGATGAATACTAGTATGCTAGGTCGAGTAGCTGCTTGCTAATCAGGATCTCGGTAGAAGTCGAGTGATTTTTCTAGCACTCGCGCGAGGTCAGGAATTGATTGTATTCATCTTGATAATGGGGTATATGTTAGTCCGTGGACTTGGGTCCAGGGAGGATGCCATGTCCATGAGACGGGAAAAAATGAATTAAGGATTAATGTGTGGATACCTGAGTCAAGCTTTTGAACGTACTAAGCACATGCCAGGAAAAATGGTAACCGGTAAACCTAGTACCTGAGTGAAGCCGGGCGCGGACTTTATCCCTCATGCGACCTGAGACAGGGTCTCCCATGCTAGCTATGGTGGGTACAAGTGCGGCCACTGCACGACGGCAGTCGGGGTCAGTGGAGCATTGTATGCCAAGGCGGTGAGGCCTGGACGCGAACGGGGAATCGATGGGGACGGTTGTCATGTGTGGGGTCGGAGTACCCTGACATGCCGTGTGTTTAGGTTTACCTTGCAAGGTTTAAAAACTCGATTCGAATCGTCTGCTTCTCGCAGCTAATGAGACTGCTTGATTCCTTGTACTGCATCGAGTAAGAAGTGAAATGTGGATTATATGAGATAACTTGTTGATTGAACTAATTGATTGTTACCATGTATGCTTAGAAGGAGCAAATCTAGCTAAGTTAATGATGGTAGAATTTGAAAAGCTAAAAGTTGATTTTAGAAACAGCTAGTGCTTTTGGCAAACCAAACCCCTCAGCCAAACAGCTGCATAGTCTAGAGGTAGAGGAGTAGACTCCTCACACCGGTTAAGTCTAGCTGAGTATTAGTATACTCAGCCTTGCTTGTGGCACCATTTTTGCAGGTACCATGCAGGATGTAGTTGATGGTGTGACTTGGCCTACCACCCTGCCACCGGGTTGGACGGTCGAGTGGGATGTTGCTCCGGCAGGAGAGGAGCATGAGGAGTAGTGGGCTAGGCCTTGCCCATTTCCTCATTACCGACGACATTGATTATCCGCTGCACTTTAATTTATGAACTTTATTCGCTACTCAAAAACTCCGATTTATGTAATAACTCAGTACTTAATTTGAGGTTTCCTGTTTTATTGTGTTTCTTCTGTGACTCACCTTCGAGTGAGATTGTGGGATTTGATCCTGGTTAAGTGGCTTCATCAGACTAGATCTGAGGGACTGACGGGTTATTCCGATTTAAGTGTGTTACGGCCCCTGAGGCGTGACTTAGGCACTTAAGCTGGAATAATTCGGGCGGTTCTGCCACAGATTCGCCGGACCCGGTCCCCTTTTGACGGGGTCCGAGGGCTCGATGCCTCCCTCTGGTGGGATTCCGTTACAAAATCGTTCCCGTGGGTCTCGGAAATGTCCTAGGGTACCTCGGGAGCGTAGCCCGAGCCTTGGTTATGTATCGAACGTACCCAGGGTCATCCCTCGCTCTGCGTGCTCTGAGGCGGCTGTCAGAACCCTTCGGGGGCCAGCCTACGAACCCCTGATCAGTAGTGGGCACGGAGCCCGGGTGGCCTGAGGCGGCCGTTGAACCCTTCCGAGGGGCCAGCCTTCGAACCTCTGACCTATAGTGGGCGCGGAGCCCTAGTGCTCTGAGGCGGCTGTTGAATCCTTTCGAGGGGCCAGCCTTCGAACCTCTTATCAGTAGGGGGGCTCGGGGCCCGCTTCCTTCGTGGAGAAGGATCCCTTTCGGAGTATCCCCTTTCCTGGTCCCTGTGGCAAGAGAGAGAAAGAGGAAGCGGAAAAGGATACGAAATCGAACGACGTGGCGCACCTTTTTTGACGCGGTCATTATGGCGGAGGTGAAGCATCGCCTGCTTCGCCTGCCAAAGGTGTGGCAGAGTAACACCCCTAGTGTTTATATTCCGCTCGACAACGAGTATGGATTTAAGCACGTAATATCAGTGGATAAAACGGATGCTAAATTCTTAAACATCTTCGTCTATCACGATTTTTATATCGCATCTGTTCCATCTGTCGCGAGTGCGACGACGTTTTTATTTTTATCTATTCAGGCTCCTCCTAAATTTTGGTGACGTTCGGAACATCGTTGTTTCGAAGGTCAGTGCGTCCGGTGATTATTTAAAATTCATCGCTCGCGCGAATACGAATTCGGAAGTCCGACTCACTCGGATGATTTTTATCCCAAGCAAATTAGTTGGAACTTGACGACTAAAATGTTCGAGGCAAAATAGTCTGAATCGCGTGTTGTCCGAGAAAAATCGTGCGTGATGTTATAATCCAATTTATTCTTCAGCACGCTGTTTCGAAGACAAAATCGTGTATACGTTCGCAGATATTGTTTCGGCTAATTTCGGTCGAATCACGCCGAACAAATTATCAGTGCCGAAATCAGTTTATTTTGGTCTGTCGTTTCTCGCCTAGATCCCAAAACTTCGGATATAAATAATGGGTGAAAATTTATCTGACTGCGAAGTATTCACTAAATTAAATCCGGTTTAAATATTGTTGTCGATCTTATTTGGTTCGACCCTTTTATATATCTTGTAGACCCTCGTTTCATACCCCAAAATATCTGCATTTCACTTTTGTAAAAATAAGTAAAAATAGGAAATATCTTTCCAGATTTTTTGGAGCTATTTTCATCTCCTTCCCTCTTCCGTGGAGCACTAGCATATCCTCTTGAGCCTAGGATTTTTTTTCACGAAACGACTCACGAGTTCAGCTCAAGAAATATCACCACACAGCTATCTCCCTTATCTTCTTCCCTCGCGTAAGTTCTGCTCATTTTATTCCAACCGTTGTTCTCATCCGTTTGGGCAGCAAGGAAAAATCTGACCGCCGTCTTCATCTCCTCCCGTCGCTATCCTCTCTGCCGTCGTCCTCAGCCATCGCAAGATTTTTCCGGCCGCCAAAGCTCCCACCGTCGTTCTCTCTTGATATTTCCTGGCTGTCGGTGTTTATCCCCTCTCGCGCTCGGCTCCTAGGAGCAGATTTTCTGGCCGCCCAGCTGTTTCTTCCTCCCTGCGCTCGGATTTCCTCTACCCCAACCGGGTCTCCCTGCGCGCCGCGGAGCTCTAGCTCGGTGTTTCCCCAGCTCGCCCTGGTCGTCTCCAGCTCGCCGAGCTCTGCCCGCTCCCCATGGCCGAGCTCCATCCCTGCCCCTCTTCAACTCAGCTCGCCTCTCTTTCTCTCTGTACGCACGCAGTCTCTTTCTTTCCCAAACCGTGACTCCGCCGTGGAGCTCCCCGCGGCTCAACTCGAAGTTCCTCCCCGCTCGGCGCCCAACCCCTGCGTCGCGTCCATCCTCTGCTCTTCCTGTTCGCCGGCAGAAGCTCCGAGCCGAGCGTTCCTTCTCTTCGCCGCGCGCCTAGCCGTCGAAGCTCCCTGCCATCGTCGTTTTCGGCCCTGCCGTTGGTACAACATCATTTGCTGTTGCTAGTTGATGCAACGTTGCCGTCCTTCGACGCCGCGCCGTGAGCAGCGACTTCGTCGATCCGTCATTTTGATAGGGTACTTGCGCTGCTCTCCTGTGTATGTGATGATTGGAAAAGGAGTCCCAGCTGATGAAGGATTAAGCTGATGAAGGATTAAGGAACGAAAGCTCTAGTACACCGCCTGCCAGCTGATCGTCGTACATCCTAAACCAGGGTTTAATCATTTTCTTTGTGAAGTTCGAGCCGATTATAATTTTGGAAGGAGATTTGGTGCTGAAGTCGAAGCTAGCAGCCCCTTTATTCTTCGTCGTCAACCCACGCCGCGTCGCGACGTGCCCGTCGATCCCGACGATCTATCTGCTAGATGCGTGCCACTTGTGTTGAGCTCCAAAGCCCCTGTCGAGCTCTTCCCCTGAAAGCCGCCTTCGAGCACAACCCCTGTCATGTGTTCGATGGGAAGTCTGAACCAATGCTCATCGTCGATCTACGATTATCAAATCATTCTGGTCATGGTAAGTCGATGAATTATTCAGAATAGTTCAATTGTTGAATAAATTAATGTGCTAGTGTGATGCTCACTAGTTGCTCGATAAATTACGCGAGTCACGGAACTCTCGTCGACTTCGCGGTTCTTGCGATTATCGAGCCAGGTTCTATTATAGCGAGTTATTTCGCTATTCCGGTCAATTAGCTGAATTAGTGTACCAAGTAGAATATTAGTAGGCCAATATTTTAATCCCTTGTAAAGATGTAGTATAATTTATAAAGCAAGAGATAAGGTTAGCATTTAATTAATTAGCTGGTGAGTTGTGTAGGTTAATTGTTGTCGGCGTTTCGAGACAGGGGGGTCCCTAAGCCGACGAGTGAGTGTGCTGCGTGCCCCAGCCCAGATGGGTCGAGCGCGTGGGCGAGCGCGAAGGGGGGAGAGGCGAGGTGGCCGGAGTCGAGCGTGAGAGAGGTGGAAGTCCCGCGGCCTTCGTGTTCGTCCCGCGCCCAGGTCAGGTGCGCTTGCAGTAGGGGGGTTACAAGCGTCCACGCGGGTGAGGGAAGCGAGCGGCCCCAAGAGAGCGCCTGTCCCGTCCTCGGTCCTGCGCGGCCAACCTTCTCTAAGAAGGCCCTGGTCCTCCCTTTTATAGTCGTAAGGAGAGGATCCAGGTGTACAATGGGGGGTGTAGCAGAGTGCTACGTGTCTAGCGGAGGGAGAGCTAGCGCCCTAGGTACATGCCAATGTGGCAGCCTGAGAGATCTGGGCACCCTGCTGGCGTGATGTCGTGGCTGTCGGAGGTGCGGCGGAGCCTGGCGGAGGGACAGCTGTTGGAGCGGTCGAGTCCCTGCTGACGTCGTCCTGCTTCCGTAAGAGAGCTGGGGGGCCGCCGTCGTCATAGAGCTTGTGGAGCGCCATCATTGCCCCTCCGGCGGAGCTGGCCGGATGGGACGCCGGTCTTGTTCTCCGTGACCCGAGTCGATTCGGGATAGGATGATGATGGCGCTTCCTGTTGACGTGGCGGTCTGAGCTCTAGGCGGGGCAACGTGGGGGTTCCTCCGAAGCCGAGGTTGAGTCTGCCTTCCGTTGTTGTGGCCGAGCCCGAGCCATGGGGTCGGGCGAGGCGGAAGTCGTTCGGCCGAGGCCAGGGCGGAGTCCGAGCCCTGGGGTCGGGCGAGGCGGAGTTTCGTCGTCTTCCGGGTCTTAGCCCGAGTCCGAGCCCTGGGGTCGGGCGAAGCGGAGTTCGCCGTCTTCCGGGTCTTAGCCCGAGTCCGAGCCCTGGGGTCGGGCGGAGCGGAGTTCGCCGTCTTCCGGGTCTTAGCCCGAGTCCGAGCCCTGGGGTCGGGCGGAGCGGAGTTCGCCGTCTTCCGGGTCTTAGCCCGAGTCCGAGCCCTGGGGTCGGGCGGAGCGGAGTTTGCCGTCTTCCGGGTCTTAGCCCGAGTCCGAGCCCTGGGGTCGGGCGGAGCGGAGTTCGCCGTCTTCCGGGTCTTAGCCCGAGTCCGAGCCCTGGGGTCGGGCGGAGCGGAGTTCGCCGTCTTCCGGGTCTTAGCCCAAGTCCGAGCCATGGGGTCGGGCGGGGCGGAGTTCGCCGTGGCGCCTTTGGCAAGGCCTGACTGCCTGTCAGACTCACTCTGTCGAGTGGCACTGCAGTCGGAGTGGCGCAGGCGGCGCTGTCCTTCTGTCAGACTGGCCAGTGGAGCGGTGGAGTGACGGCGGTCACTTCGGCTCTGCCGGGGGCGTGTGTCAGGATAAAGGTGTCAGGCCACCTTTGCGTTAAATGCCCCTGCAATTTGGTCAGTCGGTGCGGCGATTTAGTCAAGGTTGCTTCTGAGCGAAGCCAAGGCCTCGGGCGAGCCGGTGATGTGTCCGCCATAAAAAGGGGGCCTCGGGCGAGACGGAAGTCTCTCGAGGTCGGCTGCCCTTGGCCGAGGCTAGGCTCGGGTGAAGCGTGATCGAGTCACTCGTGTGGACTGATCCCTGACTTAATCGTACCCATCAGGCCTTTGCAGCTTTATGCTGATGGGGGTTACCAGCTGAGAATTAGGCGTCTTGAGGGTACCCCTAATTATGGTCCCCGACAGTAGCCCCCGAGCCTCGAAGGGAGTGTTAGCACTCGCTTGGAGGCTTTCGTCGCACTTTTTTGCAAGGGGACCAGCCTTTCTCGGTTGCATTTCGTTCCGGTGGGTGCGCGCGAGCGCACCCGCCGGGTGTAGCCCCCGAGGCCTCGGAGGAGTGGTTACACTCCTTCGAGGTCTTAATACCTCGCGCAATGCTTCGGCTGGTCTGGTCGTTCCCTCATGCGAACTGGCCGTAGCCCGGGTGCACGGTCGGGGTCCAAGCTCTCGGGCTGGTATGTTGACGCTGTCAACGATTTGGCCGGAGCCGGTTTTTGCGAGAGCAGCCCCCGAGCCTCTGCACAGGGCGAGAGGGCGATCAGGGACAGACTCGACTTTTTACATACTCCCCTACGTCGCCTTTCCGCAAGGAGGAGGGGGGGAGTGCGCCATGTTACCCTCGATGGGCACCGAACATGGTGTCTCCGGTGAGCTGCAAGCGGGTAATCCGAGTGGACGTCCATGCCCCGTTCGTTGGGGGTCGGCTAGGGGCCCAGAGGCACGCCCAAAAGTACCTGCGGGTGATTTGCCGGACCCGGTCCCCTGGCGACGGGGTCCGAGGGCTCGATGCCTCCCTCCGATGGGATTCCGTTACAAGATCGTTCCCGCTGGTCTCGGAAATGTCCTAGGGTACCTCGGGAGCGCAGCCCGAGCCTCGGTTATGTATCGAACGTACCCCTGGTCATCCCTTGCTCGGTGTCTGAGGCGACTGTGAACCCTTCGGGGGCCAGCCTTCGAACCCTTGATCAGTAATGGGCGCGGAGCCCGAGTAGCCTGAGGCGGCCATGGAACCCTTCAGGGGGCTGGCCTTCGAACCCCTGACCAGTAGTGGGTGTCGGGCCCACGCGATCTGAGGCGGCTGTTGAACCCTTCGGAGGGCCAGCCTTCGAACCCCTGATCAGTAGTGGGGGGCTCGGAGCCCGGTTCCTTCGCGGAGAAGGATCCCTTTCGGGGTATCCCCCTTCCCCGGTCCCTATTGCAAGAGATAGAGAAAGAGGAAAACGAAAAAGGATACGAAATCGGACGACGTGGCGTACCTTTTCTGACGCGGTTATTACGGCGAAGGTGAAGCGTCGCGCGCTCCTCCCGTCAGAGGCGCCGCGTGTCCCGCCGCGGAGTTAATGCGACGGGGCGAGTGGTTGGCGGGGCGGCCGTTGCGCGCGTGCGATCCGTCCAAGGAACGGGTCACGGGTGCACCGTCTCCACGCCGTGAGAGGAGGCTCTCTTGCTGTCCCAGGATGGGACGTGAGCCTGGCTGACGACGTGACTGCTGCGCCAGCCCGCCTGCCACCGCTATTACTGCCGGCCCTCTTTCGGTCGCTTTGACCAACGCGCTAGGCTGGCGCTGTTGGGTCGCCTCGAGTCGCGGCATTGGCTCCACAACCGAAGAGGCGCGATGGTGGCACAAGTGGCGGTGCGGTTGCTTGCATGCAGCAACTGGCGCGCCGGTTGCTCGACGCGTGGGCCTGGGTTCCCAAGCTGGCGTGTCAGAAGTTGGAGAAGCGCGTCCGTCTGGCGCGGTTGCATGCCGCCTGCATGGCTGCCCGCCCCTTCTGCCCGTTGGTCTGGGCGGAAATGGGGGGTCGCTTGTAACCGCTGGACGGTCGTGCGCACCACGCGCGGCGGTCTGGCTTCTTCTGCCCTGAGCCGGCTTGCATGACATGCGGGACCCAGCCCCCGAGTCGCAGGGGAGGGCCTTGGAGCGTGTTGGAGAAGACTCAGCCCGTGGCGCCTGGGGGCGCACGTAGGGAGAGTTGCCTTTAAAAGGAGGGAGACTCCTTTCGGAAGGCAACCATGTCTTCTTCCTCCCTTAAGCGCCGTGTCTTCCCATCTTCCAAGCCCCCGGATGGGGGGTATCCGCCGCCTTTCCGCCTCCTCGTTGGAGGAACGCAACTCCCTGGGAGTTGGTACCTCTCAGCCATCGTTCGGCTTCAAGGATTTTCATCATGCTGCCCGGCTGCTCCCCTCCGCCGGCGGTCACCTGAGATGGCGACCTCCAGCTTGATGGTGGGGGAAAGCGAGCCGGGCTGTGGCCTCTTCCCCTCCCTCAGCCTCAAGGATTTTCATCACCAGGGCTGGGGAGGGGAGTGCGCCGAGTTGAGGTCGGCCCCCGCGTGGGCGGCGGCCCGCTCCTTCACTTAGTGATCGGAGGGAAAGGCGGCCGTCGTCCGCGGCGCTGGCAGCTGCAGCGTGCCTGGCTTTCAGGCGCGGGTGGCTTCGGAGCCGCTCGCGGTGCCGGCATCCGCCACGGCAGCTTGAAGAGGTTCTGCTGCCGGCGAGATAGCCGGGGCCGGCCACGGGCTGACCTCCAACTCTACGGCCTTCTGCCCGTCCTTGCCTTACGAGTTTTGGCATGGGCGGGGGCCTCCTGGCAGCGGCATCTAGCCTGAGGTCGGCGTTGCCGCTGCTTGGTCCCTCGGAGCAGAAGGCGTCGTCGTCGCCGCTGCTGGAGCAGGTGACGGCGCGCCATTCGTCGGCCTTCAGTTGCTCCGCAGGCCTTCCCCCTCGGAGTGGGGTCGTTCGTGCCTGCGGAGGGGGAACCGGAGTTCCGTTCGTAATGGCACTTCGAATGCCAGTGTTTTTTGTTCATTGCGGCTGTCGGGGCCTGAACATGTATGTAATTTCGGCACGGAGCCGTGTTTTTTCCTCATTTTCGAGCACTAAGTCTCGCCTTTTGATTATCTAAACCGCTTTACCAATCATGAGTCGCCCCGTGTCAAGGTGACGGGTGAGGTATCCGTATCCCGGAGGCGTAGGAATCCCTCGGCCCGTTCGGCCTTGTTGTCTGGGGTTCCTCTAGCTTAGTTAAAGAGACCCCTCGGCTGCCCTTCGGTGGACCGAGGCCAGGGGTAGCGATATCAGTATGAACAGAGGCGGAGTTGGCTCGAGAATGGGAACCTGGTTGGCTCGAGAATGCTTACGTGTACTCCGTCGTTTCCAGGATCCGCTTTCCGAAGTAGTCAAGAAGCACGAAAGAAATCTTGCTAAAAAGAGATCCTTTTTTGAGGAAAAATTCGACGCAGAGGGGGTCTCCCCCCTTTTAGCCCCCGAGGGAGGGTCGGGCTTTGCCGAGGCTAGGCCGACCCTTCCTTGACGACTAAACTTTGCGTAGGCGCGAGGTATATGAACAACTTGAAAACATCTTAAGGGTAGAAGCGACGTAGCAGTTTGATGTTCCAAGCGTTGCCGTAGATCTCGCCTTGATGGTTGGCCAGCTTGTATGTTCCGGGCTTCAGAACTTTGGCGATGACGAATGGCCCTTCCTAGGGGGGCGTGAGCTTGTGCCTCCCTCGGGCGTCTTGCCACAGCCGAAGCACCAGATCGCCCACCTGGAGTTCTCGGGACCGGACCCCTCGGGCGTGGTAGCGTCGCAGGGACTGTTGGTACCGCGCCGAGTGTAGTAAGGCCCTGTCCCGAGCTTCCTCCAGCTGGTCCAGCGATTCCTCTCGGCTAGCTTGGTTGCTTTGTTCGGTGTAGGCCCTCGCCCTCGGGGAGCCGTATTCCAGGTCAGTGGGCAAGATAGCTTCAGCCCCGTAGACCAAGAAAAACGGCGTGAAGCCCGTGGCACGACTCGGCGTCGTCCTTAGGCTCCAGACCACCGAGGGGAGTTCCTTCATCCATCGCTTGCCGAATTTGTTGAGGTCGTTGTAGATCCGAGGCTTGAGCCCTTGTAGAATCATGCCGTTGGCACGCTCTACTTGCCCATTCGACATGGGATGAGACACGGCGGCCCAGTCCACCCGGATATGGTGATCCTCGCAAAAATCCAAGAATTTTTTGCCGGTGAACTGGGTGCCGTTGTCGGTGATGATGGAGTTCGGGACCCCGAAGCGATGGATGATGTTGGTGAAGAACGCCACCGCCTGCTCGGACCTGATGCTGTTCAGAGGTCGGACCTCGATCCACTTGGAGAATTTGTCGATGGCGACCAGCAGGTGCGTGTAGCCCCCGGGCGCCTTCTGCAAGGGACCAACGAGGTCCAGACCCCATACAGCGAAGGGCCAAGTGACGGGTATTGTCTGCAGAGCCTGAGCGGGCAGGTGCGTCCGCTTCGCATAGAATTGGCACCCTTCGCAGGTGCGGACAATTCTAGTGGCGTCAGCCACCGCAGTTGGCCAGTAGAAGCCTTGCCGGAAAGCATTTCCGACAAGGGCTCGGGGCGCTGCGTGGTGGCCGCAAGCCCCCGAGTGTATTTCTTGCAGCAGTTCCCGACCTTCGGCGATGGAGATGCATCGCTGGAGGATGCCCGAGGGGCTGCGATGGTAGAGCTCCTCTTCGTCGCCCAGCAAGACGAATGACTTGGCGCGTCGCGCTACCCGCCGAGCCTCGACTTGGTCGAGGGGTAGCTCTCCTCGACGGAGATATTGCAGGTACGGGGCCTGCCAATCTTGATCTGGCGTGGCCCCGCTCTGCCCTTCCTCGACGTTCAGTGCCTCACCCTCGGAGGCCGAGGGTACCTTGGGCTGTGCCGAGGGTACCTCGGGCTGTGCCGAGGGTACCTCGGGCTGTGCCGAGGGTACCTCGGGCTGAGCCGAGGGTACCTCGGGCTCGGGCGCGTCGTCGAGCTTGACGGAGGGTTGATGCAGATCCCGGGAGAAGACGTCCGGGGGGACTGTCGTTCGCCCCGAGGCTATCTTAGCTAGCTCGTCTACGGTTTCGTTGTAGCGCCGAGCGATGTGGTTGAGCTCGAGCCCGAAGAACTTGTCTTCCAGGCGCCGAACCTCATCGCAGTAGGCCTCCATCTTTGGGTCGCGGCAGTGGGAGTTCTTCATGACTTGGTCGATGACGAGCTGCGAATCACCACGGGCGTCGAGGCGTCTGACCCCTAGCTCGATGGCGATCCGCAATCCGTTGACCAGAGCTTCGTACTCGGCCACATTGTTGGACGCCGGGAAATGGAGGCGCAGCACGTAGCGCAAGTGCTTTCCGAGGGGCGAGATGAAGAGCAGGCCTGCGCCGGCCCCCGTCTTCATCAGCGACCCGTCGAAAAACATGGTCCAGAGCTCCGGTTGGATCGGAGTCGTCGGCAGCTGGGTGTCGACCCATTCGGCCACGAAATCCGCCAACACCTGGGACTTGATGGCCTTCCGAGGGGCGAACGAGATCGTTTCGCCCATGATTTCCACCGCCCACTTTGCGATCCTGCCCGAGGCCTCTCGGCACTGGATGATCTCCCCCAGGGGGAAGGATGACACCACAGTTACCGGATGAGATTCGAAGTAGTGTCGCAGCTTCCGCCTTGTCAGGATCACAGCATACAGCAGCTTTTGAACTTGCGGGTAGCGGATCTTAGTCTCGGACAGCACTTCGCTGATGAAGTAGACCGGCCTCTGAACGGGCAATGCATGCCCTTCCTCTTGCCTTTCGACCACAATCGCGGCGCTAACCACCTGAGTGGTCGCGGCAACGTAGACCAAGAGGGCTTCTCCGTCCGCCGGGGGCACCAAGACAGGCGCCTTTGTAAGGAGCGCCTTCAGGTTGCCGAGGGCTTCCTCGGCCTCGGGGGTCCAAGCGAAACACTCGGCCTTCCTTAAGAGGCGGTACAGAGGCAGACCTCTTTCGCCGAGGCGTGAGATGAAGCGGCTCAGGGCCGCGAGGCATCCCATGACCCTCTGTACCCCTTTTAAGTCCTTGATGGGTCCCATGCTGGTGATGGCCGCGATCTTCTCCGGGTTGGTTTCGATGCCTCGCTCGGAGACGATGAACCCTAGGAGCATGCCTCGGGGCACCCCGAAGACACACTTCTCAGGATTAAGCTTGACTCCTTTCGCCTTGAGACACCGGAATGTCACTTCAAGGTCGGAGAGGAGGTCGGAAGCCTTCCTTGTCTTGACTACGATGTCATCGATGTAGGCCTCGACTGTACGACCGATGTGTTCGCCGAACACATGGTTCATGCACCGCTGGTACGTTGCGCCCGCATTCCTCAAACCAAACGGCATGGTGACATAGCAGTACATGCCGAACGGCGTGATGAAAGAAGTCGCGAGCTGGTCGGACTCTTTCATCCGGATCTGGTGATACCCTGAGTAGGCATCGAGGAAGGACAGGGTTTCGCACCCAGCGGTGGAATCCACGATTTGGTCGATGCGAGGCAGAGGGTAGGGAACCTTCGGACATGCTTTATTGAGACCAGTGTAGTCTACACACATCCGCCATTTCCCCCCTTTCTTTCTCACAAGCACAGGGTTGGCAAGCCATTCGGGATGGAATACCTCTTTGATGAACCCTGCTGCCATTAGCTTGTGGATCTCTTCGCCAATCACTCTGCGCTTCTCCTCGTCGAATCGGCGCAGAGGCTGCCTGACGGGTCGGGCTCCGGCCCGAATACCCAGCGAGTGCTCGGCGACATCCCTCGGTATGCCGGGCATGTCTGAGGGACTCCACGCAAAGACGTCGGCGTTCGCACGGAGAAAGTCGACGAGCACTGCTTCCTATTTGGGGTCGAGCCCGGAACCGATCTGGACCTGCTTGGTGGTGTCGCCACTGGGGTCGAGAGGGACGGCCTTGACCGTCTCCGCTGGTTCGAAGTTGCCGGCGTGGCGCTTCACGTCTGGCACCTCCTTGGAGAGGTTCTCCAGGTCGGCGATGAGGGCCTCGGACTCGGCGAGGGCCTCGGCATACTCCACGCACTCCACGTCGCATTCGAACGCGTGTTTATACGTGGGGCCGACGGTGATGACCCCGTTGGGGCCCGACATCTTGAGCTTCAAGTAGATGTAATTGGGGACGGCCATGAACTTCGCGTAGCATGGCCTCCCTAGCACGGCGTGGTAGGTTCCCCGGAACCCGACCACCTCGAACGTCAGGGTCTCCCTTCGGAAGTTGGAGGGTGTCCCGAAGCAGACGGGGAGGTCGAGTTGCCCGAGGGGCTGGACGCACTTCCCAGGGATGATCCCGTGGAAGGGCGCAGCGCCTGCTCGGACGGAGGACAGATCGACGCGCAGGAGCTTGAGGGTCTCGGCGTAGATGATGTTGAGGCAGCTGCCCCCATCCATCAGGACCTTGGTGAGCCTGACATCGCCGACAACGGGGTCGACGACGAGCGGGTATTTCCCCGAGCTCGGCACATGATCAGGGTGGTCGGCCTGGTCGAAAGTGATGGGCTTGTCGGACCAGTCTAGGTAGACTGGCGCCGCCACCTTCACCGAGCAGACCTCTCGGCGCTCTTGCTTGCGGTGCCGAGCCGAGGTATTCGCCGCATGCCCTCCATAGATCATGAAGCAGTCGCGGACCTCGGGGAACTCTCCTGCTAGGTGATCTTCGTTCTTGTCGTCGTCGCGGGCCCTGCCACCCTCGGCGGGTGGCCCGGCCCTGTGGAAGTGACGCCGAAGCATAACGCACTCCTCGAGGGTGTGCTTGACGGGCCCCTGATGGTAGGGGCACGGCTCCTTGAGCATCTTGTCGAAGAGGTTTGCACCTCCGGGGGGCTTCCGAGGGTTCTTATACTCGGCGGCGGCGACAAGGTCCGCGTCAGTGGCGTCGCGTTTCGATTGCGACTTCTTCTTGCCTTTCTTCTTGGCGCCGCGCGGAGCAGACGCCTCGGGAGCTTCTTTCGATGGGCGGCCCTGGGGCTGCTTGTCCTTTCGGAAGATAGCCTCGACCGCCTCCTGGCCAGAGGCGAACTTGGTGGCGATGTCCATCAGCTCGCTCGCCTTGGTGGGGGTTTTATGACCCAGCTTGCTCACCAGGTCGCGGCAAGTGGTGCCGGCGAGGAACGCGCCGATGACATCCGAGTCGGTGATGTTGGGCAGCTCGGTGCGCTGCTTCGAGAATCGCCGGATGTAGTCCCGAAGCGGCTCCCCCGGCTGTTGCCGGCAGCTTCGAAGGTCCCAAGAATTCCCGGGGCGCACGTATGTGCCCTGGAAATTGCCAGCGAAGGCTTGGACCAAGTCGTCCCAGTTGGAGATCTGCCCCGGAGGCAGGTGCTCCAACCAGGCGCGAGCAGTGTCGGAGAGGAACAGGGGGAGGTTACGGATGATGAGGTTGTCGTCGTCCGTTCCACCCAGTTGGCAGGCAAGGCGGTAGTCCGCGAGCCACAGTTCCGGTCTCGTTTCCCCCGAGTACTTCGTGATAGTAGTCGGGGGTCGGAACCGGGTCGGGAATGGCACCCGTCGGATGGGCCGACTGAAGGCCTGCGGACCGGGTGGTTCGGGCGAGGGACTCCGATCCTCCCCGCTGTCGTAGCGCCCCCACGCCTGGGGTGGTAGCCTCGGCGCACCCTTTCGTCGAGGTGAGCCCGACGGTCGCGTCGATGGTGCTCGTTGCCGAGGTGGCCCGGGGCCGCAGGCGCGGTGTTGCACGTGCGCCCGGTGTAGACCGAGGCTTCCCGCATGAATCGGGAAGTCGCGGCATGAGGTTCCGAGGGATAACCTTGCCTTCGGGAGGCAGTGCTCTCGGCCCGCCGGGCCGCAGCGCCTTCCAGGAGATTCTTGAGTTCTCCCTGGATTCGCCGACCCTCGGTGGTTGACGGCTCCGGCATCGCGCGGATGAGCATCGCTGCGGTTGCCAGGTTCTGACCAACCCCGCTGGATGCGGGCGGCGGCCTGATCCTGACATCGTTGGCGACGCGGTGCTGGAGACCTTGGGGCAGGTGACGTATTTCTCCGGCCAGGGGTTGGCCCACCCATGCCTGTCCGACGTCCCGACGGATCGGCTCAAGCGCTCCTGTTCCCTCGTTGAGCCTGGCCTGCACCTCGCGGACTTGCTCGAGTTGTGGGTCGTAACCCCCCGCCGGAGCGGGGACCACAGCTAGCTCCCGTGGGATGTCGGCGCGAGGCACCGGCCTAGGGAGATCACCGTCCTCCGGCATGCCAAGATGGTTGCCTTCGGAGGGATCCCCTAGCTCGATGTGGAAACATTCGCGGCTTGGGCCGCAGCTCTCGTCGCCAAGGCTGCGGCTTCCATCGGAACAGTCGGATAGGCAGTAGTCACATGCGGTCACGAAGTCCCGCACGGCACTGGGGTTGCCAAGTCCGGAGAAATCCCAAGCGATGCTGGGATCGTCATCTTCCTCGGACCCAGAGGGCCCGTAGGTCGAGACGTCCGTCAGTCGGTCCCAAGGCGACCGCATACGGAACCTCAGTGGGGTTGCACTCGCCTCGATGAGAGCGCCCGCCAAAACGAGGTCGTTTGGCGGGTTGAGGCCGAGTCGAAATGACGCAAGATGGGAGTTAGTCGGTACCTTTTTGTCGACGAGGAGCGACGTAGTCACATCGGGGACTGGTTGCACCGTCAACTCTGGTTCGAGGGCGACGTCCTGCAGGCTTTCCGCGAGCGCGCCGGCGTCGTCTTCTTGTTCGGGGTCAGCGTGCCGCGGGGGGACGGCGCTTGCCTCCGTCTTGAACGCGAGGTCGACGTCCGGCGTGCCTTCCGTCGGGGCGTCGGGGGCGTCGATTCGCTCGACGGCCGACGAAGCGCGGCCTCCCACCTGGCCTTGACGGCCCCGCCTCCTCCTCCGTTGGCGGGGGAGAGAACGGAGCGAGCCCGAATATTGCCCTTCCACCACGCGGGGAAGACGTCGTCGATTCCGCCGCCGGCGGGCGGGTTGTCGGCCGCCATTGTCGTAGTCGCGCGGCGGTGGAAGAAGTATCATGTCGTAGCTGCCGTCGAAGGACATGAACTCAAGAGTCCCGAAACGAAGCACCGTCCCGGGCCGGAGAGGTTGCTGGAGACTGCCCATCTGGAGCTTGACGGGGAGCTGTTCGTCAGCACGCAGCAGGCCCCTACCTGGCGCGCCAACTGTCGGCGTTTCGAGACAGGGGGGTCCCTAAGCCGACGAGTGAGTGTGCTGCGTGCCCCAGCCCAGATGGGTCGAGCGCGTGGGCGAGCGCGAAGGGGGGAGAGGCGAGGTGGCCGGAGTCGAGCGTGAGAGAGGTGGAAGTCCCGCGGCCTTCGTGTTCGTCCCGCGCCCAGGTCAGGTGCGCTTGCAGTAGGGGGGTTACAAGCGTCCACGCGGGTGAGGGAAGCGAGCGGCCCCAAGAGAGCGCCTGTCCCGTCCTCGGTCCCGCGCGGCCAACCTTCTCTAAGAAGGCCCTGGTCCTCCCTTTTATAGTCGTAAGGAGAGGATCCAGGTGTACAATGGGGGGTGTAGCAGAGTGCTACGTGTCTAGCGGAGGGAGAGCTAGCGCCCTAGGTACATGCCAATGTGGCAGCCGGAGAGATTTGGGCACCCTGCTGGCGTGATGTCGTGGCTGTCGGAGGTGCGGCGGAGCCTGGCGGAGGGACAGCTGTTGGAGCGGTCGAGTCCCTGCTGACGTCGTCCTGCTTCCGTAAGAGAGCTGGGGGGCCGCCGTCGTCATAGAGCTTGTGGAGCGCCATCATTGCCCCTCCGGCGGAGCTGGCCGGATGGGACGCCGGTCTTGTTCTCCGTGACCCGAGTCGATTCGGGATAGGATGATGATGGCGCTTCCTGTTGACGTGGCGGTCTGAGCTCTAGGCGGGGCGACGTGGGGGTTCCTCCGAAGCCGAGGTTGAGTCTGCCTTCCGTTGCTGTGGCCGAGCCCGAGCCATGGGGTCGGGCGAGGCGGAAGTCGTTCGGCCGAGGCCAGGGCGGAGTCCGAGCCCTGGGGTCGGGCGAGGCGGAGTTTCGTCGTCTTCCGGGTCTTAGCCCGAGTCCGAGCCCTGGGGTCGGGCGGAGCGGAGTTCGCCGTCTTCCGGGTCTTAGCCCGAGTCCGAGCCCTGGGGTCGGGCGGAGCGGAGTTCGCCGTCTTCCGGGTCTTAGCCCGAGTCCGAGCCCTAGGGTCGGGCGGAGCGGAGTTCGCCGTCTTCCGGGTCTTAGCCCGAGTCCGAGCCCTGGGGTCGGGCGGAGCGGAGTTCGCCGTCTTCCGGGTCTTAGCCCGAGTCCGAGCCCTGGGGTCGGGCGGAGCGGAGTTCGCCGTCTTCCGGGTCTTAGCCCGAGTCCGAGCCCTGGGGTCGGGCGGAGCGGAGTTCGCCGTCTTCCGGGTCTTAGCCCGAGTCCGAGCCCTGGGGTCGGGCGGGGCGGAGTTCGCCGTGGCGCCTTTGGCAAGGCCTGACTGCCTGTCAGACTCACTCTGTCGAGTGGCACTGCAGTCGGAGTGGCGCAGGCGGCGCTGTCCTTCTGTCAGACTAGCCAGTGGAGCGGTGGAGTGACGGCGGTCACTTCGGCTCTGCCGGGGGCGTGTGTCAGGATAAAGGTGTCAGGCCACCTTTGCGTTAAATGCCCCTGCAATTTGGTCAGTCGGTGCGGCGATTTAGTCAAGGTTGCTTCTGAGCGAAGCCAAGGCCTCGGGCGAGCCGGTGATGTGTCCGCCATAAAAAGGGGGCCTCGGGCGAGACGGAAGTCTCTCGAGGTCGGCTGCCCTTGGCCGAGGCTAGGCTCGGGTGAAGCGTGATCGAGTCACTCGTGTGGACTGATCCCTGACTTAATCGTACCCATTAGGCCTTTGCAGCTTTATGCTGATGGGGGTTACCAGCTGAGAATTAGGCGTCTTGAGGGTACCCCTAATTATGGTCCCCGACAATTGTATTTCATGTGTATAGTTTATTGTTCGCGATGTTTGTGTTAGATTCGAGAAGCATAATTATTGCGCTTAATTGTACGTCGATAATTAGTGTCTCCGTATGAAATTGTTCAACGTCTCACCACTAGGTGTTTAATATGCTATCGTATAGCACCATTTAGATTTGTGCTATTCTTGTTTATATGCATTCATGTGCACCGTGCATCTCAATTAGGTACGATAATTGATCGCGTGATGCGGAAGACAAGCCAAGTCGACCCCAAGCGCGGACTAATCCGCAGGATGATGCTGATGGACGAACCGGAAGATGGATAATCTGAACGAGTGCCAAGCCAAAGGATGCTCGCCAAGTGGTCGCCTAACAAACACTAACCTAGTGTTACTCAGGCAACCCCGGTGCATGCAACCCCTTCCTTGTGTTTTTAAATACTTTTCGCACACTTTAAGTCTAGTGAAATGTGCATTAGGTTTATAGGAGTTGCTTGAAACCCTTTGATGCATTGCCTTCCTTGATATCCATACCTGTTATAGATACTTCTTTGGAAGTATCAAAATTTGATTTACAAAAATGCTTAGCCCTGCTTAGATCTTGTGGATAGAGGTTGTCTTTTGCGTTAAGGCCTTGCTCAGGGGTTATCCTGAGGAAAGATGACTTCTACCTGCAAGGTTATATTTTCATTGGGAGCATGGTGGGACCTTACTGCAAAGTTCCCTATGATGCTCTTTTCATCCTAAGGAAAACAAACAATCCTAAGGGTGTAAATACTTAAATCGGGACTTGGGTTAGGAACGGGTGATGTTCTACCCAGGTTGATTAAGGATTGAACGTGTATGTAGGTGTGCTGACCGCAGACCCTTTAACTGGTCACATGCCTCGTCATGGGTAAGCCTTGCCTCGGGCAGACTAAGGCCAGAATAAGATAACACGAAATGGGCATGGAGCGGTGGCGAGAGTAGCGTGTACCCTCCGTGGCAAGAGACTAGACGGTGGTGTATCTGTGCTCTCGGTTTGCGTGAACCTGATCTGGTCTTAAGAACCCCGGTGGCGGGTTGACATATGCAAGGGTTAAGTGCTACATATGTCGTGTGATTGGAGATCCTCAGCTGAGTATAATCGATTCGGATCGCCGTACCTTCGCGGTTATGAAGACGTGGTCACTTGTCTACAACCTAAGTCAGGATGTGAACATTATGGATAAAAATAATGTTGTATTGATGAGATGATGAAATTAGACTAAAGGCAAACAGAGTCTATTAATACTTAATCTGGCGTTAAAATGTTGAAAGTAAGGACTCACTTTAGTAAGCTATTTCTGCAAAAGTATCTAAGTTGATTTTTGCTAAAGCCTCTCCTTGATTCCTATTTATCCATCATACCCTTGAGAGTCTTTTCCTTAGTCGGGTAAGACTTGCTGAGTAATTCCATACTCAGGGTTTTATTCCCTGTTGTTTTTCAGGTTTTAACTTTGTGCTGTTGTTGATGGTGTTAAGTGCCGGTGGGCTCGGCCTTCTTATAAGTCTAAGTACTTCTTCTATACTTCTTATTGAGGATGGTCACTTGAGCTAGCATATATTTCAAACTTATACTTTTGTAATCACTCCGATAAAATAATGTAAAATTTTTGTAACCTGTAAAATTTGGTAGTAAGATTTCCGCTGCAACAATATTGGTGTGTGTGATTTGTGTTACTTAATCCCGCGGTTCTGGTTGTAAGTGGTTTATCCGATGTCCTTGGGGGCAATCGGACGGATCCTGTTAAGTTATTTAGTGCACATGCATAGCTGTCTGAGGTCTTTGAGACAAGGACATGTGCATGTGGGCCCAATAACTTGGGAGGTTCTGCCACAGCTGGTATCGGAGCAGGATTAAGTATATACGGTCACATACGTATTTTCAAAACAAAAGTTTTGGTTTTAGAAAACCTATTTTCAACTAAACACATTGTTTGGCTTTGAAAAACAGTTTTGAAAAACTATAATGCTAGCGACATCCTCTGTTAAGCCCTAAGTTAAGGACTATTAGGTGGCTTATTTGAAAACCATAACCCACAACCGGGTGGGTATTGCATACATGTGTATTGTTATTTTTAAGGCCATTCAGTCTTGAATGGATCGACACTAAGGTAAGGTGAGATGTGAGAGCATGACCGAACAATTGTCGGTCTAGGGAAGTGTTTAATTGTTGCGCTTGATTATATACATGTTACACATATGTATATATGAAGGCTGCGATCTGGAGTATTTGATTTTCTGGGAATTCAGTACCCCATGGATGTGTATGGGTATACAGACATGGGAATACTGAGAAGTGTATTGTACTTGTAACGACGCACCTACGCTCAGGTAAGAAGGTGAGTTACCATAATGAGTTGCCCTATGGTTAAAGTGTGGCAACGGCGCCTATGCGTGGCTCGGCGCTTAATGATGAGCTGGCCTCCATATAGCGATATATGGAGTATAACCTGTGATAAACTGTCATGCGTGAACTGCATCATGGGAAAATGGGCTGTGATGGATTTTTCTGCAGGTACACTAACCTCGAAAACGTATGTGTAGCTGACGACTAGCAAAATACCGAGAGAGAACGTATGCCACCGATATAGAACGTTATTGCCACATTATGTTGGCAAAATCAGTGAGGACGTATAGGACGAGCATGCATCTTGATTGTTGCATCCTGTTTGTCACCTATACACCCAAAATGCTTCTCTCATCTTTATTCCAGAAACCATTGATTGTAAATAATATGGTGTCTTAAAGCTACATGTTTAGATAGCTTTCAGGCTGTTTCAATTTGACCATTAGTGCAAATGGTATTTGCTCTTGTGCTTGATGTACTAATAGAAAGTTAGTGACTTGTTTGCCTAAACCCAAATCTAGGCCATGCTCTTAGTTGGTGAACCATGATCAAGGTTGATTTTTCCGTTACCCCTCCTTGACCCAAATTTATACAAATAAATGTTTAGATAATTTCTTCGTTGGACAAAAAGGGTACTTAAGCTTAAAATAAGAATCTCGACTCATATTTCTATCTTAGACCATGCCCTTGACAATTGGTACAAGCTGATGTACCTTATCCAGTTTGCCTGCCCTTAAGGATCGCCATGTTGCTTTATCAACCTAATCTAGGAAAGGCATGTTTGATTATTTTCTTGAATTTGGTGCCTTTGATTTTCTCATATCTATCGAAGGCATACCAACTTAATCCTTGACTTGTAATTTTTGCGATGGCATAGAAATATGCTTGGGGCTGAAGTAACAGTCTCCCATTGTACTTCTCTCATCAAGTTTAGGTTATGGCCATGTTTTGTTCATTTCATTGGGTCATAATCTATTTGGCTCTCTACTTGTAACCATTCTTACAGGTAGAGTATCTCCTTGTATATTGTCACCCTTGCCCAATCCATTGGTGTCGTGCGAGATTTCTTATTGGTTACGTCTGGTAATGGCGTTATGACTAAAACTGATGATGCCGTGACGAAACCGAGGGCCTTCTGTGTGTGCGCACACATGGTTGTGCTGCTCGGCACGCGCTGGTATCACAGTTAGTAGTTGTAATCCACTATGAGACTATGTCAATACGTTATCTTGGCACAATCTGTTTTTGCTACGTGAGATTGTTATTGGTGCCAGTTCGATAGTGGTGTCATGGTTAATGACTTATGGTGCCGCAGCGAAACTGAGAGCCTCCTGTGAATGCGCACACAGGATTGTGCTACTCCTCGATGCTGGCATCAAGGTCTCTGGTCATGATCCATTGTGGAACTGCATTGATGTGTGATCTTTCGTGGAGTCCTCCCTTGAAACAATTTCTATGTTGTTTGTCAAGTGATCAAGCAACATCTATCATCTCTGTTGGATCAAAAGGGCATACCACTTTCATGTGTGATCTCTTATCTCTTGACTTTAATGGTGACTTCACACATACAAGTTCCCTTTACATCCTTTGTGTAAAGGTGAAGCCTTGGAGCTTTTTAGTGTTGCAAGACAACCAATTAGTTCCCAAAATGGAGATTTGTTTCCCCTGCTGCTGAAATACAGGAGTTTGTTCATTCGCTCTCTTATTTAATCCATGTATTCCCTAACCAAGTCGGTTCATCTCATATAGAAGAAACGGATGAACGACCAGACCAAATGGATTCCTGCCCAAATGCATGACCAACTGTTAATATGAGTAAACTCTGAACCCTTGGCTTACCGATGGTACTGAGAGGACTTACTCAATGTCAAAAGTAGTTCAACAAGTTGGTTTTGACTAACTTGTAACTGCATTTGAAACAAAGGTTGAGTTTAGAGATCGTTTTATCGATTTGCCAGAACTCACTTTGGTCTAACCGACTCTAAAGAAAGTACTCACAAAAGTTAAGTTAAGTCGACCAATAACCACCTAATCATCGCTCTAGTCGTGCCTCGATCACCTCACGTGTGCTTTTCGAGCATGTGTGATTAAGTCGAGCCATGGTTAGTATTTGATGAAATGGGTTGGTCGCGAAGTCAACATCAATGGATCTCTTCATTGATATTTTCTCGAATCTTTATCGTCTTTCATGGACTTGAATTCTCTGGTTAGCCATATGTTAACCATGACAGTATTCGACATCCACATCCGTCTTGTGTGCTACGAACTCACTGTGACCACTTGTTGGTAAACCTCTTTCTGTGTGTTTTACCCAAGAGGTTGCATCTGGTTCTGTTTGGGTAAAGCCGTATATCTATCGCTCGCTCAACAGACTCAGATAGTACCGTGTCATCAGAAAAAGCAAACTGCACACATGGAACCTTATGTGTTCTTCTGGCAGGCATTGTCTCTATTGTTGGACATCTCTAAATTAGCCTAAGGCGATATATGTTATGTCCACTAGAGAAACCACATCCTGAGACACTCGTCTTTGTTTGGAACTACCACAGGGTTATCGCTGATATGGACATGTTACATACTTCTCTACCCTTAGAAGTCTTTCGCTCTGAATCTCGGGACGAGATTCTTTTAAGGGGGGAGGGCTGTAACACCCCTAGTGTTTATATTCCGCTCGACAACGAGTATGGATTTAAGCACGTAATATCAGTGGATAAAACAGATGCTAAATTCTTAAACATCTTCGTCTATCACGATTTTTATATCGCATCTGTTCCATCTGTCGCGAGTGCGACGACGTTTTTATTTTTATCTATTCGGGCTCCTCCTAAATTTTGGTGACGTTCGGAACATCGTTGTTTCGAAGGTCAGTGCGTCCGGTGATTATTTAAAATTCATCGCTCGCGCGAATACGAATTCGGAAGTCCGACTCACTCGGATGATTTTTATCACAAGCAAATTAGTTGGAACTTGACGACTAAAATGTTCAGGGCAAAATAGTCTGAATCGCGTGTTGTCCGAGAAAAATCGTGCGTGATGTTATAATCCAATTTATTCTTCAGCACGCTGTTTCGAAGACAAAATCGTGTATACGTTCGCAGATATTATTTCGGCTAATTTCGGTCGAATCACGCCGAACAAATTATCAGTGCCGAAATCAGTTTATTTCGGTCTATCGTTTCTCGCCTAGATCCCAAAACTTCGGATATAAATAATGGGTGAAAATTTATCTGACTGCAAAGTATTCACTAAATTAAATCCGGTTTAAATATTGTTGTCGATCTTATTTGGTTCGACCCTTTTATATATCTTGTAGACCCTCGTTTCATACCCTAAAATATCTGCATTTCACTTTTGTAAAAATAAGTAAAAATAGGAAATATCTTTCTAGATTTTTCGGAGCTATTTTCATCTCCTTCCCTCTTCCGTGGAGCACTAGCATATCCTCTTGAGCCTAGGATTTTTTTTCACGAAACGACTCACGAGTTCAGCTCAAGAAATATCACCACACAGATATCTCCCTTATCTTCTTCCCTCGCGTAAGTTCTGCTCATTTTATTCCAACCATTGTTCTCATCCGTTTGGGCAGCAAGGAAAAATCTGGCCGCCGTCTTCATCTCCTCCCGTCGCTATCCTCTATGCCGTCGTCCTCAGCCATCGCAAGATTTTTCCGGCAGCCAAAGCTCCCACCGTCGTTCTCTCTTGATATTTCCTGGCTGTCGGTGTTTATCCCCTCTCGCGCTCGGCTCCCAGGAGCAGATTTTCTGGCCGCCCAGCTGTTTCTTCCTCCCTGGGCTCGGATTTCCTCTACCCCAACCGGGCCTCCCTGCGCGCCGTGGAGCTCTAGCTCGGTGTTTCCCCAGCTCGCCCTGGTCGTCTCCAGCTCGCCGAGCTCTGCCCGCTCCCCATGGCCGAGCTCCATCCCTGCCCCTCTTCAACTCAGCTCGCCTCTCTTTCTCTCTGTACGCACGCTGTCTCTTTCTTTCCCAAACCGTGACTCCGCCGTGGAGCTCCCCGCGGCTCAACTCGAAGTTCCTCCCCGCTCGGCGCCCAACCCCTGCGTCGCGTCCATCCTCTGCTCTTCCTGTTCGCCGGCAGAAGCTCCCAGAGCCGAGCGTTCCTTCTCTTCGCCGTGCGCCCAGCCGTCGAAGCTCCCTGCCTTCGTCGTTTTCGGCCCTGCCGTTGGTACAACATCATTTACTGTTGCTAGTTGATGCAACGTTGTCGTCCTTCGACGCCGCGCCGTGAGCAGCGACTTCGTCGATCCGTCATTTTGACAGGGTACTTGCGCTGCTCTCCTGTGTATGTGATGATTGGAAAAGGAGTCCCAGCTGATGAAGGATTAAGCTGATGAAGGATTAAGGAACGAAAGCTCTAGTACACCGCCTGCCAGCTGATCGTCGTACATCCTGAACCAGGGTTTAATCATTTTCTTTGTGAAGTTCGAGCCGATTATAATTTTGGAAGGAGATTTGGTGCTGAAGTCGAAGCTAGCAGCCCCTTTATTCTTCGTCGTCAACCCACGCCGCGTCGCGACGTGCCCGTCGATCCCGACGATCTATCTGCCAGATGTGTGCCACTTGTGTTGAGCTCCAAAGCCCCTGTCGAGCTCTTCCCCTGAAAGCCGCCTTCGAGCACAACCCCTGTCATGTGTTCGATGGGAAGTCTGAACCAATGCTCATCGTCGATCTACGATTATCAAATCATTCTGGTCATGGTAAGTCGATGAGTTATTCAGAATAGTTCAATTGTTGAATAAATTAATGTGCTAGTGTGATGCTCACTAGTTGCTCGATAAATTACGCGTCACGGAACTCTCGTCGACTTCGCGGTTCTTGCGATTATCGAGCCAGGTTCTATTATAGCGAGTTATTTCGCTATTCCGGTCGATTAGCTGAATTAGTGTACCGAGTAGAATATTAGTAGGCCAATATTTAAATCCCTTGTAAAGATGTAGTATAATTTATAAAGCAAGAGATAAGGTTAGCATTTAATTAATTAGCTGGTGAGTTGTGTAGGTTAATTGTATTTCATGTGTATAGTTTATTGTTCGTGATGTTTGTGTTAGATTCGAGAAGCGTAATTATTGCGCTTAATTGTACGTCGATAATTAGTGTCTCCGTATGAAATTGTTCAACGTCTCACCATTAGGTGTTTAATATGCTATCGTATAGCACCATTTAGATTTGTGCTATTCTTGTTTATATGCATTCATGTGCATCGTGCATCTCAATTAGGTACGATAATTGATTGCGTGATGCGGAAGACAAGCCAAGTCGACCCCAAGCGCGGACTAATCCGCAGGATGATGCTGATGGACGAACCGGAAGATGGATAATCTGAACGAGTGCCAAGCCAAAGGATGCTCGCCAAGTGGTCGCCTAACAAACACTAACCTAGTGTTACTCAGGCAACCCCGGTGCATGCAACCCCTTCCTTGTGTTTTTAAATACTTTTCGCACACTTTAAGTCTAGTGAAATGTGCATTAGGTTTATAGGAGTTGCTTGAAACCCTTTGATGCATTGCCTTCCTTGATATCCATACATGTTATAGATACTTCTTTGGAAGTATCAAAATTTGATTTACAAAAATGCTTAGCCCTGCTTAGATCTTGTGGATAGAGGTTGTCTTTTGCGTTAAGGCCTTGCTCAGGGGTTATCCTGAGGAAAGATGACTTCTACCTGCAAGGTTATATTTTCATTGGGAGCATGGTGGGATCTTACTGCAAAGTTCCCTATGATGCTCTTTTCATCCTAAGGAAAACAAACAATCCTAAGGGTGTAAATACTTAAATCGGGACTTGGGTTAGGAACGGGTGATGTTCTACCCAGGTTGATTAAGGATTGAACGTGTATGTAGGTGTGCTGACCGCGGACCCTTTAACTGGTCACATGCCTCGTCATGGGTAAGCCTTGCCTCGGGCAGACTAAAGCCAGAATAAGATAACACGAAATGGGCGTGGAGCGGTGGCGAGAGTAGCGTGTACCCTCCGTGGCAAGAGGCTAGACGGTGGTGTATCTGTGCTCTCGGTTTGCGTGAACCTGATCTGGTCTTAAGAACCCCGGTGGCGGGTTGACATATGCAAGAGTTAAGTGCTACATATGTCGTGTGATTGGAGATCCTCAGCTGAGTATAATCGATTCGGATCGCCGTACCTTCGCGGTTATGAAGACGTGGTAACTTGTCTACAACCTAAGTCAGGATGTGAACATTATGGATAAAAATAATGTTGTATTGATGAGATGATGAAATTAGACTAAAGGCAAACAGAGTCTATTAATACTTAATCTGGTGTTAAAATGTTGAAAGTAAGGACTCACTTTAGTAAGCTATTTCTGCAAAAGTATCTAAGTTGATTTTTGCTAAAGCCTCTCCTTGATTCCTATTTATCCATCATACCCTTGAGAGTCTTTTCCTTAGTCGGGTAAGACTTGCTGAGTAATTCCATACTCAGGGTTTTATTCCCTGTTGTTTTTCAGGGTTTTAACTTTGTGCTGTTGTTGATGGTGTTAAGTGCCGGTGGGCTCGGCCTTCTTATAAGTCTAAGTACTTCTTCTATACTTCTTATTGAGGATGGTCACTTGAGCTAGAATATATTTCAAACTTATACTTTTGTAATCACTCCGATAAAATAATGTAAAATTTTTGTAACCTGTAAAATTTGGTAGTAAGATTTCCGCTGCAACAATATTGGTGTGTGTGATTTGTGTTACTTAATCCCGCGGTTCTGGTTGTAAGTGGTTTATCCGATGTCCTTGGGGCAATCGGACGGATCCTGTTAAGTTATTTAGTGCACATGCATAGCTGTCTGAGGTCTTTGAGACAAGGACATGTGCATGTGGGCCCAATAACTTGGGAGGTTCTGCCACAGCTGGTATCGGAGCAGGATTAAGTATATACGGTCACATACGTATTTTCAAAACAAAAGTTTTGGTTTTAGAAAACCTATTTTCAACTAAACACATTGTTTGGCTTTGAAAAACAGTTTTGAAAAACTATAATGCTAGCGACATCCTCTGTTAAGCCCTAAGTTAAGGACTATTAGGTGGCTTATTTGAAAACCATAACCCACAACCGGGTGGGTATTGCATACATGTGTATTGTTATTTTTAAGGCCATTCAGTCTTGAATGGATCGACACTAAGGTAAGGTGAGATGTGAGAGCATGACCGAACAATTGTCGGTCTAGGGAAGTGTTTAATTGTTGCGCTTGATTATATACATGTTACACATATGTATATATGAAGGCTGCGATCTGGAGTATTTGATTTTCTAGGAATTCAGTACCCCATGGATGTGTATGGGTATACAGACATGGGAATACTGAGAAGTGTATTGTACTTGTAACGACGCACCTACGCTCAGGTAAGAAGGTGAGTTACCATAATGAGTTGCCCTATGGTTAAAGTGTGGCAACGACGCCTATGCGTGGCTCGGCGCTTAATGATGAGCTGGCCTCCATATAGCGATATATGGAGTATAACCTGTGATAAACTGTCATGCGTGAACTGCATCATGGGAAAATGGGCTGTGATGGATTTTTCTGCAGGTACACTAACCTCGAAAACGTATGTGTAGCTGACGACTAGCAAAATACCGAGAGAGAACGTATGCCACCGATATAGAACGTTATTGCCACATTATGTTGGCAAAATCAGTGAGGACGTATAGGACGAGCATGCATCTTGATTGTTGCATCCTGTTTGTCACCTATACACCCAAAATGCTTCTCTCATCTTTATTCCAGAAACCATTGATTGTAAATAATATGGTGTCTTAAAGCTATATGTTTAGATAGCTTTCAGGCTATTTTAATTTGACCATTAGTGCAAATGGTATTTGCTCTTGTGCTTGATGTACTAATAGAAAGTTAGTGACTTGTTTGCCTAAACCCAAATCTAGGCCATGCTCTTAGTTGGTGAACCATGATCAAGGTTGATTTTTCCGTTACCCCTCCTTGACCCAAATTTATACAAATAAATGTTTAGATAATTTCTTCGTTGGACAAAAAGGGTACTTAAGCTTAAAATAAGAATCTCGACTCATATTTCTATCGTAGACCATGCCCTTGACAATTGGTACAAGCTGATGTACCTTATCCAGTTTGCCTGCCCTTAAGGATCGCCATGTTGCTTTATCAACCTAACCTAGGAAAGGCATGTTTGATTATTTTCTTGAATTTGGTGCCTTTGATTTTCTCATATCTATCGAAGGCATACCAACTTAATCCTTGACTTGTAATTTTTGCGATGGCATAGAAATATGCTTGGGGCTGAAGTAACAGTCTCCCATTGTACTTCTCTCATCAAGTTTAGGTTATGGCCATGTTTTGTTCATTTCATTGGGTCATAATCTATTTGGCTCTCTACTTGTAACCATTCTTACAGGTAGAGTATCTCCATGTATATTGTCACCCTTGCCCAATCCATTGGTGTCGTGCGAGATTTCTTATTGGTTACGTCTGGTAATGGCGTTATGACTAAAACTGATGATGTCGTGACGAAACCGAGGGCCTTCTGTGTGTGCGCACACATGGTTGTGCTGCTCGGCACGCGCTGGTATCACAGTTAGTAGTTGTAATCCACTATGAGACTATGTCAATACGTTATCTTGGCACAATCTGTTTTTGCTACGTGAGATTGTTATTGGTGCCAGTTCGATAGTGGTGTCATGGTTAATGACTTATGGTGCCGCAGCGAAACTGAGAGCCTCCTGTGAATGCGCACACAGGATTGTGCTACTCCTCGATGCTGGCATCAAGGTCTCTGGTCATGATCCATTGTGGAACTGCATTGATGTGTGATCTTTCGTGGAGTCCTCCCTTGAAACAATTTCTATGTTGTTTGTCAAGTGATCAAGCAACATCTATCATCTCTGTTGGATCAAAAGGGCATACCACTTTCATGTGTGATATCTTATCTCTTGACTTTAATGGTGACTTCACACATACAAGTTCCCTTTACATCCTTTGTGTAAAGGTGAAGCCTTGGAGCTTTTTAGTGTTGCAAGACAACCAATTAGTTCCCAAAATGGAGATTTGTTTCCCCTGCTGCTGAAATACAGGAGTTTGTTCATTCGCTCTCTTATTTAATCCATGTATTCCCTAACCAAGTCGGTTCATCTCGTATAGAAGAAACGGATGAACGACCAGACCAAATGGATTCCTGCCCAAATGCATGACCAACTGTTAATATGAGTAAACTCTGAACCCTTGGCTTACCGATGGTACTGAGAGGACTTACTCAATGTCAAAAGTAGTTCAACAAGTTGGTTTTGACTAACTTGTAACTGCATTTGAAACAAAGGTTGAGTTTAGAGATCGTTTTATCAATTTGCCTGAACTCACTTTGGTCTAACCGACTCTAAAGAAAGTACTCACAAAAGTTAAGTTAAGTCGACCAATAACCACCTAATCATCGCTCTAGTCGTGCCTCGATCACCTCACGTGTGCTTTTCGAGCATGTGTGATTAAGTCGAGCCATGGTTAGTATTTGATGAAATGGGTTGGTCGCGAAGTCAACATCAATGGATCTCTTCATTGATATTTTCTCGAATCTTTATCGTCTTTCATGGACTTGAATTCTCTGGTTAGCCATATGTTAACCATGACAGTATTCGACATCCACATCTGTCTTGTGTGCTACGAACTCACTGTGACCACTTGTTGGTAAACCTCTTTCTGTGTGTTTTACCCAAGAGGTTGCATCTGGTTCTGTTTGGGTAAAGCCGTATATCTATCGCTCGCTCAACAGACTCAGATAGTACCGTGTCATCAGAAAAAGCAAACTGCACACATGGAACCTTATGTGTTCTTCTGGCAGGCATTGTCTCTATTGTTGGACATCTCTAAATTAGCCTAAGGCGATATATGTTATGTCCACTAGAGAAACCACATCCTGAGACACTCGTCTTTGTTTGGAACTACCTTAGGGTTATCGCTGATATGGACATGTTACATACTTCTCTACCCTTAGAAGTCTTTCGCTCTGAATCTCGGGACGAGATTCTTTTAAGGGGGGAGGGCTGTAACACCCCTAGTGTCTATATTCCGCTCGACAACGAGTATGGATTTAAGCACGTAATATTAGTGGATAAAACGGATGCTAAATTCTTAAACATCTTCGTCTATCACGATTTTTATATCGCATCTGTTCCATCTGTCGCGAGTGCGACGACGTTTTTATTTTTATCTATTCGGGCTCCTCCTAAATTTTGGTGACGTTCGGAACATCGTTGTTTCGAAGGTCAGTGCGTCCGGTGATTATTTAAAATTCATCGCTCGCGCGAATACGAATTCGGAAGTCCGACTCACTCGGATGATTTTTATCCCGAGCAAATTAGTTGAAACTTGACGACTAAAATGTTCGGAGCAAAATAGTCTGAATCGCGTGTTGTCCGAGAAAAATCATGCGTGATGTTATAATCCAATTTATTCTTCAGCACGCTGTTTCGAAGACAAAATCGCGTATACGTTCGCAGATATTGTTTCGGCTAATTTCGGTCGAATCACGCCGAACAAATTATCAGTGCCGAAATCAGTTTATTTCGGTCTGTCGTTTCTCGCCTAGATCCCAAAACTTCGGATATAAATAATGGGTGAAAATTTATCTGACTGCGAAGTATTCACTAAGTTAAATCCGGTTTAAATATTGTTGTCGATCTTATTTGGTTCGACCCTTTTATATATCTTGTAGACCCTCGTTTCATACCCCAAAATATCTGCATTTCACTTTTGTAAAAATAAGTAAAATTAGGAAATATCTTTCTAGATTTTCCGGAGCTATTTTCATCTCCTTCCCTCTTCCGTGGAGCACTAGCATATCCTCTTGAGCCTAGGATTTTTTTTCACGAAACGACTCACGAGTTCAGCTCAAGAAATATCACCACACAGCTATCTCCCTTATCTTCTTCCCTCGCGTAAGTTCTGCTCATTTTATTCCAACCGTTGTTCTCATCCGTTTGGGCAGCAAGGAAAAATCTGGCCGCCGTCTTCATCTCCTCCCGTCGCTATCCTCTCTGCCGTCGTCCTCAGCCATCGCAAGATTTTTCCGGCCGCCAAAGCTCCCACCGTCGTTCTCTCTTGATATTTCCTGGTTGTCGGTGTTTATCCCCTCTCGCGCTCGGCTCCCAGGAGCAGATTTTCTGGCCGCCCAGCTGTTTCTTCCTCCCTGCGCTCGGATTTCCTCTACCCCAACCGGGTCTCCCTGCGCGTCGCGGAGCTCTAGCTCGGTGTTTCCCCAGCTCGCCCTGGTCGTCTCCAGCTCGCCGAGCTCTGCCCGCTCCCCATGGCCGAGCTCCATCCCTGCCCCTCTTCAACTCAGCTCGCCTCTCTTTCTCTCTGTACACACGCAGTCTCTTTCTTTCCCAAACTGTGACTCCGCTGTGGAGCTCCCCGCGGCTCAACTCGAAGTTCCTCCCCGCTCGGCGCCCAACCCCTGCGTCGCGTCCATCCTCTGCTCTTCCTGTTCGCCGGCAGAAGCTCCCAGCCGAGCGTTCCTTCTCTTCGCCGCGCGCCCAGCCGTCGAAGCTCCCTGCCATCGTCGTTTTCGGCCCTGCCGTTGGTACAACATCATTTGCTGTTGCTAGTTGATGCAACGTTGCCGTCCTTCGACGCCGCGCCGTGAGCAGCGACTTCGTCGATCCGTCATTTTGACAAGGTACTTGCGCTACTCTCCTGTGTATGTGATGATTGGAAAAGGAGTCCCAGCTGATGAAGGATTAAGCTGATGAAGGATTAAGGAACGAAAGCTCTAGTACACCGCCTGCCAGCTGATCATCGTACATCCTGAACCAGGGTTTAATCATTTTCTTTGTGAAGTTCGAGCCGATTATAATTTTGGAAGGAGATTTGGTGCTGAAGTCAAAGCTAGCAGCCCCTTTATTCTTCGTCGTCAACCCACGCCGCGTCGCGACGTGCCCGTCGATCCCGACGATCTATCTGCCAGATGCGTGCCACTTGTGTTGAGCTCCAAAGCCCCTGTCGAGCTCTTCCCCTGAAAGCCGCCTTCGAGCACAACCCCTGTCATGTGTTCGATGGGAAGTCTGAACCAATGCTCATCGTCGATCTACGATTATCAAATCATTCTGGTCATGGTAAGTCGATGAGTTATTCAGAATAGTTCAATTGTTGAATAAATTAATGTGCTAGTGTGATGCTCACTAGTTGCTCGATAAATTACGCGAGTCACGGAACTCTCGTCGACTTCGCGGTTCTTGCGATTATCGAGCCAGGTTCTATTATAGCGAGTTATTTCGCTATTCCGGTCAATTAGCTGAATTAGTGTACCGAGTAGAATATTAGTAGGCCAATATTTTAATCCCTTGTAAAGATGTAGTATAATTTATAAAGCAAGAGATAAGGTTAGCATTTAATTAATTAGCTGGTGAGTTGTGTAGGTTAATTGTATTTCATGTGTATAGTTTATTGTTCGTGATGTTTGTGTTAGATTCGAGAAGCGTAATTATTGCGCTTAATTGTACGTCGATAATTAGTGTCTCCGTATGAAATTGTTCAACGTCTCACCACTAGGTGTTTAATATGCTATCGAATAGCACCATTTAGATTTGTGCTATTCTTGTTTATATGCATTCATGTGCATCGTGCATCTCAATTAGGTACGATAATTGATCGCGTGATGCGGAAGACAAGCCAAGTCGACCCCAAGCGCGGACTAATCCGCAGGATGATGCTGATGGACGAACCGGAAGATGGATAATCTGAACGAGTGCCAAGCCAAAGGATGCTCGCCAAGTGGTCGCCTAACAAACACTAACCTAGTGTTACTCAGGCAACCCCGGTGCATGCAACCCCTTCCTTGTGTTTTTAAATACTTTTCGCACACTTTAAGTCTAGTGAAATGTGCATTAGGTTTATAGGAGTTGCTTGAAACCCTTTGATGCATTGCCTTCCTTGATATCCATACCTGTTATAGATACTTCTTTGGAAGTATCAAAATTTGATTTACAAAAATGCTTAGCCCTGCTTAGATCTTGTGGATAGAGGTTGTCTTTTGCGTTAAGGCCTTGCTCAGGGGTTATCCTGAGGAAAGATGACTTCTACCTGCAAGGTTATATTTTCATTAGGAGCATGGTGGGATCTTACTACAAAGTTCCCTATGATGCTGTTTTCATCCTAAGGAAAACAAACAATCCTAAGGGTGTAAATACTTAAATCGGGACTTGGGTTAGGAACGGGTGATGTTCTACCCAGGTTGATTAAGGATTGAACGTGTATGTAGGTGTGCTGACCGCGGACCCTTTAACTGGTCACATGCCTCGTCATGGGTAAGCCTTGCCTCGGGCAGACTAAGGCCAGAATAAGATAACAAGAAATGGGCGTGGAGCGGTGGCGAGAGTAGCGTGTACCCTCCGTGGCAAGAGGCTGGACGGTGGTGTATCTATGCTCTCGGTTTGCGTGAACCTGATCTGGTCTTAAGAACCCCGGTGGCGGGTTGACATATGCAAGGGTTAAGTGCTACATATGTCGTGTGATTGGAGATCCTCAGCTGAGTATAATCGATTCGGATCGCCGTACCTTCGCGGTTATGAAGACGTGGTCACTTGTCTACAACCTAAGTCAGGATGTGAACATTATGGATAAAAATAATGTTGTATTGATGAGATGATGAAATTAGACTAAAGGCAAACAGAGTCTATTAATACTTAATCTGGCGTTAAAATGTTGAAAGTAAGGACTCACTTTAGTAAGCTATTTCTGCAAAAGTATCTAAGTTGATTTTTGCTAAAGCCTCTCCTTGATTCCTATTTATCCAGCATACCCTTGAGAGTCTTTTCCTTAGTCGGGTAAGACTTGCTGAGTAATTCCATACTCAGGGTTTTATTCCCTGTTGTTTTTCAGGTTTTAACTTTGTGCTGTTGTTGATGGTGTTAAGTGCCGGTGGGCTCGGCCTTCTTATAAGTCTAAGTACTTCTTCTAAACTTCTTATTGAGGATGGTCACTTGAGCTAGCATATATTTCAAACTTATACTTTTGTAATCACTCCGATAAAATAATGTAAAATTTTTGTAACCTGTAAAATTTGGTAGTAAGATTTCCGCTGCAACAATATTGGTGTGTGTGATTTGTGTTACTTAATCCCGCGGTTCTGGTTGTAAGTGGTTTATCCGATGTCCTTGGGGCAATCGGACGGATCCTGTTAAGTTATTTAGTGCACATGCATAGCTGTCTGAGGTCTTTGAGACAAGGACATGTGCATGTGGGCCCAATAACTTGGGAGGTTCTGCCACAAAAGGTGCCGCCTGTCCTGCCGCAGAGTTAATGCGACGGGACGAGTGGTTCACGGGGCAGCCGTTGTGCGTGTGCGAGCCATTCGAGGAATGGAACATGGGCGCGTCGTCTTCACGCCGTGGGAGAGGGTTCTCTCGCTATCCCAGGAGGGGACGTGAGCCTGCAGACGATTTGACTGCTGCTTCCGCCCGCCTGCCACCGCCATTACTGCCGGCCCATTTCTGGCCGTATCGACCATCGCGCCTTCTCCCGCGGCTGACTGACCCGTGACCGATGTGCTCGGTTGGCACTGTCGGGTCATGCGCAGGGTCGCCTCGAGTCGCGGCACCAGTTCCGCAGTCGAGAAGGCGTGGTACTGGCGCCATTGGCGGTGCAGTTTCTTGCACGTAGTAACCGGCGCGCCGGTTACATGACGTGTGGGCCTGGGCCTCCATGCTTGGACGCGTCGAAGTCGAAAGGGTGTGCCCCCTTGGTGCGGTTGCATGCCGCCTGCATGGCGGTCCGCCCTTTCACCCATTGGTCCTGGCAATAGTGGAGGAAGGCTTGTAACCGCTGGGCAGTTGCGCGCACCGCGCGCGGCGGTTTTGGCTCCTTCTGTCCTGGGCCAGCTTGCATGACACGTGGGACCCAGCCCCCGTGTCGTAGGGGGAGGACCTTGGAGCATGTTGGTGAAGACTCAGTCCGCGATGGCTGAGGACGCAAGTGGGGAGAATCGCCTTTAAAAGGAGGGTGACCCCCTTGGATGGCAACCATGTCTTCGCACTCCCTTCATGCATCGCGTCCTTCCACCTTTCGAGCCCTCGAATGGGGAGCACTCGCGTCGCTTTCGTCTTGCTGTCATTGGAGGAACGCAACTTCACGGAAGTTGGTACCTTTCAGCCATCGTTCGGCTTCAAGGATTTTCATCAGGCAGCCCGGCTGCATACCCTCGCCGGTGGTCACCCAAGACGGTGACCACCAGTTTGAGGGTGGGGAGAAGCAAGCCGGGCTGCGGCCTCTGCCCCTCCCTCAGCTTCAAGGATGTTGATCATCAGTGCTGGGGAGGGGAGTGCGCCGAGTTGGGGCCTGGCTCCGCGCGGGCAGCGGCCCGCTCCTTCCCTCAGTGATCGGGGGGAAGGGCGTTCGCCGTTCGTGGCGCAGGCAGCTGCCGCGTGTCTGGCTCTCCGGCCTGAGCGGCTTCGGCGCTGCTTCCGGTGCCGCCTCTCACCGAGGCAGCCAGAAGAGGTTTCTCCGCCGACGAGATAGCCGGAGCCACCCGCGGACTGACCTCCGACTCCACGGCCTTGGTAGCTTGTCCTCGCCCCTCGAGTGGGGACGTGGGCGAGGGGCTCGTTGCAGCAGTGTCCGCCCTGAGGCCATCGCTGCTGCTGTTTGGCCACCTGGAGTCTCGTCGCCCCGCAGGCCCTCCAATGTGGGGGGTTGTTTGTACCTGCGGGGGTGGAACCGGAGTTCCGTTTGTAATGGCACCTTGAGTGCCGGTGTCTGTTCATTGTGGCTGTCGGGGCCTGAACATGTAGGTATTTTTGGGTGTAATACCATGTCGTTTCCTCATTTTGAGCACTAGAACTCGCCTGTCGGCTAGCTGAACCGCTTAACCAAGTGTGAGTTGCCTCGTGCGAAGGTGACGAGTGAGGTATCCGTATCCCGGAGGCATAGGAGTCCCTCGGCTCGGTCGGCCTTGCCGCCCGAGGCTTCTCTAGCTTAGTTAAAGGAACCCTCGGCCGCTCTGCGGTGAGCCAGGGCCGAGGGCAGCGGTGTCAGCGTGGACAGAGGCGGAGTTGGCTCGAAAAGAAGACTTCGTTGGCCAGAGCCTGGCCGGGTCGTCCACTGGCGGGACCAGCGCTGGAGTCGGGTTGCCGAAGCCATGAGCCGGGCGGGTGTCCTCGGGGGACAGCTGGCTGAGGCTTCGGGGCGGCCGGCCGAGCCATCTGCTCGGGCCGGGTTCCTGGAGGAGACCCTGGCAGCAATGGCCCGGGCGTGGTGCTGACGTCGTCCTTCGGCGGAGATCCTTCGCCCGTGTTGCCGTCCGAGGCTCGGTCGGACTTCGCCGAAGGTGGAGTTGACGCCGAGGGTGCCGCTGCTCCCCCTCCATCGACGTATGAGCCTGTAGGATCGGTTCGCCTTTAGTATGCATATGTTTTTTGCGGCCGTCGAGGCCCAAACATACTGTCGTCGCGTTGTAAAGCTGCGTTTCTTTTCCTCTTGTTTCGAGTATCAGGGCTTGCTCGTCGGTAGCAGAATCGTTTATCCGAGCTAGAGTTACTTCTCACGGAAGGTGATGAGTGAGGTATTCGTATCCCAGAGGCGTAGGAATCCCTCGGCTCGGTCGGCCTTGCCGCTTACGTGTACTCTTGCTCGTCTGCGGGATTCTGTTTTTGATATAGCAGAGAAAACGTGAAAAACCGTTTCGGCAGAAAGTCTTTTGAGCGTTAAGGCTTGTTCAGTCAGCAGGATCGCTCATCCGAATGCGAGTTACTTCTCGCAGAAGGTGACGAGTGAGGTATCCGTATCCCGGAGGCGTAGGAGTCCCTCGGCTCGGTCGGCCTTGCCTGCTTATGTGTACTCCGTCGTTTTCATGATCCCACTACCGAAGTAGTCGAAAAGCACAAAAGATATTCTGGCAGAAAGACTTTTTCCGAGGAAAATTTTGACGCGGAGGGGGTTCGCCCCTTCTAGCCCCCGAGGGAGGGTCGGGCTTTGCCGAGGCAAGGCTGACCCTTCCTTGATGGTTAGACTTTATTGGCATATGTAAACGAGGTGTATGAATGACTTGAAAACATCTTAAGGGTAGAAGCGACGTAGCTGTCGGATGTTCCAAGCGTTGCTGTAGACCTCGCCTTGACTGTTGGCCAGCTTGTACGTCCCGGGCTTCAGAGTCTTGGCGATGACGAACGGCCCTTCCCAGGGAGGCGTGAGCTTGTGCCGCCCTTGGGCGTCTTGTCGTAGTCGAAGCACCAAGTCGCCCACCTGGAGGTCTCGGGACCGAACCCCTCGGGCGTGGTAGCGTCGCAAGGACTGCTGGTACCACGCCGAGTGTAGTAAGGCCATGTCCCGAGCCTCTTCCAGCTAGTCTAGTGAGTCTTCTCGGTTGGCCTGGTTGCATCGTAGGCCCTCGCCGTAGGCCCTCGTCATTGGGGAACCATATTCTAAGTCTGTGGGCAAGATGGCCTCGGCCCCATAGACTAGAAAGAATGGTGTGAAGCCCATGGCTCGGCTCGGTGTTGTCCTCAGACTCCAGACCACCAAGGGGAGTTCCTTCATCCATCGCCTGCCGAACTTGTGGAGGTCGTTGTAGATCCTCGGCTTGAGTCCTTGCAGAATCATGCCGTTGGCACGCTCTACTTGCCCATTCGTCATGGGGTGAGCTACGGCGGCCTAGTCCACCCGGATGTGGTGATCCTCGCAGAAATCCAGGAACTTTTTGTCGGTGAACTGGGTGTCGTTGTCGGTGATGATGGAGTTCGGGACCCCAAAGCGATGGATGATGTTGGTGAAGAACGCCACCGCCTGTTCGGACCTGATGCTGTTAGGGGTCGAACCTTGATCCACTTGGAGAATTTGTCGATGGCGACCAGCAGGTGCGTGTAGCCCCCGGGTGCCTTCTGCAAGGGACCGACGAGGTCCAGACCCCACACAGCAAACGGCCAGGTGATGGGTATTGTTTGCAGTGCCTGAGCGGGTAGGTGCGTCTGCCTCGCGTAGAATTGTCACCCTTGGCAGGTGCGGACAATTCTAGTAGCGTCGGCCACCGCGGTCGGCCAGTAGAAACCTTGTCGGAAAGCGTTTCCAACAAGGGCTCGAGGCGCTGTGTGATGACCGCAAGCCCCCGAGTGTATTTCTTGTAATAACTCCTGACCTTCGGCGATGGATATGCATCGCTGGAGGATGCCGGAGGGGCTGCGGTGGTAGAGCTCCTTCCCGTCCTCTAGCAAGACAAATGACTTGGCGCGCCACGCCAGTCGCCGAGCTTCGGCTCTGTCGAGGGGTAGCTCTCCTCGGTGGAGATATTGTAGGTACGGGGTCTGCCAGTTTCGATTAGGCGTGACCCCATTCCGCTCTTCCTCGATGCGCAGTGCCTCACCCTCGGGGGACGAGGGTGCCTCGGGCTGAGCCGAGGGCACCTCGGGCAGGGCCGAGACCTTCTCGGGCTCGGGCGTGTTGTTTGTCTTGACTGAGGGTTGATGTAGGTCCCGGGAGAAGACGTTCGGGGGAACCGTTGTTCGCGTCGAAGCTATCTTCGCTAGCTCGTCCGCAGTCTTGTTGTACCTCCGGGCGACCTGGTTGGCCTCGAGCCCGTAGAACTTGTCTTCCAGGCGTCGAACCTCGTCGCAGTAGGCTTCCATCTTCGGGTCGCGGCAGTGGGAGTTCTTCATGACTTGGTCGATGACAAGCTGCGAGTCACCGCGAGCGTCGAGGCATCGGACCCCTAGCTCGATGGCGATGCGCAACCCGTTGACAAGAGCCTCGTACTCAGCCATGTTGTTGGACACCGGGAAATGGAGGCGCAGCACGTAGCAGAGGTGCTTCCCGAGGGGCGAGATGAAGAGCAGGCCCACGCCTGCCCCTGTTTTCATCAGGGACCCGTCGAAAACATGGTCCAGAGTTCCGGTTGGATCGGAGCTGCCGGGAGCTGGGTGTCGACCCATTCAGCCACAAAGTCCGCCAAGACTTGGGACTTGATGGCCTTCCGAGGGGCGAACGAGATTGTCTCGCCCATGATTTCCACCGCCCACTTTGCAATTCTACCCGAGGCCTCTCGGCACTGGATGATCTCCCATAGGGGGAAGGATGACACCACAGTCACCGGATGAGACTCGAAGTAGTGTCGCAACTTCCGCCGCGTCAGAATCACTGTGTACAGCAGCTTTTGAATTTGTGGGTAGCGGATCTTGGTCTTGGACAGTACCTCACTGATGAAGTAGACCGGCCTCTAGACGGGCAATGCATGCCCATCTTCTTGTCTCTCAACCACGATCGCGGCGCTGACCACCTGAGTGGTAGCAGCGACGTAGATCAAGAGGGCTTCTCCGGCAGCGGGAGGCACCAGGATGGGTGCGTTCGTAAGGAGCGCCTTCAGGTTCCTGAGGGCTTCCTCGGCCTCGGGGGTCCAAGTGAAGCACTCGGTCTTCCTCAAGAGGCGGTACAGAGGTAGGCCTCTTTCGCCGAGGCGCGAGATGAAGCGGCTCAGAGCCGCAAGGCATCCCATGACCCTCTGTACGCCTTTCAAGTCCCTGATGGGCCCCATGTTGGTGATGGCCGCGATTTTCTCCGGGTTGGCCTCGATGCCCCGCTCGGAGACGATGAACCCCAAGAGCATGCCTCGGGGGACTCCGAAGACGCACTTCTCGGGATTGAGTTTTACGCCTTTTGCCTTGAGACACCAGAATGTCGTTTCAAGGTCGGAGAGGAGGTCGGAGGCTTTCCTCGTCTTGACTACGATGTCATCGATGTAAGCCTCGACCGTTCGACCAATGTGCTCTCCGAACACGTGGTTCATGCACCTTTGGTATGTCGCACCCGCATTCCTCAAACCAAATGGCATAGTAACGTAGCAGTACATGCCAAAGGGCGTGATGAAAGAAGTCGCGAGCCGGTCGGACTCTTTCATCCTGATTTGGTGATACCCTGAGTAGGCATTGAGGAAAGACAGGGTTTCGCACCCAGCAGTGGAATCCACGATTTGATCGATGCGAGGCAGAGGGTAGGGAACCTTCGGACATGCTTTGTTTAGACCAGTGTAGTCTACACACATCCGCCATTTCCCTCCTTTCTTTCTCACAAGCACAGGGTTGGCAAGCCATTCGGGATGGAATACCTCTTTGATGAACCCTGCGGCCATCAGCTTGTGGATCTCCTCGCCTATGGCTCTGCGCTTTTCTTCGTCGAATCAGCGCAGAGGCTGCTTCACGGGTCGGGATCCAGCTCGGATATCCAGCGAGTGCTCGGCGACATCCCTCGGTATGCCAGGCATGTCCGAGAGACTCCACGCAAAGATTTCGGCGTTCGCGCGGAGAAAGTCAATGAGCACTACTTCCTATTTGGGGTCGAGCTCGGAGCCGATCCGTATCTGCTTGGAGGCGTCGTTGCTGGGGTCCAGAGGGACGGATTTGACCGTCTCAGCTGGCTCGAAGTTTCCGGCGTGGCGCTTCGCATCTGGCGCCTCCTTGGAGAGGCTCTCCAGGTCGGCGATGAGGGCCTCGGATTCGGCGAGGGCCTCGGCGTACTCCACGCACTCCACGTCGCATTCGTACGCGTGTCGGTACATGGGGCCGACGGTGATGACCCCGTTGGGGCCCGGCATTTTGAGCTTGAGGTAGGTGTAGTTGGGGATGGACATGAACTTGGCGTAGCATGGCCTCCTCAGTACTGCGTGGTAGGTTCCTCGGAACCCGACCACCTCGAACGTGAGGGTTTCCCTTCGGAAGTTGGAGGGAGTCCCAAAGCAGACGGGCAGATTGAGTTGTCCGAGGGGTTGGACGCGTTTCCCGGGGATGATTCTGTGAAAAGGCGTTGCGCCTGTAAGGATCGAGGACAGATCGATCTGCAGGAGCCCGAGGGTCTTAGCGTAGATGATGTTGAGGCTGCTACCTCCGTCCATGAGGACCTTGGTGAGCCTGACGTTGCCGATGACGGGGTCGACAACGAGCGGATATTTCCCCGGGCTCGGCACGCGGTCGGGGTGGTCGCCCTGGTCGAAGGTGATGGGCTTGTCGGACCAGTCTAGGTAGACTGGCGCCGCCACCTTTACTGAGCAGACCTCCCGATGCTCTTGCTTGCGGTGCAGAGCCGAGGCGTTCGCCACTGGCCCACCGTAGATCATGAAGCAGTCGTGGACCTCGGGGAACTCCTCTGCATTGTGATCCTCCTTCTTGTCGTTGTTGTGGGCCCTGCCACCCTCCGCAGGTGGCCCGGCCTTGTGAAAGTGGCACAGAAGCATGACGCACTTTTTAAGGGTATGCTTGACGGGTCCCTGATGATAGGGGCACGGCTCCTTGAGCATCTTATCGAACAGGTTGGCACCTCCAGGAGGTTTCCGAGGGTTCTTGTACTCAGCGGCGGCGACAAGGTCTGCGTCGGTGGCGTCGCGTTTCGCTTGCGACTTCTTCTTGTTCTTCTTCTTGGTGCCGCGCTGAGTGGACGCCTCGGGGACATCTTTCGGCTGGCAGCCCTAGGGCTGCTTGTCCTTCCGGAAGATGGCCTCAACCGCCTCCTGGCCAGAGGCGAACTTGGTGGCGATGTCCATCAGCTCGCTCGCCCCGTGGGGGTCTTGCGACCTAGCTTGCTCACCAGGTCGCGGCAGGTGGTGCCGGCGAGGAACGTGCCGATGACGTCCGAGTTGGTGACGTTGGGCAGCTCGGTGCGCTGCTTCGAGAATCGTCGGATGTAGTCCCGGAGAGACTCTCCCGGCTGCTGGCGGTAGCTTCGGAGATCCCAGGAGTTCCCAGGGCGCACGTACGTGCCCTGGAAGTTGCCGGCGAAGGCTTGGACCAGGTCGTCCCAGTTGGAGATCTGCCCCGAAGGCAGATGCTACAGCCAGGCTCGAGCGGTGTCGGAGAGGAACAGGGGGAGGTTGCGGATGATGAGGTTGTCATCGTCCGTTCCACCCAGCTGGCAGGCCAGTCGGTAGTCAGCGAGCCACAGTTCCGGCCTCGTCTCCCCCGAGTACTTTGTGATGGTAGTCGGGGTTCGGAACCGGGTTGGTAACGGCTGAAAGCCTGCGGACCGGGTGGTTCGGGCGAGGGACTCCGATCCTCCCCGCTGTCGTAGCGTCCCCCACGCCTGGGTTGGTAGCCTCAGTGCACCCTCTCGTCGAGGTGGGCTCGGCGGTTGCGGTGGTGGTGCTCATTGCCGAGGCGACCTGGGGCCGCAGGCGCCGTGTTGCGCGTGCGCCCGGTGTGGACCGAGGGTTCCCGCATAAATTGGGAAGTCGCGGCGCGATGCTCCGAGGGGTACCCCTGCCTTCGGGAGGCAGAGCTTTCGGCCCGTCGGACCGCGGCATCCTCTAGGAGATTCTTGAGCTCTCCCTGGATACGCCGCCCTTCGGTGGTTGATGGTTCCGGCATCGCGCGGAGTAGTATTGCTGCTGCTGCCAGGTTCTGGCCGACCCCGCTGGAAGCCGGTGGCGGCCTTGCCCTGACGTCGTCGGCAATGTGGTGCTGGATGCCCTAGGGTAGATGACGCGCTTCTCCGGCCGGAGCTTGGTCTGCCCATTCCTGCCCGATGTTCCGCCGGAACTGCTCAAGTGTTCCTGCTCCCTCGTCGAGCCTGGCCTGCATCTCGCGGATTTGCTCGAGCTGTGCGTCCTGACCCCCCGCAGGGACTGGGACCACAGCTAGCTCCCGAAGGATGTCAACGCGAGACACAGGCCTAGGGGATCGCCGTTTTCCAGCATACCAAGATGGTTGCCTTCGCCGAGTCCCCCTAGATCGACGTGGAAACATTCACGACTTGGGCCACAGTCCTCGTTGCCGAAGCTGCGGCTACCATCGGAACAATCGGAGAGGCAGTAGTCGCATGCGGTCATGAAGTCCCGCATGGCACTGGGGTTACCGAGCCCAGAGAAATCCCAACAAAAGTCGGGCTCGTCATCTTCCTCGGAACCCGAGGGTTCGTAGGTCGAGACGGCCGTCAGTCTGTCCCAGGGCGACCGCATACGGTACCCCGGAGGGTTGGTACATGTTGGGGTGGTAACGGATCACGATCCAAATACCTCTTCACAAAAAGTTAAGGCCCTTAAATAATATTAGTTCAAAAATGAATAAGAATAGGACCCGACCCTAATCCGATTCGATCCTTAAAATTTGCAGTGTAAAGTTTATAGCCCATTACCACCCTAAGGTACATGCCTCTATGAAGGCTTCCACCGAAGCAAGGTCGCTTGGTGGGTCGAAGCTGAATCCAAAAGGCACGAGATGGGAATCGGTCGGTACCTCTTGGTCGACGAGCGGTGACGAAGTTGCGTCAGGGGCGGACTGCACCGTTGTCTCAGGTACGAGGGCGACGCCCAGCAAGTCCTTCGCGAGCATGCTGGCGTCGTTCGTCTTCTTGGGGTTGGCGTGTTGCGGGGAAACGGCGCTCGTCTTCGTCTCAGACGCAAGGTCGAAGCCCGACGTGTCCCCCGCTGGGGCGCCGGCGTCGTCGACTTGCTCGACAGCCGACGAGGTGCCGCCTCCTGCTTGGCCATGCCTGCCCCGCCTCCTCCTCCGTCGGCGGGGAAGGTGACGGGACGGACCCGGATGTTGCTCTTCCGCCACGTGGGGAAGACGTCGTCGATTCCGCCGCCGGCGGGCGGGTTGACGGCCGCCATTGTCATTGTCGCGCGGCGGAGGAAGGAGTATCATGTCGTAGCTACCGTCGAGGGACATGAACTCAAGACTCCCGAAACCGAGCACCGTCCCGGGCTGGAGTGGTTGCTGGAGACTACCCATCTGGAGCTTGACGGGAAGCTATTCGTCAACACGCAGCAGGCCCCTACCTGGCGCGCCAACTATCAGCGTTTTGACCCTGGGGGGTCCCTGGACCGACGAGTGAATTGTCGCCGCGTGTCCCAGCCCAGATGAGTCGGCGCGAGACAGAGCACGAAGGGGGAAGAAACAGGCAAAGGGGAAACCTGCGGCCTTCGTGTTGCCCTGCGCCCAGGTCGGGTGCGCTTGCAGTAGGGGGTTACAAGCGTTCGCGTGGGAGAGAGAGAGAGAGCGAGAGCCTTATGCGTCGGCCCGTTCTCCCGCGCGGCCAACCTTCTCGTACGAGAGCCCTGGACCTTCCTTTTATAGGCGTAAGGAGAGGGTCCAGGTGTACAATGGGGGGTGTAGCAGTGTGCTAACGTGTCTAGCAGAGAGGAGCTAGAGCCCTAAGTACATGCCGTCGTGGCAGTCGGAGAGGTTTTGGCACCCTGTTCATGTGATGTCGTGGCCGTCGGAGGAGAGCTGGAGCCCTGCGGAAGGACAGCTGTCGGGGCTGTCGAATCCTTGCTGACGTCTCCTTGCTTCTGTAAGGGGCTGAGAGCCACCGTCGTCATGGAGCACGCGGGGCGCCATCATTGTTTGTTTACCGGGGGGAGCCAGATGGGACGCCGGTCTTGTTCCCCGTAGCCTGAGCTAGCTAGGGGTAGGGTAATGATGGCCCCCCCTGTGACGTGGTCGGTCCGAGCCCTAGGTCGGGCGAGGCGGAGGCTCCTCCGAGGTCGAGGTCGAGGCTGAGTCCGACCCCTGGCATCGGGCGAGGCGGAGTCCGTCTTCCGAAGTCGAGGTTGAGTCCGAGCCTTGGGTCGGGCGAGGCAGAGACCGTCCTCCGAGGCCGAGGCTGTGTCCGAGCCCTAGGGTCGGGCGAGGTGGAGTCCGTCGTCCGAGGCCGAGGCTGTGTCCGAGCCCTAGGGTCGGGCGAGGCGGAGTCCGTCGTCCAGCGTCGAGGTTGAGCCCGAGCCCTGGGGTCAGGCGAGGCGGAGACCGTCTTCCGAGGCCGAGGCTATGTCCGAGCCCTGGGGTCGGGCGAGGCGAAGTCCGTCGTCCAGCGTCGAGGTTGAGCCCGAGCCCTGGGGTCGGGCGAGGCGGAGTTTCCTATGGCGCCCGAGGCTGGACTTAGCTGCTGTCAACCTCACTGTATCGAGTGGCACAGCAGTCGGAGCGACGCAGGCGGCGCTGTTTTCTTGTCAGGTCGGTCAGTGGAGCGGCGAAGTGACTGTGGTCACTTCGGCTCTGTCGACTGAAGAGCGCGCGTCAGGATAAGGTGTCAGGCGATCCTTGCATTAAATGCTCCTGCGATGTGGTCGGTTGGCGTGGCGATCTGGCCAAGGTTGCTTCTCTGCGAAGACTGGGCCTCGGGCGAGCCGAAGGTGTGTCCGTTGCTTGAGGGAGCCCTCGGGCGAGACGTGAATCCTCCGGGGTCGGCTGCCTTTGCCCGAGGCTGGGCTCGGGCGAGGTGAGATCGTGTCCCTTGAGTGGACTGAGCCTTGACCTTAATCGCGCCCATCAGGCCTTTGCAGCTTTGTGCTGATGGGGGTTACCAGATGAGATTAGGAGTCTTGGGGGTACCCCTAATTATGGTCCCCGACAAATAGTGACTAGAATAGAGAGTTTTGTCGTGTTCTTTTGAGCTCTTGCGCTTGGATCACTTTTCTTCTTCCCCATTTCTTGTTCCCAAGTTCTTTGTAATCAAAGCAAGAGACACCAATTGTGTGGTGGTCCTTGTGGGGACTAAGTGTCCCAATTGATTGAGAAGAGAAGCTCACTCGGTCTAAGTGATCGTTTGAGAGAGGGAAAAGGTTGAAAGAGACCCGGTCTTTGTGATCACCTCAACGGGGAGTAGGTTTGCAAGAACCGAACCTCGGTAAAACAAATCACCGTGTCACACTCTTCATTTGCTTGTGATTTGTTTTCGCTCTCTCTTTCGGACTCGATTATATTTCTAACGCTAACCCCAGCTTGTAGTTGTGCTTAAACTTTATAAATTTCAGATTTGCCTATTCACCCCCCCCCTCTAGGCGACTTTCACGTACACATCAACGTAATCAGCAAATGTCTCGTTTGGCTAAGGTGAACTAGCTTTATGTGGAGTTAGGCTCAAAGCAGGTTGCTTTTACTTTGTCAAGTTTTATTCATTAATGTAAGCCAAGTTTTATCATCAATCCCAAGTTGTTATCCCAAAGAGTACCTCCTCATAGAGAAAAATACCAAAATCCATAGTTAGAAACATCACCAATAGAACCATCATCATCATCTGTAACCAAATCCAAAAATGGAACAATTGTATCTCGAACCATCTGTAACTCTAATCAAATGAGCTCCCAAGGCCGCTCTTAACCCTGAGCACGACTGATATACCAGTTTCATAACATTCTGCAGAGGTTGCACACTTTACCCATGAGCTGTGATTCCCTTTCTATTCATGGAGCGCTACTCCCCATTGATCACTTCCTAGATGGTCTGGCAGGGTATCATTATATGGCCTTTCCCTAGGGTCCTCACTATGCGGATGTTGGAAATGACCACTACATAGAGACCATCTGACGTACCCAAGACTATACCCTTCGCCGTCACGAAAAAGCCGTGGCAACGACGCCCATACATAGATCCCTCAGCGAGAATATAAGAGCCATAACAGATGCCTCCGTCCCCAATGACCAAAACCAGCACCCCACATAAGACTTCCCTAATTACTTAGCCAAGGGCGTCCCATATCACCCTCATGGTTGCATTGTTTTCCCAGGTGGTCATCCAATGAACAGGTCCTTACGGAGAAATACTCGGGAAACAACCCGAGGCTCCTTTATTATCACAAGCTCATAATCAGAATGTAAAGCATCATACCATAATTGTATCTCATCATGTTCGTTGATTAAAGTATAGCACTAGTATAAAGCTAACCATAATAACCTAAAAGGTAATCAAGGAAAAGGTAAATAGAAAGCTAATCAATCCTTAGATTTTAATTATGTAATGCGGGGGAAATGAATTATCATGTGAATAAGACATAAGTCATATGACACTTGCCTTCACCAAACAGATGCTCAGGGTCTTCAACCTTATAGATCTTGAGAAGCTTGATCTTGGAATCACCAAAACTTGATCGTCGATTCCTCGAAGCACGGGAAACAGCTCACATCTATTCGCGACACATAGTGAATACGAACAGGCACAAACAAACATATACATGTGTAAGAATATTACACCATGCAAAGTAAAACATTATAAAAACATGCAATACGGAATAGAGCTTGTTTCTACGACCACACAAGGAAAAGAAACGCGATAGTCGGAACTACGGTCAAGAAGTTATCGTGTTTACGCTAAACAAGTATTAGTTAGAACATTTAATTCGACATAATTATATTAATTGACATTTATCAAATATAAATTAAAACTTCTATTTAGTTTTGACTAACTTACTACTTTAATAGTAACTATTAACGAATATTTAATTAAGTGACATGAGTGATTATAAACGACCGATTTAATATTGCGTGCAGACAGCGCGACGACGACGAGCGCAACACGCGGAACAACGCGTTGATAGCGCGACGATGCGTGCGAACAACACGCGAACAACACACAAAACAGCGCGCGACAACGCAGGAAACAGCGCGCGCCCAGAGCGAACGACGGGCGAATCAGCACGCAACCACGTGCGGAACAGCACGCACCACACGCGAGAAATATTAAATAGATGTCGCGTTTATACTAAACAAGTTTTAAATGAAAACTTTTGAGTTGATATTAATCATATTAATATTTATTTATAAAAGCACATCAAAACTATAAAATAGTTTTAATTGTAAAAATTGATTTAATAAGCATTAGTTAAATGAATGTTTAATTAATGAATTAAAACATGTGACATGACAAAATAACATGATTAATGCGTAGATATCATTAATATAGCTAAGGTAACTGGAACCGGTTGAAATAGAGGATTAACGCAAGAGATATTGGCTTTCACGCAACGTGGCTAATTCTTATTGGCCAGAGGCTGGCCACAAGAAACACAGCCGCAGAGAATCTTGGGATCCAGATTGTAGGCCACTAAGAGGACGACACGTGGCCACGATGAGGCCCACAGGGCGTTCTCCTTTTCTGGTTGCATGCGGCCACGAGATTGTGCGTGGGGGAGAAGACAGTTTCCATGTGTGACTCACGTACAGCACTGGAGCATTTGCATGCAAGGTGAGGCCCTGGTGGTTTTTGTGCAACGTGTGAATCGGCATGCAACATGCAGGTGGAATCCACGCACGACTTCTCGGAAACAACCGGGCAGTTCCGTCTTTTCTCGTTGCACACACGAGTGGGGGAAATGGCGTCGGCTGAGGACTGATTTGGTGATGAGAGATGCCGAGGGGATCCATGGGGTGGAATCCCTTGCTATTCAAATTTGAATAACAAGGGGATTACCTCTTGGATCCTGATCACCAAATCATCCTTGAGGGTGGAGCTCGCCGGGCGGTGGTCGGCGTCGGGCTCTCCCCGGGAGCATGGCATGCACGCCCGCGGATGAGGCCGCGCCTAGGGGCCGCAGCCCATGCCAGCCACGCCAACCGCTTGCCAGGCCGCCGGGACACAGGGAGCCATAGGGAGGGGGCGCGTTGGGCAGCGGGGCTTGTCGCACATGCTAGGGGAAGAAGGGAGAGGGACTGCGACTTCACGGTGAAGAAAACGAAGAATGGGAAGAAGAAAAAATGGAGAAACAGAGTTTCCTCACCGAAGAAGAAGATCTTCGCCGGAGGCAAGAAGAAATTCGTCGATTGATGACGAACCGGAGGTCCGAACCACGAATCGAAGGCACCCAGACGAAGTCCTCGACGATACGAACGCATCGGTACTCTCGGATTTTGCCAACGACGCATGGATTGAAAGTAATTGCTCACTGAAGTTTTGGTGATTAAATATCAAACCCATCACTTTGAACTAACATGCTACTGTGAGTATGAGCACAAGGTCACAAAGAAGCAAACTGAGAGTGGTAGGAGTGAATTGAACATTCTATTAATTTGGAGAAACAAAGGTATGATTCTAAAACTTAGTCAGTTGTCTTGTGTACTAATTATATTTATCTAAGTGCTAGGAGGCTTCCCAAATCGAGAGAAAATAAAATGGAGAGGTTTGGCTCAAGCTAGCCAAACCTGCACCAGCCTAAGGTGCACTGGACAGTGTCCGGTGCCCAGGCTGGAGCCCCGATGAACAGGCTGCTCTCAGGAAAACAGAAGGGCGTCGCGACTATAATTCACCGGACTGTCCAGTGTGTTAGCCGCGCGCCTGGCCAACGGTCGGCTCCGCCAAACAAGGAAGGAGATCAGCATTGTTCACTGTCCGGTGCGCCCATAGATAGAAGGCAGTCAAGGCCTTCCAAATGGAGCTCCAACATCTCGTAGAACCCTTGGGGCTATAAAAAGGACCCCTAGGCGCATGGAGCAGAACACCAATCATCTATTGAACATTCTACAACATCGAGACATCACATTCATGCCTTTGCTTCGCTAGATTGAGATTAGAGCAAGTGTTTTGAACTATAATTCCGTTGTGTTATCTCTTGTGCTCCTCTCTCAACTTGTGTGCATGTGTTGCTATGATTTTGTCTCTTGTGCGTTTTTCTACTCCCCTTACTCTTGTAGTTTATTTGAGATCAACTCTGTAAGGCGTGAGAAACTCCAAATTGTGGAGATCCCTCACAATGGGGAAAACTTGAGATAAGAAAGAGAACTGTGGTACTCAAGTTGATCATTGGATCACTTGAGAGTGGTTGAGTGCAACCCTCGTCCATTGGGACACGACAACGTGGAGTAGGTAAGCATTTTATGCTTGACCGAACCACGGGATAAAATCATTGTGTCACTTGTCTAAGTTACTTTACCTTATTGTGATTCTACTCTTTCTAGCATTTCACATCACTTACACTATTTCTCTAAGTTTAATACTCACCTTGTGAGAGCAATTAAGTGAAGAAGTTCTCTCCTCTCATACTCTTCATTTGAACTTGGTTTTTGATCTAACTAATCCAATTTTAGTCCAAGTTTGTTTTGTTGAGCTATTTTTACAGGATCACCTATTCACCCCCTCTAGGTGCTCTCAATAAGAAACTACAAAATCATAAACAACTAGTTATACAAGCAAGGAATCTATGAATCGTTGCTTAAATGCATATCATATGAAGGGGAATAAATACTAAAGAAAATCCACTAAGGCATTTGTGGAGATCATTATGGGCCAAGAGCCATGGCAGGAAAAACAGTAAGACAATGATCCTATTTGTCTGTAGCAATGATTAACAATAAGGACATAGTAAAAGCACATCATAATCGCCAAGTCACATCAAGAAAAGTAAAAACACCCACAACAAGATCATAAACAATTGAACCAACTTGTTCATTGGAACAATGGAGAATTGATATAATAGGCAAACTACCAACAACTCAAGGAAACTACCAATATGTTATCATAGTTTTTGAAATTGTAGCATCCAAATTAGTTAACAACTTTAACACCTTCGATAATCTAGTTCTTAAATGTGCAATGCATCTCATTCAGAGGAAAACAACTACATTGGAACTCAGTTCTTGAGTTTTGATGGCCAAAATAAAAGGTGCAATCTTTATGAAAGGAGCAATGATGCCTAAGAAGGAGGGAATTAACCTATGGCCTCTATTTTCCCCCTTAAACAAGACCTATACGGACAACCAAAAGTTCTTATCTGCAACTAAGGTTTTTTTCTAAGTGTTGTTACTTCTACCGCAAAAGGAGTTTTGCAACCTAGGTTCTAGACCTATTCACTAACCTATAACTAAGATAATAAGATAAAGCACACAACCCAAGATAATAATATAAATGTGGGGGTTTAAATACGATAGAGATACAAACTTTTATTGACACGTTAGTATTTTTACTAAGGGCTAGTTTGGGAACTCCATTTTCCCTAGGGATTTCTATTTTCCCAAGGGAAAATGAACTAATTTCCTTTGGGAAAATGAAAATCCCATAGAAAAAGGGGGTTCCCAAACTAGCCCTAAGTATCAAGAAATGCACATGCTAATGATGGGTAAACATGGTGTGGGAACGATGAGTCCATGACCTCCTCGAACGGCTATGTGTCAACCTGCGACCATGCCCTCGGTTTTCGTGGTTGTGTTGATCACGAGGGACACATAGAGAGCTTAGGAAGTGTGGGGTTCCTAGAGCCCATGCGGATCAGGAGTCGAGCCACTATCGTAGCCCTTGTTGCCTTGGCAGGCCTTTAGTGGGCTTGCAGCTTGTACATCCTCGAGCCATGGTCTAGCCCTCTTTCAACGGAATCACTTGGAGCGTGTTTGGAAGGCGTGTTGTGTGGTTCTCGGTTTTGCTAGTGCCTGAGGGGTGTTGGGGACGATAAGTCTTAGAGTGCCATCCCCCATGATAAAGATGTCTAGGGTATCTAAGGTGATCTTGATACCTAGAGGGAAAGGGTCTTAGGGAGTGATCGGAGCCATCAAAAGCAAAAATGCAGCACACCATAGGCTTCTACATGGCGTGCTAACTATTGTGGTTATGGACCCATGACAAGTGAATTTGTAGGTTGGTATGGGGCTTGCAGCGTCATTGTCTCGATGGCCTTGCTCTTCGTGAGCATGAGAGGAGCTTTAAACTGGTTCAGAGAGAACTCCTACATCCAATATGGTGTTGAAGTCTTTTTTACTAATTTTGTGTGTTACAAGGCGAAGTGCCTGGCTCTTGTGCTTGTGTGAGAAGAATACATGCTAAGTTCGCTTGCCTTTTATATGGCCGAGGGAACATGTGGCCATCGTTACATGGAGATTTTGATGGGGTATGATATTTTATGACTTTGGATACAAGTTACTTCTGACGCTTCTCTGAAGGTCTACCATGATGAGCGTGCTCGCCCTCTCATTCCTATGTTGATATTGTCATGGGGGCAGTTGGGTCCTGCAGGCGTCCAAAGCCTTAATATTCCCTTTCTTCTGCTCCTGTCTTTATCGGGGTCTTTTGATTTCTTGTACCTAATACGAGGACCGTCATAGTTTGTGGTTCCTTATTCGTGCGTCTGAGGCGAGGTGGTTGGACAAAGAGTCCTTAGAGTTCTTCATACAATACTTGTTTCCACTCATAGTGTACCCTATGTCAAGGGCATGTGCCTAAAGGTCATTTAGACTTAAACACGCTAGCCTTTATGTTACTTTTGGGTTGTGGTGTTTGGTGTCCCATCGAGGATGTGCAGACTAGTTAGGCCCTAATTGAGGTCGAGGCCGACTGACTGGAGAGACCTAGGTCAGAGCATGTTTGACGTGATTAAGGTTGAGACCGACCTAGCGGAGGGTCTAGGTTAGAGAATCTCTAGTCGACCGACCTAGAGGGTTCAGGTCAGAAAAACTATATTCAGGTCCATCATGGTTGGGCTCGACCTGGTTAAGGTGACCACGTTAGATCTACTTTGCTCGGAGTCACTCGTGCCACACGAAGCTTATTTCTTAGTGTGGTCTTTTATGTTATTTTAAGGTACCCTTATATATGTACGTGTCATAGTGTTTTGGAGTTGATTGAAATCTTCTTTTTCTTCTCTTTAGTCAATATGTGTCTTCAAGATCATCTTTAAAAAACTAAGACATTGGTTCACTTCGTAGAACACGAAGCAAAATCAGAAGTAACACTACAAGAAAGCGTTTAAAGAATGTCGACCAGGAACCAACGTACTTTATCTAATAGACCGACATACTTAAAGAAGTAAGTATGTCGGAGCCGACATACTTAAGAAAAGTATATCAGTTCCTACTTAAAAGCATTAAGTAAGTCAGATCTTCAAAGCTAATGTACTTAAAATTCGGTCTCGTGGCAGCTAGCGTGGGCTTCCTGAGCAAGCCATGTGGCCTTACGTACGTCGGAAACCGATGTACTTAGAGCATTAAATATGTTGGCCTGCGTGGTCGACATACTTAGTCAAGCCACGTGGCGTTTACCAGAGGCCTGACCTAGCCACGTGGCTTTAAATACGTTGGAGAACCGATGCACTTATCTGATGTGGCAGTAAGTACGTCATAGTTAAGTATGTTGGCAGTAATGCTCATGTATAACAATAGCAACAAAAAATGTAGCAGTAATTAAAGAAAGAATAAGTATTTTGCCTATCAAATGCTTCTACCCTTGTTTACTTAACACCGAGTTTACCTTAGAGTGGGCACGCCGGCGGTGGCTAGGGATGGTGGCGGCGAGGGGCCGTCGTCGTGGTAACGCACGTTCCTGACTCAGCCGACGTACTTAAATTTAAGTATGTTGGTTGAAATAAATCGATAATCTTAAGGCTTATAAAAACGTCGACCCCGATGTATTTAATGGCACTGACATTTGTTTTCCGTTTTTTTAGTGTAAGTAAAATCAAATCGGTTCACTCTACAGACGTGAAGCCAAGCCAGAAACGAACGAATGCGTATCGGTTCACTTCATCAATTGGCATGACCTGAAGCAAAATTAAATACGAACAAAGAATGATCGATTTATAGTGCGTTTGGTTTCGGAACAAAGTGGGTTGGGTCGAAACCGACCTATTTTTGTGGGTTGGGTCGGACCCGTTCCTTATTTGGTTTAAGTGACGTGTTGAACCTAATTTCTTGTTTGATTACAGGGTTGAAGTAGGGTTGAAGTGGGTTGAAGCTGCACCGTCTCTTGTTTGGTTTCATGATGAGAGATGAATGAAGAATGAACTGAATATGGTCACATTACCACACTAAGGATGATATCTTTAATTCTAAATGAGATTACAACATTCAAAATAAATGAAACCAACACTATTTCAGTATTTGAGAAATCCATAAGCACAACGAAAGATAGGGGCCGCTGCTTCTCACCTGGTGGTGTCGGTAGGGGACATGGAGGTGGTATTGGTGGATGGTGGCAGGGGCTGGATCACGGCACAACAATGTCGTTGGGAGGCGCGGACGGGGGCGTAGCGCGCCGGAGGACAGGCTAGTGGGGGAGTCCGACGATTGGGGAACACACCGACGCCGGAGGGCAGGGCGGCGGAGGACTCTGACGATGGGCGTGATCGGGGGGCGCAGCGCGCCGGAGGGTAGGCCGACGGGGGAGTCGATGACTGGAGAACAGGTCAGCAGCGGTGGTGCGCCCTGCGCTCCTGCGCTCGGGTGAAGATATGGTGTGGCCGCATGGGTGACAGGAGGTGTCGGGGACCATAATTAGGGGTACCCTCAAGACGCCTAATTCTCAGCTGGTAACCCCCATCAGCATAAAGCTGCAAAGGCCTGATGGGTACGATTAAGTCAGGGATCAGTCCACACGAGTGACTCGATCACGCTTCACCCGAGCCTAGCCTCGGCCAAGGGCAGCCGACCTCGAGAGACTTCCGTCTCGCCCGAGGCCCCCTTTTTATGGCGGACACGTCACCGGCTCGCCCGAGGCCTTGGCTTCGCTCAGAAGCAACCTTGACTAAATCGCCGCACCGACTGACCAAATTGCAGGGGCATTTAACGCAAAGGTGGCCTGACACCTTTATCCTGACACACGCCCCCGGCAGAGCCGAAGTGACCACCGTCACTCCACCGCTCCACTGGCCAGTCTGACAGAAGGACAACGCCGCCTGCGCCACTCCGACTGCAGTGCCACTCGACAGAGTGAGTCTGACAGGCAGTCAGGCCTTGCCAAAGGCGCCACAGCGAACTCCGCTCCGCCCGACCCCAGGGCTCGGACTCGGGCTAAGACCCGGAAGACGGCGAACTCCGCTCCGCCCGACCCCAGGGCTCGGACTCGGGCTAAGACCCGGAAGACGGCGAACTCCGCTCTGCCCGACCCCAGGGCTCGGACTCGGGCTAAGACCCGGAAGACGGCGAACTCCGCTCCGCCCGACCCCAGGGCTCGGACTCGGGCTAAGACCCGGAAGACGACGAAACTCCGCCTCGCCCGACCCCAGGGCTCGGACTCCGCCCTGGCCTCGGCCGAACAACTTCCGCCTCGCCCGACCCCATGGCTCGGGCTCGGCCACAGCAACGGAAGGCAGACTCAACCTCGGCTTCGGAGGAACCCCCACGTCGCCCCGCCTAGAGCACAGACCGCCACGTCAACAGGAAGCGCCATCATCATCCTACCCTGAATCGACTCGGGTCACGGAGAACAAGACCGGCGTCCCATCCGGCCAGCTCCGCCGGAGGAGCAATGATGGCGCTCCACAAGCTCTATGACGACGGCGGCCCCCCAGCTCCCTTACGGAAGCAGGACGACGTCAGCAGGGACTCGACCGCTCCAACAGCTGTCCCTCCGCCAGGCTCCGCCGCACCTCCGACAGCCACGACATCACGCCAGCAGGGTGCCCAGATCTCTCCGGCTGCCACATTGGCATGTACCTAGGGCGCTAGCTCTCCCTCCGCTAGACACGTAGCACTCTGCTACACCCCCCATTGTACACCTAGATCCTCTCCTTACGACTATAAAAGGGAGGACCAGGGCCTTCTTAGAGAAGGTTGGCCGCGCGGGACCGAGGACGGGACAGGCGCTCTCTTGGGGCCGCTCGCTTCCCTCACCCGCGTGGACGCTTGTAACCCCCCTACTGCAAGCGCACCTGACCTGAGCGCGGGACAAACACGAAGGCCGCGGGACTTCCACCTCTCTCACGCTCGACTCCGGCCACCTCGCCTCTCCCCCCTTCGCGCTCGCCCACGCGCTCGACCCATCTGGGCTGGGGCACGCAGCACACTCACTCGTCGGCTTAGGGACCCCCCTGTCTCGAAACGCCGACAGTTGGCGCGCCAGGTAGGGGCCTGCTGCGTGCTGACGAACAGCTCCCCGTCAAGCTCCAGATGGGCAGTCTCCGGCAACCTCTCCGGCCCGGGACGGTGCTTCGTTTCGGGACTCTTGAGTTCATGTCCTTCGACGGCAGCTACGACATGATACTTCTTCCACCGCCGCGCGACTACGACAATGGCGGCCGACAACCCGCCCGCCGGCGGTGGAATCGACGACGTCTTCCCCGCGTGGTGGAAGGGCAACATTCGGGCTCGCTCCGTTCTCTCCCCCGCCAACGGAGGAGGAGGCGGGGCCGTCAAGGCCAGGTGGGAGGCCGCGCTTCGTCGCCCGTCGAGCGAATCGACGCCCCCGACGCCCCGACGGAAGGCACGCCGGACGTCGACCTCGCGTTCAAGACGGAGGCAAGCGCCGTCCCCCCGCGGCACGCTGACCCCGAGCAAGAAGACGACGCCGGCGCGCTCGCGGAAAGCCTGCAGGACGTCGCCCTCGAACCAGAGTTGACGGTGCAACCAGTCCCCGATGTGACTACGTCGCTCCTCGTCGACAAAAAGGTACCGACTAACTCCCATCTTGCGTCATTTCGACTCGGCCTCAACCCGCCAAACGACCTCGTTTTGGCGGGCGCTCTCATCGAGGCGAGTGCAACCCCACTGAGGTTCCGTATGCGGTCGCCTTGGGACCGACTGACGGACGTCTCGACCTACGGGCCCTCTGGGTCCGAGGAAGATGACGATCCCAGCATCGCTTGGGATTTCTCCGGACTTGGCAACCCCAGTGCCGTGCGGGACTTCATGACCGCATGTGACTACTGCCTATCCGACTGTTCCGATGGAAGCCGCAGCCTTGGCGACGAGAGCTGCGGCCCAAGCCGCGAATGTTACCACATCGAGCTAGGGGATCCCTCCGAAGGCAACCATCTTGGCATGCCGGAGGACGGTGATCTCCCTAGGTCGGTGCCTCGCGCCGACATCCCACGGGAGCTAGCTGTGGTCCCCGCTCCGGCGGGGGGTTACGACCCACAACTCGAGCAAGTCCGCGAGGTGCAGGCCAGGCTCAACGAGGGAACAGGAGCGCTTGAGCCGATCCGTCGGGACGTCGGACAGGCATGGGTGGGCCAACCCCTGGCCGGAGAAATACGTCACCTGCCCCAAGGTCTCCAGCACCGTGTCGCCAACGATGTCAGGATCAGGCCGCCGCCCGCATCCAGCGGGGTTGGTCAGAACCTGGCAACCGCAGCGATGCTCATCCGCGCGATGCCGGAGCCGTCAACCACCGAGGGTCGGCGAATCCAGGGAGAACTCAAGAATCTCCTGGAAGGCGCTGCGGCCCGGCGGGCCGAGAGCACTGCCTCCCGAAGGCAAGGTTATCCCTCGGAACCTCATGTCGCGACTTCCCGATTCATGCGGGAAGCCTCGGTCTACACCGGGCGCACGCGCAACACCGCGCCTGCGGCCCCGGGCCACCTCGGCAACGAGCACCATCGACGCGACCGTCGGGCTCACCTCGACGAAAGGGTGCGCCGAGGCTACCACCCCAGACGTGGGGGGCGCTACGACAGCGGGGAGGATCGGAGTCCCTCGCCCGAACCACCCGGTCCGCAGGCCTTCAGTCGGGCCATCCGACGGGCGCCATTCCCGACCCGGTTCCGACCCCCGACTACTATCACGAAGTACTCGGGGGAAACGAGACCGGAACTGTGGCTCGCGGACTACCGCCTTGCCTGCCAACTGGGTGGAACGGACGACGACAACCTCATCATCCGTAACCTCCCCCTGTTCCTCTCCGACACTGCTCGCGCCTGGTTGGAGCACCTGCCTCCGGGGCAGATCTCCAACTGGGACGACTTGGTCCAAGCCTTCGCTGGCAATTTCCAGGGCACATACGTGCGCCCCGGGAATTCTTGGGACCTTCGAAGCTGCCGGCAACAGCCGGGGGAGCCGCTTCGGGACTACATCCGGCGATTCTCGAAGCAGCGCACCGAGCTGCCCAACATCACCGACTCGGATGTCATCGGCGCGTTCCTCGCTGGCACCACTTGCCGCGACCTGGTGAGCAAGCTGGGTCGTAAAACCCCCACCAGGGCGAGCGAGCTGATGGACATCGCCACCAAGTTCGCCTCTGGCCAGGAGGCGGTCGAGGCTATCTTCCGAAAGGACAAGCAGCCCCAGGGCCGCCCATCGGAAGAAGCTCCCGAGGCGTCTGCTCCGCGCGGCGCCAAGAAGAAAGGCAAGAAGAAGTCGCAATCGAAACGCGACGCCACTGACGCGGACCTTGTCGCCGCCGCCGAGTATAAGAACCCTCGGAAGCCCCCCGGAGGTGCAAACCTCTTCGACAAGATGCTCAAGGAGCCGTGCCCCTACCATCAGGGGCCCGTCAAGCACACCCTCGAGGAGTGCGTTATGCTTCGGCGTCACTTCCACAGGGTCGGGCCACCCGCCGAGGGTGGCAGGGCCCGCGACGACGACAAGAACGAAGATCACCTAGCAGGAGAGTTCCCCGAGGTCCGCGACTGCTTCATGATCTATGGAGGGCATGCGGCGAATACCTCGGCTCGGCACCGCAAGCAAGAGCGCCGGGAGGTCTGCTCGGTGAAGGTGGCGGCGCCAGTCTACCTAGACTGGTCCGACAAGCCCATCACTTTCGACCAGGCCGACCACCCCGATCATGTGCCGAGCCCGGGGAAATACCCGCTCGTCGTCGACCCCGTTGTCGGCGATGTCAGGCTCACCAAGGTCCTGATGGATGGGGGCAGCTGCCTCAACATCATCTACGCCGAGACCCTCAAGCTCCTGCGCGTCGATCTGTCCTCCGTCCGAGCAGGCGCTGCGCCCTTCCACGGGATCATCCCTGGGAAGCGCGTCCAGCCCCTCGGGCAACTCGACCTCCCCGTCTGCTTCGGGACACCCTCCAACTTCCAAAGGGAGACCCTGACGTTCGAGGTGGTCGGGTTCCGGGGAACCTACCACGCCGTGCTAGGGAGGCCATGCTACGCGAAGTTCATGGCCGTCCCCAATTACACCTACTTGAAGCTCAAGATGCCGGGCCCCAACGGGGTCATCACCGTCGGCCCCACGTACAAACACGCGTTCGAATGCGACATGGAGTGCGTGGAGTACGCCGAGGCCCTCGCCGAGTCCGAGGCCCTCATCGCCGACCTGGAGAACCTCTCCAAGGAGGTGCCAGACGTGAAGCGCCACGCCGGCAACTTCGAACCAGCGGAGACGGTCAAGGCCGTCCCTCTCGACCCCAGTGGCGACACCACCAAGCAGGTCCGGATCGGTTCCGGGCTCGACCCCAAATAGGAAGCAGTGCTCGTCGACTTTCTCCGCGCGAACGCCGACGTCTTTGCGTGGAGTCCCTCGGACATGCCCGGCATACCGAGGGATGTCGCCGAGCACTCGCTGGATATTCGGGCCGGAGCCCGACCCGTCAGGCAGCCTCTGCGCCGATTCGACGAGGAGAAGCGCAGAGTGATTGGCGAAGAGATCCACAAGCTAATGGCAGCAGGGTTCATCAAAGAGGTATTCCATCCCGAATGGCTTGCCAACCCTGTGCTTGTGAGGAAGAAAGGGGGGAAATGGCGGATGTGTGTAGACTACACTGGTCTCAACAAAGCATGTCCGAAGGTTCCCTACCCTCTGCCTCGCATCGACCAAATCGTGGATTCCACCGCTGGGTGCGAAACCCTGTCCTTCCTCGATGCCTACTCAGGGTATCACCAGATCCGGATGAAAGAGTCCGACCAGCTCGCGACTTCTTTCATCACGCCGTTCGGCATGTACTGCTATGTCACCATGTCGTTCGGTTTGAGGAATGCAGGCGCAACGTACCAGCGGTGCATGAACCATGTGTTCGGCGAACACATCGGTCGCACAGTCGAGGCCTACGTCGATGACATCGTAGTCAAGACAAGGAAGGCTTCCGACCTCCTCTCCGACCTTGAAGTGACATTCCGGTGTCTCAAGGCGAAAGGAGTCAGGCTTAATCCTGAGAAGTGTGTATTCGGGGTGCCCCGAGGCATGCTCCTAGGGTTCATCATCTCCAAGCGAGGCATCGAAGCCAACCCGGAGAAGATCGCGGCCATCACCAGCATGGGACCCATCAAGGACTTAAAAGGGGTACAGAGGGTCATGGGATGCCTCGCGGCCCTGAGCCACTTCATCTCACGCCTCGGCGAAAGAGGTCTGCCTCTGTACCGCCTCTTAAGGAAGGCCGAGTGTTTCGCTTGGGCCCCCGAGGCCGAGGAAGCCCTCGGCAACCTGAAGGCGCTCCTTACAAAGGCGCCTGTCTTGGTGCCCCCGGCGGACGGAGAAGCCCTCTTGGTCTACGTCGCCGCGACCACTCAGGTGGTTAGCGCCGCGATTGTGGTCGAAAGGCAAGAGGAAGGGCATGCGTTGCCCGTTCAGAGGCCGGTCTACTTCATCAGCGAAGTGCTGTCCGAGACTAAGATCCGCTACCCGCAAGTTCAAAAGCTGCTGTATGCTGTGATCCTGACAAGGCGGAAGCTGCGACACTACTTCGAATCTCATCCGGTAACTGTGGTGTCATCCTTCCCCCTGGGGGAGATCATCCAGTGCCGAGAGGCCTCGGGCAGGATCGCAAAGTGGGCGGTGGAAATCATGGGCGAAACGATCTCGTTCGCCCCTCGGAAGGCCATCAAGTCCCAGGTGTTGGTGGATTTCGTGGCCGAATGGGTCGACACCCAGCTGCCAACGACTCTGATCCAACCGGAGCTCTGGACCATGTTTTTCGACGGGTCGCTGATGAAGACGGGGGCCGGCGCAGGCCTGCTCTTCATCTCGCCCCTCGGAAAGCACATGCGCTACGTGCTGCGCCTCCATTTCCCGGCGTCCAACAATGTGGCCGAGTACGAAGCTCTGGTCAACGGATTGCGGATCGCCATCGAGCTAGGGGTCAGACGCCTCGACGCCCGCGGTGATTCGCAGCTCGTCATCGACCAAGTCATGAAGAACTCCCACTGCCGCGACCCAAAGATGGAGGCCTACTGCGACGAGGTTCGACGCCTGGAAGACAAGTTCTTCGGGCTCGAGCTCAACCACATCGCTCGGCGCTACAACGAAACCGCAGACGAGCTGGCTAAGATAGCCTCGGGGCGAACGACAGTCCCCCCGGACGTCTTCTCCCGGGATCTGCATCAACCCTCCGTCAAGCTCGACGACGCGCCCGAGCCCGAGGTACCCTCGGCTCAGCCCGAGGTACCCTCGGCTCAGCCCGAGGTACCCTCGGCTCAGCCCGAGGTACCCTTGGCACAGCCCAAGGTACCCTCGGCCTCTGAGGGTGAGGCACTAAACGTCGAGGAAGGGCAGAGCGGGGCCACGCCAGATCAAGATTGGCAGGCCCCGTACCTGCAATATCTCCGTCGAGGAGAGCTACCCCTCGACCAAGTCGAGGCTCGGCGGGTAGCGCGACGCGCCAAGTCATTCGTCTTGCTGGGCGACGAAGAGGAGCTCTACCATCGCAGCCCCTCGGGCATCCTCCAGCGATGCATCTCCATCGCCGAAGGTCGGGAACTGCTGCAAGAAATACACTCGGGGGCTTGCGGCCACCACGCAGTGCCCCGAGCCCTTGTCAGAAATGCTTTCCGGCAAGGCTTCTACTGGCCAACGGCGGTGGCTGACGCCACTAGAATTGTCCGCACCTGCGAAGGGTGCCAATTCTATGCGAAGCAGACGCACCTGCCCGCTCAGGCTCTGCAGACAATACCCGTCACTTGGCCCTTCGCTGTATGGGGTCTGGACCTCGTCGGTCCCTTGCAAAAGGCGCCCGGGGGCTACACGCACCTGCTGGTCGCCATCGACAAATTCTCCAAGTGGATCGAGGTCCGACCTCTGAACAGCATCAGGTCCGAGCAGGCGGTGGCGTTCTTCACCAACATCATCCATCGCTTCGGGGTCCCGAACTCCATCATCACCGACAACGGCACCCAGTTCACCGGCAAAAAATTCTTGGATTTTTGCGAGGATCACCATATCCGGGTGGACTGGGCCGCCGTGTCTCATCCCATGTCGAATGGGCAAGTAGAGCGTGCCAACGGCATGATTCTACAAGGGCTCAAGCCTCGGATCTACAACGACCTCAACAAATTCGGCAAGCGATGGATGAAGGAACTCCCCTCGGTGGTCTGGAGCCTAAGGACGACGCCGAGTCGTGCCACGGGCTTCACGCCGTTTTTCCTGGTCTATGGGGCTGAAGCTATCTTGCCCACTGACCTGGAATACGGCTCCCCGAGGGCGAGGGCCTACACCGAACAAAGCAACCAAGCTAGCCGAGAGGAATCGCTGGACCAGCTGGAGGAAGCTCGGGACAGGGCCTTACTACACTCGGCGCGGTACCAACAGTCCCTGCGACGCTACCACGCCCGAGGGGTCCGGTCCCGAGAACTCCAGGTGGGCGATCTGGTGCTTCGGCTGCGGCAAGACGCCCGAGGGAGGCACAAGCTCACGCCCCCCTGGGAAGGGCCATTCGTCATCGCCAAAGTTCTGAAGCCCGGAACATACAAGCTGGCCAACCATCAAGGCGAGATCTACGGCAACGCTTGGAACATCAAACAGCTACGTCGCTTCTACCCTTAAGATGTTTTCAAGTTGTTCATATACCTCGCGCCTACGCAAAGTTTAGTCGTCAAGGAAGGGTCGGCCTAGCCTCGGCAAAGCCCGACCCTCCCTCGGGGGCTAAAAGGGGGGAGACCCCCTCTGCGTCGAATTTTTCCTCAAAAAAGGATCTCTTTTTAGCAAGATTTCTTTCGTGCTTCTTGACTACTTCGGAAAGCGGATCCTGGAAACGACGGAGTACACGTAAGCAGCCAAGGCTGACCGAGCCGAGGGACTCCTACGCCTCCGGGATACGGATACCTCACTCATCACCTTCTGCGATAAGTAACTTGCGCTCGGATAAAGCGACTCCGTGGACCGAACAAGTCTTCACGTTCGGAAGCTCTCCTGCCGAAGCAGTCCTTCAAGCTTTCTCGACTAAGTCGGGGACAGGGCCTCATGGACGGGTGAAAGTACGCGTAAGCGGCAAGGCCGACCGAGCCGAGGGATTCCCACGCCTCTGGGATACGGATACCTCACTCGTCCCTTCCGCGAAAAGCAACTCTCGCTCATACAAACATCCCTGTTACCGACAGAGTCCAGATGCTCGAAACAAGAGGAAAAAAGGCGCAGCTTCGCAAGCGTGGCGAGGGTGTGTTTTTTCTGGCCTCGGCGGCCGCAGAAAGCACACGCTACAAGATGATCTGATCCTGCAGGCTCGGGTCTTCACGCTGAAGGGAGCCGTAGCACCCTCGGCATCGACGACGTCTTCAGCAAAGCCCGACCCAGCCTCGGGCGGCGACGCGGCCCAGGGACTCCTCCGGGAATCCGGCCCGAGCAGGCGGCTCGACCGGTTACCCCTGGGGCCTCGGTCAACCGGCTTCCAAGGGCGCCAGCCCGACCCGAGGTCTCGACTAATCGACTTCGGCGTCGGCTCCGCTGACGGACAACACGGCTAGGCTCCGGCCAACCAGGTTCCCATTCTCGAGCCAACTCCGCCTCTGTTCATACTGATATCGCTACCCCTGGCCTCGGTCCACCGAAGGGCAGCCGAGGGGTCTCTTTAACTAAGCTAGAGGAACCCCAGACAACAAGGCCGAACGGGCCGAGGGATTCCTACGCCTCCGGGATACGGATACCTCACCCGTCACCTTGACACGGGGCGACTCATGCTTGGTAAAGTGGTTCAGATAATCAACAGGCGAGACTTAGTGCTCGAAAATGAGGAAAAAACACGGCTCCGTGCCGAAATTACATACATGTTCAGGCCCCGACAGCCACAATGAACAAAAAACACTGGCATTCGAGATGCCGCTACCAACGGAACTCCGGTTCCCACCTCCGCAGGTACGGACAACCCCCCTCCGAGGGGGAAGGCCTGCGGAGTAACTGAAGAACGATGAGCGGCTCGCTGCCGCCCGTTCCAACCGCGACGACAACCACCCCTGCCCTAGACAGTGAAGCGGCTTAGGCAGCAGCTTTGGGGCAGGTGTCACGGCAGGAGGACTCCCCCCCGCTGAGGACGAGAACCAGCCATTCAGGCAGGGAGACGGAGATCCAGGGCCACTAGCGCCCTACATATCCCGGCATGGCTGGAGGAAGTCTCCGTGGGGCTCAAGGACGCCCTTCACCCCCGGGCGCGGGGGGAAGAAAAGGGCAGCCGACCCACGCGGGGGCGGCCCCCCGACTCGCCTCATCATCCATCTTGGCCTGGATGACGAAAATCCTTGAGGCCGAGGGAGGAGTAGAGGCCGCGGCCTGGCCCGCTTCCCCCCACCGTCGAACTAGAGGTCACCATCTTGGGTGGCCACCGGTGGCGGAGCGTGGCCAGGCTGCGTGATGAAAATCCTTGAAGCCGAACGATGGCTGAGAGGTACCAACTCCCATGGAGTTGCGTTCCTCCAACGAGGAGGCGGAGAGGCGGCGGATACCCCCCATCCGGGGGCTTGAAAGATGGGAAGACACGGCGCTTAAGGGAGGAAGAAGACATGGTTGCCTTCCGAAAGGAGTCTCCCTCCTTTTAAAGGCAACTCTCCCTACGTGCGCCCCCAGGCGCCACGGGCTGAGTCTTCTCCAACACGCTCCAAGGCCCTCCCCTGCGACTCGGGGGCTGGGTCCTGCATGTCATGCAAGCCGGCTCAGGGCAGAAGAAGCCGAACCGCCGCGCGTGGTGCGCACGACCGTCCAGCGGTTACAAGCGACCCCCCATTTCCGCCCAGACCAACGGGCAGAAGGGGCGGGCAGCCATGCAGGCGGCATGCAACCGCGCCAGATGGACGCGCTTCTCCAACTTCTGACACGCCAGCTTGGGAACCCAGGCCCACGCGTCGAGCAACCGGCGCGCCAGTTGCTGCATGCAAGCAACCGCACCGCCACTTGTGCCACCATCGCGCCTCTTCGGTTGCGGAGCCAATGCCGCGACTCGAGGCGACCCAACAGCGCCAGCCTGGCGCGTCGGTCAAAGCGACTGAAAGAGGGCCGGCAGTAATAGCGGTGGCAGGCGAGCGGGCGCAGCAGTCACGTCGTCAGCCAGGCTCACGTCCCATCCTGGGACAGCAAGAGAGCCTCCTCTCACGGCGTGGAGACGGTGCACCCGTGACCCGCTCCTCGAACGGGTCGCACACGCGTAACGGCCGCCCCGCCAACCATTCGCCCCGTCGCATTAACTCCGCGGCGGGACAGGCGGCGCCTCTGACGGGAGGAGCGCGCGACGCTTCACCTTCGCCGTAATAACCGCGTCAGAAAAGGTACGCCACGTCGTCCGATTTCGTATCCTTTTCCGTTTTCCTCTTTCTCTATCTCTTGCAACAGGGACCGGGGAAGGGGGATACCCCGAAAGGGATCCTTCTCCGCGAAGGAACTGGGCTCCGAGCCCCCCACTACTGATCAGGGGTTCGAAGGCTGGACCTCCGAAGGGTTCAACAGCCGCCTCAGATCGCGTGGGCCCGACACCCACTACTGGTCAGGGGTTCGAAGGCCAGCCCCCCGAAGGGTTCCATGGCCGCCTCAGGCTACTCGGGCTCCGCGCCCATTACTGATCAGGGGTTCGAAGGCTGGCCCCCGAAGGGTTCACAGTCGCCTCAGACACCGAGCAAGGGATGACCAGGGGTACGTTCGATACATAACCGAGGCTCGGGCTGCGCTCCCGAGGTACCCTAGGACATTTCCGAGACCAGCGGGAACGATCTTGTAACGGAATCCCATCGGAGGGAGGCATCGAGCCCTCGGACCCCGTCGCCAGGGGACCGGGTCCGGCAAATCACCCGCAGGTACTTTTGGGCGTGCCTCTGGGCCCCTAGCCGACCCCCAACGAACGGGGCACGGACGTCCACTCGGATTACCCGCTTGCAGCTCACCGGAGACACCATGTTCGGTGCCCATCGAGGGTAACATGGCGCACTCCCCCCTCCTCCTTGCGGAAAGGCGACGTAGGGGCGTATGTAAAAAGTCGAGTCTGTCCCTGATCGCCCTCTCGCCCTGTGCAGAGGCTCGGGGGCTGCTCTCGCAAAAACCGGCTCCGGCCAAATCGTTGACAGCGTCAACATACCAGCCCGAGAGCTTGGACCCCGACCGTGCACCCGGGCTACGGCCAGTTCGCATGAGGGAACGACCAGACCAGCCGAAGCATTGCGCGAGGTATTAAGACCTCGAAGGAGTGTAACCACTCCTCCGAGGCCTCGGGGGCTACACCCGGCGGGTGCGCTTGCGCGCACCCACCGGAACGAAATGCAACCGAGAAAGGCTGGTCCCCTTGCAAAAAAGTGCGACGAAAGCCTCCAAGCGAGTGCTAACACTCCCTTCGAGGCTCGGGGGCTACTGTCGGGGACCATAATTAGGGGTACCCTCAAGACGCCTAATTCTCAGCTGGTAACCCCCATCAGCATAAAGCTGCAAAGGCCTGATGGGTACGATTAAGTCAGGGATCAGTCCACACGAGTGACTCGATCACGCTTCACCCGAGCCTAGCCTCGGCCAAGGGCAGCCGACCTCGAGAGACTTCCGTCTCGCCCGAGGCCCCCTTTTTATGGCGGACACGTCACCGGCTCGCCCGAGGCCTTGGCTTCGCTCAGAAGCAACCTTGACTAAATCGCCGCACCGACTGACCAAATTGCAGGGGCATTTAACGCAAAGGTGGCCTGACACCTTTATCCTGACACACGCCCCCGGCAGAGCCGAAGTGACCGCCGTCACTCCACCGCTCCACTGGCCAGTCTGACAGAAGGACAGCGCCTCCTGCGCCACTCCGACTGCAGTGCCACTCGACAGAGTGAGTCTGACAGGCAGTCAGGCCTTGCCAAAGGCGCCACGGCGAACTTCGCTCCGCCCGACCCCAGGGCTCGGACTCGGGCTAAGACCCGGAAGACGGCGAACTCCGCTCCGCCCGACCCCAGGGCTCGGACTCGGGCTAAGACCCGGAAGACGGCGAACTCCGCTCCGCCCGACCCCAGGGCTCGGACTCGGGCTAAGACCCGGAAGACGACGAAACTCCGCCTCGCCCGACCCCAGGGCTCGGACTCCGCCCTGGCCTCGGCCGAACGACTTCCGCCTCGCCCGACCCCATGGCTCGGGCTCGGCCACAGCAACGGAAGGCAGACTCAACCTCGGCTTCGGAGGAACCCCCACGTCGCCCCGCCTAGAGCACAGACCGCCACGTCAACAGGAAGCGCCATCATCATCCTACCCCGAATCGACTCGGGTCACGGAGAACAAGACCGGCGTCCCATCCGGCCAGCTCCGCCGGAGGAGCAATGATGGCGCTCCACAAGCTCTATGACGACGGCGGCCCCCCAGCTCCCTTACGGAAGCAGGACGACGTCAGCAGGGACTCGACCGCTCCAACAGCTGTCCCTCCGCCAGGCTCCGCCGCACCTCCGACAGCCACGACATCACGCCAGCAGGGTGCCCAGATCTCTCCGGCTGCCACATTGGCATGTACCTAGGGCGCTAGCTCTCCCTCCGCTAGACACGTAGCACTCTGCTACACCCCCCATTGTACACCTGGATCCTCTCCTTACGACTATAAAAGGGAGGACCAGGGCCTTCTTAGAGAAGGTTGGCCGCGCGGGACCGAGGACGGGACAGGCGCTCTCTTGGGGCCGCTCGCTTCCCTCACCCGCGTGGACGCTTGTAACCCCCCTACTGCAAGCGCACCTGACCTGGGCGCGGGACGAACACGAAGGCCACGGGACTTCCACCTCTCTCACGCTCGACTCCGGCCACCTCGCCTCTCCCCCCTTCGCGCTCGCCCACGCGCTCGACCCATCTGGGCTGGGGCACGCAGCACACTCACTCGTCGGCTTAGGGACCCCCTGTCTCGAAACGCCGACAGGAGGGTTCGCTTGTTTTTGAGGAATCCCTAGAACCCGCATCTTAAAGGAATATTTTGACCCGGAACCAACCTAACCCGCGAACCTTTTAAACCAAACAAGGGTTGATGCGGGTTCAACCCGTTCCGACCTGCTAACCAAACACACGCTTACTTTGCAGGACACGAAGCCTCCGACGAAGGTTGTAGAAAAAAACTAGAATGTGTATTTAGGACAACGTGAGTAGATTAATATTGTGTAAATGAATAATTATAAATAAACAATTTGAGAGTATTTTAGACTTTATATAGAGAATAGCGAAGACAATGTGCTATTCAAGGATATGATATGAAATAGAAAATTTCATCAGTTCTGATTGAGTAATTAGCCAACACTCGTCTTTGGCCAGCCACGGCTACAGCATACACACAATTTATTTAACCAAAATCAGGGGGAAGTATCAAATTATGATTGTTTGGCAAGTTGACAAAGGAATCAACACAACACTGGGAATATGGGCTTGCATTGACCACAGGTCCACACACCAGTGGCACCGGACCTGCCCAGCTGCCGCGCATGCTCTACGCATTCTTTGACTGCCACTTGCTCCTTCACTTCTTCATCACAAGTCTCTTTCTCTCATAAAATTAAAGGCTCTAGCTGTCTAGCACCAACACTGCCTGAACAGAGAACTTCTCATTCTCAACCACTATCACCAGTTTACAATTACAAACGAACAACGAATATTCTTCAACTTCAATAAGCGTATCACCCAACTTGTGCATTCTACGGTTACAATGCGGCAATCAATCGTGTCTATCAGTTTCTGGAGTACCAAAATGGGTCACCAAAAAAATCAATATATAGCGGGGAAAGTTTGATTTTGTAATACTAACTCTCACTTGTACGTGGCATATGCAGTGCAGCAGATTCACCACTAGCATATCCATCTCTGCCGGAAAGAAGCAAAAACTAAAACAAACAAAAAAAACTATTTTCTTCGTCCTTTTCTTATGTGCCTTCAAAAAGGGAAAAGGAAAAAAAAAAACTGGCACTAACATGGCCTGTTAGTATCCACCTTCTGTTTTACCTAATCTGTAAACTCCAAACCTGTAAGAAGAGTCTCCACCATTATGTATTGGACGGATGAAAAAAGCCTCTCATTTCTCCATTTTCTGAGGAAACAAAAATAGCCAGCAGCAAGCTGTTGTTCCTTCTCCTTTATAGTATTCTTATGTGTCCAAGGAACATAAATCAACAGCTGAGAAGGGAACGCCGCCTCCGCCTCTCAGATGACTTTGGCATCCTCTTCTTGTTGGCCTTGATTGGCATCATCAGTAATCCTGCGGTCTCAAGCTCTAACTGCAGGGACGTTTTCAGCCTCTTCAGGTGCCCAATGCACAGCGCGTGATCAGAAGATGTGCTCTGGAAGCCTCCCTCGGTAATGGAATCTTTCCTCTCATACTTGGACTGCCATTTCGCTTGGAGGTAAGGCAAGGATCTCCAGGGAGGAAGGGGCATTGAGTTTTGCTTCAGGGACCATTTTGCAGCATCTACCATCACATGCAGGAACTGCTTCAGTCGCGGAAGGGTGCCAACAAAGACCACTGGGAGCGAATTCAACAGGGTGCCATAAGAATCAACTGCCCTGGCAATTTCAAAGTGGCTTCTGAAGTCGATATCAACGATTAGACGCTCTGGAGCTGTAGTATCACCGTGCATTATGACATCAATGTACTCGTAGTCACCTGATTGGGGAAACCACAAACAGTTTAGCCTAGAACACCGTACTTAATCAGGTGCTCTCTTCTCTCAGTAGGAAGCATAGATAGATAAGCCAAGTTGTCATCTCAAGTACCTCCAGGTATCTTGTCAAACCCCTGCCATTTGGATGTGCAAACTGCTGCGTCGTTTCCCGAGTATCTCAAGAGCTTGACAAGCAAATGGCGGATGCAGCTGCCTCCACATTGGCCTGTTTTGAAAGGCTGAAGCTGCGGCTCATGGATAGAGAGGAGTAGCGAGTGGACCATGGCGAGCAGCTCGTTTTCTTTCTCGTCTCCACCCTGCTTCAACATCTAAATCAGGGTGCAGGGGCCAGGTAGTGTAAGTTGAGGCATACAAATGTAGAGGCAAATTGTAAGGCTGAAAGGACATATTAGAAGGGCACGATGCAATGAAAGTCACAAACATTAGGTGATGGCAGGAGAACAATGTTTTGAACAGACCGAGAAAGACACTATGGTAAGGATACAGGTGAATTTTGGTGTCATGTATGATGATGATGATGATGACAGCACGTGGTGTGAAAAACTAGAAACAGAAATTAATTTGAAGCGTGATGATCTACACGAGAGTAGTGTATCCATCTAGTCTAGTAAATAAAGCAGTAATGTCGACTGGGTGCGCAATCAATCTCAAACATCATACAAAGCCACGGGGGCATTGGTTCGGTTGTTTAGGGTCAAAGCAAATCAAATCATCAACAGAAACTCCGTAAGCATGATTGCATATTTGCATGGCAAAGCTAGCTAATGGAAATGGAAGGAAAGCACGAGCCAGGTAGGGGAAGAGGGGCGTGAGGCGTACCGAGATCGTGTCCGCGAGGTGGGCGAGGTCAGGGAGACCGGATTCACTGTCGCTGCTATTGCGGGAGTCTCCGGAACCGGCGGTGGCCCCGTTCTCGAGGAAGTCGGTGACGAGCATGGCCAGGTCGCAGTCGCCGTCGTGGCTGTGGCTGCTGGCGAAGCCGGCGGCGGCGGAAGCGGGGACGGGGGCGGCGGTCCGCAGCCATAGGTCGGGCACCGGCGAACCCCCTCGAGCGGCGGTGGGTGCGACCCTCGCCGACGGCCTCCGGCGCGGCACGACACCTGGCGGCGGCGATAGGGCGAACTCCTTGGTGAGCATCATCATCGATGGATGCCGCCTTGGGTTCCTTCAGCTGCAATTAATTCGGGGGCGAGGGGGTCTCCTGTCGCGGAAGGAAAGGAGGAGGAAGGAAGAGGTGGTGCCACCGTTGGGTTTGGTTGGCGGGGCGGCGCGGGGAGGAAGCCAGGGAGGCTGCCGGAGGGGAATATTCCGGCACGGCAAGGCTCCCAATACAAATTGAAACAGGTTAGTTGGAAGGTGAGAAAAGTCCAACGCAACGCGGTCTGCCCAACTCACCAACCCACAAAAAGTTAAGGCTCTCTTTAGAACAAAGGATATTTTTCTAAATCCTACGTTTTTACTTTTAAACTAATTTCTGTGAAATTTCTACACTATTTCTGTAAAATTCTTGCATTCCAGAGATCCTAAGCCATTCCGTTTCCAATCGGCATGTGCTTCGTTCGATTTTCTTTTATTTGTTTATTTACTTATTATAATACTAATATTCTAAAGTTGTTTGCGCTAAGCTAATTTTTATCTACGGACTAACATTTTATCACACCCATATTTTTTTGGTTTACATGTGTTATTACTATTATTAAAATTTATGTTTTCCTAAAAATAAATAAATAAATCTCTTCCATTCGGTAATCATATCTGTATGCCTTGCGTTTCCTTCTCGCTGCTTCTAGTTCTAGCCAGGGCTTGCTATCCCCATGTGCACTCGTTTTCTTTCTTGCGGCTCAAGACACCTTTGATGTCCCTTTGTTTCGGTTTAAATCTAAATTTTAGCCACTATAAGGTGTGTAGACTCTCAAACGTCTAACTTTATAACTCGTTTTTATGAGAATCACTTTAGCGAAAATCATCTAAATTAACGTGAACACATAATCGACTATCACGATATGAGAAATCTGTCACGTTCTATATACCTAAACTCCATAGACTCTTTCATCTTCCCCTGCATGTAATTCTTACGATACTAAGTTTATCTCCACAGCGAGAATTCTCTCCTAGCTAGATTCTCAAAGAAGCTCGTCAGAAAAAAGTTGAACCAAACATAATCATAGTACTGTCTCTTTAATTAATTAAGGCTAACTGTAACAAAGATATACATAAAATGAGGATCTAAATACACGTAAAGTACAATCAGACGAAAGAATAGACCTAAATATTATCGTGTATCCAAATACGTGTTTAAGAAGATGGTCATCCATATATAGTTACACTCTCATATCGCATCTAAAATGGGTATAAGCATAGGGAACTTGTTGAAAATGATACAATGTCATTTAGATGTCTACTAGGGTAAAGTGATACACCATGTTTCCCTAATACAATCTACTAGAGACTATATCAGGATGACATGACACTCACCTTAGGAAATCCTTATAAAAGGGCCGACGATACGCTAAAGAGATGAGAAGCACAAACTCATGGGTGAACATCTACGTTCCATTTGGAAATAATGAAATAAATATTTTATAGTCCATAAACTTGAAAATGATAAAGACTCCATAAACAATTCTAAGTATCTAAGAGCAACTCCGATGGTTCTCTAAACAATTCTCTAAATCTTAAATATAAGAAGTAAGCAGAAAATTGCTTCTCCAATGGTTCTCTAAATAGATTTACTAAATTTAGTTAGTTGCTATCCAACTCTATTTACTCTCCACATTTAGCAACTCGATAGTAACTCCCTAAATGATGTTGACGTCAATTTTTTCACAGTGGCGTGATTATTTTTTCTCTTTCCCACACAATGAGGTAGCCAGGTATAGCACACTCTTTTTTCCACTTTCTAGCACAATGAGGTAGATAGATCAAATGAGTGTGACACAAGTTTCTCCTTCACCGTCAGACCCTACTGTCCCATAGGTTGCGCCATCGGACCACCACTCCTCATAGGTCATGTCGACCGACATTTTCTCTTCCGCCCTCGACATCCTCTGTTCTCAACCTTGCCGTCAGCCAGATTTGATAGGGGTAGGACTGCCAAAGCTAGATTTAAAATCGAACTACTCCCTAAATATGAGCAACTATTGCATACTAAGTTATTTTGTACTTCCGATAGCTATTTATTAACTTGCTAAATATGATTTTAGCAAGCTTTTTTATAGAGAACTATTGAAGTTGCTCTAAGATCTATCTACAAATACATGGTCGTAGGTATAGATGTCCAAACGGACTAGGTTTGTCGGGCGGCCCGAAACCCTGCACGAGTTTGGCCCGGCACGGCACATAGTGAACTGGGCACGTGCAGGTCCGGTCACCGAGCCGTGCCTGGGCCGAAGGCATGGCACGACGGACTAGACCCGGCACGGCCCAATTTTATTTTTTTCTATTTTTTTCATATAAATACATATATTATACTTGAATATAGAGTATAAAACACAAGAAACATGTGTTTTTGTTGGTTATGTGGGTGTAAATAAATGTTTAGAGCTAATAAATATGGTTTAAACCCTTAAAATACATATTTTTAGTATATTTTTATCATTTAAACGTCATATATTGTTATGGACCCGTTAGGCCCGTCGGGCCGTGGGCCGACCCGGTACGATTTTATCCTATCGAGCCATGCTTGGGCCTCGCTCAGGGCCCATGAGCCGGTACGGCACGACCCACTAGATAATCCGGGCTGGGCCGACACGATCCTAATCCGTGTCGGGCCTAGCCGTGCTCGGGCCAGGTCGGCACGGCCCGTCCATTTGGACTTCTATAGTCGTAGGGCCTATCTCGTTGTATAGGCCGAATAGCATCTTTGTCATTTTGCTAGACACTAAAAAACATGTGAATTGTGAAATAACACCGCAGAAACCAACAAGGCAACAAGGGTGTCTGTTGTTCGCGTCGTGGAAACGATGGTGCTGGTCGTCCGTGGGCGCGGTGAAGGGGACCAGTCCGCCATCGATGCAACCTCCATCGACGCGTCGGCTGGATCGCTCTCGAGCGAAGACGAAAAGCATGGAGGCGTCCAGGTACGTCATCGCTTCCGGTGGGCGGAGGCCCATCGTAGCACTCGATTGAGGCAGGTTGCAATCCGCAGAGAAGAACAAATAGCAAAGGAGCATTTTTTTGGCCAAGAAAGGTGAGGATTATTTTGCAAGGCTTCGTAGGCGGAGCGTGACGCTGCGGATGTATTCATCTTCCATTTGCTGGAAGGATCTTCGAGCGTCCTTCCTAGCGGCCGGTTACTCTGAGGCCGAATGGGAGATCTGTCGCAAGTCTTAGCTATCAACTTCTCATTCAGATGTAAAGAAGCTAGCTGCATATGGTTTTTCTTCACCATTGGCTATGAAGCCGTGGTGTGGTCTGCTTCCTAAACCACGGATCTCGCCGTGTCTCACAATTGGCGACGTCATTGATAGGACTTGCAGTCGCGAGGATCGTCGAGGAAGGCAACGATTCTTCCTTTGCTTCAGTCTGATTCGAAATTTTCGCCCTTTTCAAATTTTACTCGGTTTGAATTGGCTCAATCACCTACGATTCTTATTCAGAATGGGCCAAGCTCTCATTCAAGTGGCCCTCTTTCTCAAACTTGGGCTGCTCAAAATATAGGGCTTTACACGCTTCGTCTACGAGTGCACGTCCGACCTAAAACCTCCGACCGATCCTCCCTATTCCACCATCACCTGCCGCCATTCTAGAGTTTTGTATCCCCCCACAGAAGTTACGCCCAAGTTCTTATGGCTGGTGGAGGGGCAATGGGGGATGGTAAGGCAACAACTTGGAAGGAGGTTGATCGCCGCTTCCAACCCAGGCGCGAGGAGGCGACAAATCGGTAGTACTTCGGGGGTCATCGACATCCTCGGGGTCGTGGCCCAAGAGAGGATCGGGGTCCTGGGACTTAACGCAGTCGGGGAGGTCGTCTTGGAGGAAGGTCGTTCCGTGGATCGGACAGTGCATTCCCTCAAGACTTCGCTGAATCCAGTAAAGTGGGATCATTTTGGGCTGGAGTCGAATAAGAGAAGAAGCATGCGACTGCTAATGGTACACTAGCTGGTGATCAAGGAAAGAAACACAAAGAAGAGTTGTGCTGCGAAATTTGTGACATGGATCACACATCGTAGGATTGTCCGATGTTCAATGGCCCTAAGCCGCATGCACTCTTGTGTGGTTTTGCAGTAGGTGATTCTGGTTTTTTCCAAATTCCCACTTGCGGCGCCAATGGGATGACACCCAAAAAAAGACAATGCCACAACTTTTATTTCTGTTAAGGAAGGAAACATTACCCCAGATTTGGTGAAAGCAGAATTGGCACGTCTTATTCCAGTGAATTGGACTTGGTCTGTCCAACATCATGCCGATGGATTTGTGGTACCTTTTTCCTGCAAGGTTGAGCTTCAGCATATGATTGCTATGAAATATGTACACACTGCTTGAGGCGAAGGGGTCATGGTTATTCAAGAGTTGGATCTAAAAATTGAGCATGTCCAATACTTGCATAAGGTATGGGTTAATGTATATGGAGTGTTGGGAACTTGTTCTCAAATGCTATGAGTTAAGAACAAGGCAACATAGAAAATGTTAATCGTTAAAGTCCTTCGTCCTTCGAAACATTATTTCCCTTAGGGTATAATGGTTTTCGGACGAAGGTTATGAAGGGTATACCTTCATAAATTCATTATATAATGACGAAGGATGAAATGTAAGGAATATAAATAAGAACATGAACAACTATATATTATTATTAAGCATAAACAGAAATATCGTTGAATTACAAGTGTACCTTCAACTGGAAATAGATGATAGTACAAGCGTGACGCAAAAAGCGAATGCCGAGTCAGCGTGTCCAGTACGGGGGTACTGTTCACCTATTTATAAGCGCGGGACACAACCCACACAAAATTACATTCATGCCCTTTACACTTGATAATAATTCTATAGTAATCTGTCGAGGTCTAAATAGCCTTTTCATCTTTAAGTCGGTTCCACCTTCTGCTGTCACGCCGAAGCTTTCCTGCTTACACCTTCGGCGCTGCACCAACCTTCGTATTATTCCGGTCTACTGTGATGCTGACTTGAGTCCGAAGATACCTGTTCACACATTATACTCCAGAAATACTATTAAATCCTGTTTTTGAGGACCTTCGGATGCCGAAGGTCCCCAACAGTAGCCCCTCGCAATAATAATTTGTTTAAAATAATAAATTTAGATTGCGACATGGACGAAGGCTTTACGCCGAAGGTCCGAAAAAACACCTTCCCTTTGCTAGAATAGCAACATTCACTGACAAGCGGGGTCTTTCAATTTTCAACGCACTTGGCGTATAAATACGGCCATACCGCAAACTCATTTGACACGCTCTCTGGCCAACTGCTCCCGCTCACTCAATTTTTAGCTCTTGTGCACTACGATTTGCTAAGCTGTTTGTTTTGAAGCTTCGGCTTTGAAAATAGTTTTTTAGTGTCTCCGAAGATATCTGAAGATAAGAAGACTGCTGCTGAGATGAAGCTGAGCCTCGACGAAGAGAAAAACTTGGGGTTTCTCATATCGATGTCAAAGACCAACACAGAAAAAATTACCAAGGAGATTCTGGAAGGTTTGTCTGAAGATACTGGTGACAGTGACAGCTATGATGTGGACAGTGGTGGTGAAGACTCCGAAGATCGTCCCTGGCGACCAAGCCATTCAGTTTATGGTAAATCGACTATCAAAGAGAATCATCTTATCAACATGAGAGGAAGGTATTTCCGGGATTTGTCCATTGTGAGGGCCGACGAAGGGGAAAAAACTTGCCCACACCCTGAAGAGAATGAAGTCGTAGTGTACCGAAGCTTTTTGAAAGCTGGACTGCGATTTCCTTTGAGCAGCTTCGTTGTAGAGGTGCTAAAAATATTCGAAGTCTATCTCCATCAACTTACCCCCGAGGCAATTATAAGGCTGAATATCTTCGTGTGGGCCGTGAGAAGCCAAGGTCTGAAGCCTGACGCAAAAAGCTTCTGCAATATACATGAATTATCATATGAAACAAAACCTTGGGGTAAGGAACAGTATCACAATAATTTTGGCTGCTACAGTTTCGTTTCTCGGTCCGGGTCAAGCTGCCCCGTGCCAACCTTTCGGAAGAGATGGCCCGGAGACTGGATGACAGAATGGTTTTATGTGAAGAATGATCTGACAGTACGAGAAGATATCAAAGGTATAATTATGCGCCCTATTTGGCAAAGCTTCGGCCTTCGGAGGCCGAAGGTTGAAATGAATGAAGCTGCCGAAGAATGCCAGAGGGCCTTCGGCGTTATCTGTTCTTTTATTGGAACGAGAGACTTAGTACAAGAGCATATTGCCTTCAGGGTATGGCCGCTCGCGGAGAAATGGGAAATGCCACAGGAAACCATAAAAGAGGCCGACGAAGGTGGACTTATCAGATTGAAGTACACTTTTAAATTTGGAGATAAGTTCGTTGAGCCAGATGATGACTAGTTAAAAAGCATTGAAAATTTAAGTGATGAACTGCTTGGGGCTTATTCGAAGGCCGAAGACACTGCAATGTCAGCAGCCTTCGGAGGCCGAAAAAAGAAGAGGCTAAATCGGGTATTTGATGCAATCGGGTTCGTCTACCCTGACTATTGCTATCCCATTCGAAGGCAAAAGAGAAAAAACCCAACCTCTGCAAAAGAAGAAGTTGCAACTGCTCCTAGCGAGCCAGAACCGAAAAGAAAAAAGATAAAGGTCCTCACACATCGGCCGCGCTATATTGAACCAGCTTCGGTGCCTGAATTTACCGGAGAAACCTCTTCGGCCACCGAAGCTGAAAAACCAACCGAGCCAACCCTGCTGCCAGAAGTCCCAGAAACGGCCGAAGTGCCGACAAAAATAGAATTGGAACAATCAAAGATTTTGTTATCAGAAACGAAAGAGAAGGCCGAAGCGCCGTCCACAGTGAAAGAAGCAACTGAGGGATCAAAAACATCAGAAATTTTGAGTCCTGCAGCAAATATTGAAGCAGTAAAAAACCAAAAGGTGCCAACAGTGACTCCGAAAAGGAAGAGAATGGTCAACGTGCTAGATGTTCTGGAGACAATTAAATCTTCAAACACACCTCCGAAGGAGACTGCTGTCATCCCCGAAGAAAAAACTGAAATCTCTGATACTAAAGCTCCAGAACAAGAAACTGAAGCCGAAGCTGGGTCCTCAGAACCCACGAAAATAAAATCCCTGGAATTCGAGGAAGAAAAAATTGCAGAGCCAACTTTTGTTGAAGAAATCAGTGCTGCTACCCCCGAAGCATCTCCCAAAGTCCTTGATTATATTATTCGCCATGCTTCGGGGAAACAACTATCAGAAAAAGAAAAACAAGAGGCCCGACTTTACGCCCAAAAACTGAAGTATCCAATGGGGGCATTAATATTCAATGGCAGTGGAGAAGAAGACTTTTTGTATTGTCTCCCTGACAGCAAAGAGATTTCTGTCTGTCGGGAGATGAGCAAGAGCTTCGGATTCCCAACACCGGAAGACGGGCTCTCGGTGCTATCGAAAAATGATTTGGCCGACAGCCTGGCGTATAATAGCTTGAAGGTGCAACAAATGGAATCTTTGCATTTTTTGTTGAGACCAAAATTTTTCGTTTGTTTAAATCTATTGACACACACATATTTCTCTTTGCAGGGCCTGCTACTTAGCAATGCCCTCAGGGCACAGAAAGATGCTGAAGACGAAGGGTGTACTATAGCCCTGAGCAACCTTCGTTCCGAAGTAATTGAACTGAGGAACGAAGGTCTCGAGAAAGATAAAATATTACACTCATTGATAAATAAAATAAAGGAAGACGAAGCTGTTTTTAGAGGTCAAGCTGAAGCTCATAAACACGAACTTGAAGATCTTCGGAAACAACTGGCCAGAGCCAAGGAAGAACGTATACTTGAAGAAACAAAGCGAGAACTCAGCGACCAATGAGCAGATCACCTAGAAGGAACTGTTGAAGAGCTTCGGTCGTCCAAAAAGAGATGCTATAACAAATCTATAGAATGTGTTAAGAAGCTAAAGGCTAGCTTCGCCAAGGTCGGCGCATTCTCAAGTGAGGAAAACTTTACGAGAGGCAATCCCGAAGGCCCCATCGAATGGATCGACCACGAAGCTGAAGCCTTCGAAGAAATTTTAAATAGCCGTGGAGATATATGTGCCTTCTCGGGTGCTAGAGGAATTGCCACTATTCTAGAGAAAAAAGGCTGCGAACATGTAAAGATTCTAGCGCAATCCGAAGGTGCTTTTTCCTTCGAAGATGCAAGGGATCCATCGGCCGAAGCTAGCATGGTTGGTGAAAAATTTTTCACCGATATCTGGGATAATGGTGGCCGGGAAATGGCTCGAGAGATTATTCAAAGAAGCGAAAAGGGCATTCACGATGCTAGAGAAGTAGCTGAGGCTGCTGAGAAGAGCGCAGAGCCCGAAGGTCAATTAGTTATTATCTAATAGTTTTCATTGTGCTGTAATTTTAGGTTTTAAGATTCGTTTGCAATTTGTCATAGCAATGTAGCCGTACCCTGTTCTACTTCAGATTCTGCTAAAGCCCCTTCGGACACTCAGCCGAAAGGAGACGACGAAATAAAAGAGATGGCTGAAGCTATTATGGACGAAGTCGTCAATCGACTTCTAAACGAGGCTGCAGAAGTCGTCTTGAGAGAGGATTAAGTATTATTGTAAAAACTTCTGAAATGTAATATATATTGTAACATTTTGTAACCCTGAATGTAATATACCTGTTTTTCTTGCTTAATTCTTTACGATGCATGAAACTTTACACGTACCGCTTTTGAGTCTTTGACGAAAAAACACCTTCCCTTCTTTTCATGCTTCGTGAAGAAGAATTTTTCAACAATATCCAGTGTTCTGATGAATAATATCCAGGCTTCGTGAAAATATTTTCCGAAGCTACACCTCCGAAGATCGATAATGTATCTCCTTGTGACATTATGATTTTTCCCTTTCTTCAAAACGTTCTTCTGTAGATTGATATTGTGTCCACCTTTTGTGCCATATGCAACATGATGTATGATGCTTATGCCATGCAACATGATGTGATGATGTTATGTTATGTGATGCGATGCGTATTCCGAAGATGCACACGCATCCCTGCAATAAAACACATAATTTTTACAAGCCTCCCTTAGGAGCTTCTTCGCCTTTTACTTTAGCGGAATCAGCGTTTATTTTTCGCTGTAAGCCTCCCTTAGGAGCTTCTTCACCTTTTACTTTCAGCGGTATTCGCGTTGACTTTTCGCGCTTCGCCTTTTACTTAGGCGGTATCAGCGTTGACTTTTCGCTGTATGCTCTGCATTCCCTTTGGAACGACTTTGGAGCAGAAAACTTACACTGCGCTCCCTCTGGAGCGGCTTTTTGCGACTTCGGCAAACTTACTCTGCGTTCCTTAGAACGACTTTTTGTTACTTCGAAGAATTTTCAATAGTGCGAAGGCCCTCTTTGCTGTCACAAGTCTTTCAACAATTTAAGCCTGTGAAGAAAATATATTTTCATTGTGGGAATCGACGAAACTATTTTCATGAAACCTAAACAATGTCCTTTATTACAGAAAATGAAACTGAATGTAAAAGATTGCTATTAAGGTAGGATATTTGTCAATAGATGTGCTTTGACTCTGGCACAGTGCTGTTGACTGTGCGAGCTTCGGACTGCTCTCTGAAGTCCCTTTGGTGTGGAGCATATTGGCTCCCTTCTGGCTGCTGGCCTTGTTGCAGCGGTGGTGGAGGCGGAGGTTGTTGCCAGGAAGCCTGAGGTTGACTCGCCGAAGCAACAGAAACTGCAGGGTGATTGCCTACGTACTCTGGGATATAAGGCGAATGATACGAAGCAGTGTGCATGACCTGCTTCGGCTGAGCCTGCTGTGCTGCCGCTTCGGCTATTTCTTTTTGCTTCTGGATGGTAACATGGCACATCCTGGTGGTATGACCTTTGTTCTCACCACAGAATAAGCAAAAGATTCTTCTTGGTTGATCACCAAACCTTCCTCCGAAGCCCCTGGCGCCTCTGCCCCTTGGAGCTGGTGGTCGGAAGGAGCCTTGCTGTTGCCCCGAAGCCTGCGAGGAACATTGTGGCCTTTGCTGTTGGCTCCCTCTATCATCATTTTGTGTAGAGTTATGAATTGATCTAACATGCCTCGGGTAGAACCTCCCTCCGAAGCCCCTGGTCATTTCAGAAAACCTGAAGGCCTCCTCCCTTCTTTGGCGAAAATCATTATCGGCCCGAATGTACTCGTCCATCTTCTGGAGCAGCTTCTCCAAAGTTTGAGGGGGCTTCCTAGCGAAGTACTGAGCTGACGGTCCTGGCCGAAGCCCCTTGATCATGGCCTCAATGACAATTTCATTGGGCACCGTTGGTGCCTGTGCCCTCAGACGCAAGAACCTTCGGACATACGCCTGAAGGTATTCTTCGTGATCCTGGGTGCACTGGAACAAAGCCTGAGCAGTGACCGGCTTCGTCTGAAACCCTTGGAAGCTAGTTAACAACAAGTCCTTCAGCTTCTGCCATGAAGTGATCGTTCCTGGTCGAAGGGAGGAATACCAGGTTTGAGCAACACTCCTGACAGCCATAACGAAAGATTTGGCCATGACTGAAGCATTGCCACCATACGAAGATACTGTTGCTTCGTAGCTCATCAAAAACTGCTTCGGGTCTGAGTGGCCATCGAATACGGGAAGCTGAGGCGGCTTGTAGGACGGAGGCCAAGGTGTAGCCTGCAGCTCAGCGGACAGAGGAGAAGCATCATCAAAAACAAAATTCCCATGATGGAAATTGTCATACCAGTCATCTTCGTTGGGAAAACCCTCCTGATGAAGGTCTTGGTGCTGAGGCCTTCGGTGTTGCTCATCTTGAGCAAGATGACGAACTTCTTCAGAGGCTTCGTCTATCTGCCTCTGCAGTTCAGCTAGCCTGGCCATCTTTTCTTTCTTCCTCTGTACTTGTTGATGAAGCATCTCCATATCTCTGATTTCTTGATCTATCTCGTCCTCCGGTGGTGTCGGACTGACAGCCTTCCTTTTCTGGCTTCGGGCCTCCCGCAGGGAGACTGTCTCCTGATTGTGGTCCAGTGGTTGCAGAGTTGCAGCCCCAGTCGCTGAAGCTTTCTTCGGCGCCATAACGAAGATTTATGATCGCCGAAGGTGTTCAAAAAACTTCAAAGAGTGGAAGTGAGTTCACCGGAGGTGGGCGCCAATGTTGGGGACTTGTTCTCAAATGCTATGAGTTAAGAACAAGGCAACATAGAAAATGTTAATCGTTAAAGTCCTTCGTCCTTCGAAACATTATTTCCCTTAGGGTATAATGGTTTTCGGACGAAGGTTATGAAGGGTATACCTTCATAAATTCATTATATAATGACGAAGGATGAAATGTAAGGAATATAAATAAGAACATGAACAACTATATATTATTATTAAGCATAAACAGAAATATCGTTGAATTACAAGTGTACCTTCAACTGGAAATAGATGATAGTACAAGCGTGACGCAAAAAGCGAATGCCGAGTCAGCGCTTCCAGTACGGGGGTACTGTTCACCTATTTATAAGCGCGGGACACAACCCACACAAAATTACATTCATGCCCTTTACACTTGATAATAATTCTATAGTAATCTGTCGAGGTCTAAATAGCCTTTTCATCTTTAAGTCGGTTCCACCTTCTGCTGTCACACCGAAGCTTTCCTGCTTACACCTTCGGCGCTGCACCAACCTTCGTATTATTCCGGTCTACTGTGATGCCGACTTGAGTCCGAAGATACCTGTTCACACATTATACTCCAGAAATACTATTAAATCCTGTTTTTGAGGACCTTCGGATGCCGAAGGTCCCCAACATGGAGTACCCTTTGAGATGAGATCATTTCTTCCACTTTGGGCGGTTGGCACTATTATAGGTGCTACCCAAAAGGTCAATTTGCGATACACTAGAAAGATGGGTATTGTCAGGATTCTAGTGGGAGTGACTGATGTTGATAGTATTCCTGAATCGACAGATATTGCGGTAGGAGAAGGGTTGTATGAAATTTATTTTAAAGTTGACAAAGTGTGCAAAGATGGTGTTTGGAAGGATTATAAGCAAGAGGTAAAGAAAGGTAAAGGAGATGATGATCAGCAAGATGAGGACTTTGATAGTCTTAATGATTATCTACACAAGAATGAGGCTGCCTTTCAAGATACTGAGATGGAAGATAAATCTATGGACAATGATGGTAATCCCCAAGAGAACAAGGATAGTGATTCTCATAAACAACATTCTGCGCAATTTGGTTCCCAAATTCGGCAGGCTGCGCAGCATCACCTGACTTTTTCTTATGAACAAGGATAGTTGATTCTCATGAACAAGGATAGTGAACCTACTAACTTTTGGGATGTAGCTTTACCTCCTTTGGTCGCTGCTCAAGAAGGACAAAATATCTAGGGGTTTACTCCAATGCAGACTCAGCTTCTTTGTCTTGTTCAACAACAGAAACACCGAACTTTTTGCTTCAAGGTTCAGTGACTAATTTAGTGTCTAACTTGGGGACTGTTGCTGCTAGTGTCGGATGCCAAATGTTTATAACAGGAAATACAACAGCAGATGCTAGATGTCTTTTCTCAATCTCCTTCTTGGTTCTATTGGGGGCCAGCAACAAATGACACAAGGGGATGTTGCTCCTTCTGAGAATCTGAATCAAATGACTTCTCCCCTAGCAACAGCTGATATTTCTTTTACTTCCTTAAATATGTCAACAGATGAGACTTTTTCTTCTCTTCTTCATACAAAAAGAAATATTTTCTTTGAACCTTCGTCTGTTCCAGTACGTGTCAAAGCCCTAGAGTCGAGCCTTCCTGATCATACTCTTGATACACAAAAATGTGGGACCTCTGATTTTTTACCTCCTTTTATTGAGGTACCTCGAATTGCACTACAACATCTGTGCAAAACATTTAATATAAGAGCTAACATGATTTTTTTGAAATGGCACATGCGCTTGAACTGTTGGCTCAGACAGACAATATTGTCTTGATTACTCTACAAGAATGGTCCAAAAATAATTCTTACTCAAAGGTCAAAGACTGGGCCAACAATTGCTGTGGAGAATTTGGTAACTAGCAGGAGGATAGATTTCGATGAGGATATTATGAGCAAGGCTCAGCGCTTAGGAGCCAAGCGTAATTTGGAAAACATTGAGTTCTTCTTTATTACTTTTAAGCCTAAAGTTATTGCTTCTAACTTAAATAATGTTGGAATCCGTCTTGGTAGAAACGATTATGAAGTATTAAATTCAATTGTTTCCATCAAGAACATAGAAGTGGACATACTTTCACTATATGCTAAATCTCTCTCTCCGATTATATCACGAACTTTAGAAGAGGACGAGGAGGTTGAGATTGACGCAAAGCTCTCCCATGCATGTTACTAAAAGATGGGATGAGAATGCAAAGTTGGGTGTTTTATACTTGTGTGTCATGACCTTAATATCGTATCGCGTTGAAAAAAAACTAATCACTTTAAATCAAAAGGGAAGGTTTCTTGCCTACCTAATAAATTAGTTACCCCCTCTAAATTTAGTTTACAATGAAGGGAATTTTTTAGAATTACAGAGGTCTAGAAGACTTGGCAAAACATAATTATATTTCCTCTATAGCCTGGATTTTTTAGCAATTATGGAAAAAGGTAGGGATTGTTTCTCTGAATCTACCTTGAGACATCTAAGTGGTGGTGTAGATTTTTTCTGGCACACTATGCCACCCAAAGGTAGATCTGGTGAGATGATTTTAGGAGTTAACCTTACAATTTTCGACATTGGGGATATAGATGAACGGGATTTTTACTCAAAATTTCGCTTAAGAAATAAACCAGATGTTTTTGTTTGGTCCCTTTTTGTTGTCCATGGCCCAGCTCAGAACGATTTAAAGAGTGCCTTCTTAGTAGAGATGGCTAACATGTGCAGCGCAGAGTCTCGCGCTTTCATTATCTGGGGGACTTCAATATCATAAGAGGGACATTGGATAAAAGTAATGATAATTTCAATCCTCGTTGGCCCACCTTGTTTAATGCTATTATTGAGCGCCTAGAATTGAAAGAGATATAAATGATGGGTCGACAGTATACTTGGGCAAATATTTTAGACCCACCAACATTTGAGAAGTTAGATAAAGTGCTGATGAGCCTAGAATGGGAATTAAAATTCCCTAAAGTCACAGTAGAGGCCTTTGACATATCTCGTTCAAACCATACACCTCTGTTACTTAATGGGAGGGTGGCTTCTCGTATCAGTAATCACGCACTATTTAAGTTTGAACTAGGATGGATCATTAGAGCCAGATTTCATGATATGGGCTCTACAATTTGGCAAAAATAAATGAGGGTGCCTCTAGCCTAGAAAAATGGCAGAATAAAATTAGATCCCTTCACCAACACCTGCAAGGTGGGCTAAGAGCACTGCCAGAATAATTAAAAAGGAGAAATCTCAACTTACTCTGAGGCTTGATGAGTTGGATAAAAAGACGAAAACTACTCCTTTATTGCCTAATGAGGTAGCTTTGAAAGTTTACCTTAATGAAAGACTTGCTACTATTTTGAGAGAAGAGGAAAATCGGTTGTTCCAGCGAGCGAAAGTGAAACATCTGCTTGAAGGAGATGATAACACAAATACTTCCTATTTAGTGGCAAATGGTAAACACCGAAAACAGAGAATATATAGTCTTGAAGATGATAATGGGGTTCGTATAGAAGAAGAGTAGATCAAACGTCACATTACCAACTATTACAAAGGTCTTTTTGGGAAACTAGAACAAAACACAATATAAATGGATGAGTCGTTTACTCACGATATCCATCGTGTTTCTGATTCTGAGAACCATATTTTAACTGCACCCTTCTGTATGGATGAGGTTCGTGAAGCTATTTTTCACACGGAACATAATAAAGCTCCCGGGCCTGACGGATTCCAGCTGAGTTTTATCAAGTCTTCTGGGAAGTCATCAAAGACGATTTGATGGTTCTATTCACAGATTTCGACAATAATACTCTCCCGGTGCATAGCCTAAACTTTGGGGTAATTACACTAATTCATAAGAAGTGTAATGCTATTAGAGTTCAAGAATATCGACCGATTTGCTTACTAAATGTGAGTTTTAAGATTATTACTAAAGTTCTCACGAATATAATTGGTATGGTTGCAGATAGGATTATTAAACCTTCACAGACAACTTTCTTGTTTGGTTGAAACATTCTCGAAGGGGTTATAATACTTCATGAGATTGCTCATGAGCTTCATAGAAAGAAATTAGATGGCATTATTCTAAAATTAGACTTCAAGAAAACATATGATAAAGTTAAATGGAACTTCATCCAACAAACAATGCGTATGAAAGGTTTTTCATCTAAATGGTGCACTTGGATTCAATCTATAATATCAGGAGTAGAGATGGCAATGGGGACCTGATCCCCGATTCGCCGCGGGGAATTCTTCTATTAGGGGGTGGGGATGGGAAAGTTTTTTCTCCCTCGGGAATGTAAATGGGAAAAAATTCTCCTCCAATGGGTAAACGGGGGCGGGGATGAGGATGCATTCGCCATCCCTGTTCCCCACGGGGACCTGTTAAACTTACATATGACGATGTTTTCATGTAATAGTTAATGATAAAAATAAATAATTACTTTGTCAAGAGATCACCTATTGTACAATGTGTTTATTTTAATATACACTTAATGATTTTTACATCTAACAATGTGTATAAGTGACAATGTTTTACATTAATAATAAATGAAGTGTGATCTAATTATAATTTAAGCGGGGATGAGGATCCCTGATGGGGATTTATCCCCGTGGGGAATGGGGATGGGAAATAAGTATCCCCCGCAAGCGTTCGTGGGATCCTCGTGGGGAAATTTTTTCGTCGCGAGGACGGGGATGGGGAGCTAAAACCCGACGGGGAATTCCCCGTTGCCATCCCTAATCAGGAGGACATGTTGGGGTGAAAGTCAATGATGAGTTAGGTCCCTTTTTCAGTACACATAAAGGCCTACGACAGGGTGATCCCCTCTCGCCGATCCTTTTAATATCGTCGCAGATATGTTGGTAATTCTTTTTTCAAGAACAAAAGAGACATGTCAATTTGTAGGGGTAGTACCACATTTGGTAGATGGGGGCTATCCATACTCCAATATGCAGCCGACACGGTGGTTTTTATGGGACATAACTTGGAACATGCCCGTAATGTGAAATTACCTTTAACTATATTTGAGCAAATGTGAGGTCTAAAAATTAACTTCCACAAAAGTGAACTTTTCTGTTATGGATTGGCTAAGGAATATGAAGACCATTACTCACGTCTTTTCGGTTGTGGTATTGGGTTGATGCCTTTTACATACCTTGGAATTCTTATGATGCATCGCAGGTTGAGAAATAGTGAGTGGTGAGGTGTGATTAATAGGTTTGAGAAAAGACTTAGTAATTGGAAAGGTAAATTTCTCTCCTCGGGAGGACGCTTGATGCTTATCAATTCTGTTCTAAGCAGTCTTCCTATTTCCATGATGTCTTTTTTTAAGATACCAGTCGGAGTGTTGGAAAAACTAGATGTTATTCGATCTAGATTCTTTTGGCAAGGAGGTCACCACAACAAGAAATATAGACTCGTGAAGTGGAAGATTATTTGTCAACCAAAGGAGTTATGTGTCCTAGGGGTGGCTAACCACGCTACCAAGAACACTTGCTTACTCAGTAAATGATGGTTTAAGCTTCTTAACGAAGATGGTCTTTGGCAACAAATTCTCAAAAATAAGTATTTAGGAACCAAAGTGCTTACTCAAGTTTCAAGGAGACCAGGAGATTCTCAATTCTGGTCTAGCCTTATGAAAGTTAAAGATGATTTTTTGTGTTGAGGACTGTTCCGGGTAGGTGATGGACAATCTACCAGGTTCTAGGATATAGATGGCTTACAAATAAACCTCTGATAGAGCAATGTCCAAATCTTTTTAACATAGTAAGAAATAAGAAAGCTTTACTTGTTGATGTCTTAACTGGGGACATACCCAACCTGTCCTTTCGCAGACCAATAATGGGGGTAAAATTTGTTGAGTGGCATACTCTGTTGCTTTTGTTATGTGATATCCTGGCCCCTCGGATGGTGATTTCCTGGCCCAAGGCTTAATAGAATTAATAGAGTATCCATACCAACAAGGTGCATCTTCTTTTTTGGAAGCCTATCTCGAAAGAACCTCCAACTTAAGAGTGCTTGGCTTGGAGCAATTTTGGATGGGTGACCGATTTGGAAGTTTTCTCGGGTGCACATGAGTGAAGACAAAGTGCGCACAAAAGAGTGCTTAATCATTTCCTATAATCGATTTTGGTGGTTGAGGTCCATCACAAACCACGTGGACTAACTAGTTTGCTTAGATGTCATTTATCTCAGGTGCATAAGGTTCAACACAAACCAAGAAAGAATTTAAGTTGGGGACTCAAATATATTTGGAGCAAGACATGAGAGTGGGCTCACAAGTGGCGCACCGGACAGTGTTCGGTGCACCAGGCCAAGCACCAAACGAACTCGCCACTCTCGGGTTTCTTCAGGGCGCGCTCCGCTATAATTCACTGGACTATCCGGTGTGCACTGGACATGTCCGATGAGACAACGGAGCAATGGTCACTACGAGCAATGGTCGACTGCAAAAGTAAACAGTGAAGTGAACAGTGTGCGATCAGAAGTCAGAGCAGCAAGTCATAACACAACAGACATGTCCGGTGTGCCACCGGACTATCCGGTGCAACTACAAGACAAAGAACTCCAACGGTCAACCGCTCCAAACCCCAACGGACATGCTGACGTGGCACACACCGGACAGTGAACAGTGCTTGTCCGGTGTGCCCATCGCTAGTAGACTCAGCCAACGGCTAGGAAGTGGTTGGAGGCTATAAATACCCCCCCAGCCACCTCCTTCAATGGGATCCAAGTTTTCTGAACTCCATATTCATTGCAAGAGCAAAGCCAAACACTCCAAGACACATTCAAAGCATTCAATCCACTCCAAGCTCCTAAAATCAACTCTAGTGCTTAGAGACTTGTGAGAGGATTATTTGTGTTCTTTTGTTGCTCTTGTTGCTTGGATTGCTTTCTCCTTCTCTATTCTTATTCTCATAAGTGCTTTGTAAAGCTAGCAAGAGACACCTAAATGTGTGGTGATCCTTATGGGGTATTAGTGACCAAAGTGATTAAGGAGAAGCCTCGACCGGTCTGTGTGACCGATTGAGAGAGGGAAAGGGTTGGAATAGACCCAGCCTTTGTGGCCTCCTCAATGGGGACTAGGTTCTTTGGAACCGAACCTTGGTAAACAAATCATCGTGTCCACTTGCATTGATTCTCACTTGATTTGTTTCCCCTATTTCCTCTCTCTAAAGTCCCCTTGCTCATATTGATTTGAGTTTGCTCTCACACGTTATCCGCATCGATTGAGCAACTCTAAGCAAGAAGAGCCATCTTTAGAACTCCGATTTAAATCTAACGCTAACCCCGACCTTAGTGCGTGTTTAAGTTTATAAATTTCAGGTTTTACCTATTCACCCCCCCCCCCTCTAGGCGACTTTCAATTGGTACCAGAGCCAGTGCTTCATTAAGATGTTACTATCAACCCCGATCATCAGTGGATGAGGTTCCGCTTTGAGCGAGAGGATGTTACTATTCATGCTAGCCAGATTCACCAGATGTTTGGATTCACCGAGTCGTCGACTCGCCTTCACAGCTTGTGCTACAGTACCTCTGATCCTCCTCGTCGCCCTCACGGTGGAGTTGCTCCAGCTACAGCTCACGTCGTGGCCTTGTTCCGCCGGCCCTTCACAAATGGGTCGCGACGCTCTCCGGCAGACTTCACTCCAGCGGCCAAGTACTTATATCAGCTCATGAGACGGACGCTACTACCCCGGATGGGTTATAGAGAGGCTACCACTCATATCCATCTCTGGCTACTTGGTGCCCTGATCTCTCATTCAGAGTTTGATGTTGTTGACTTCCTTATATGTGAGATCGAGGACACATTATTGGATGGTCTTCGTGCCCGGCAACAGCTGTCGTATGCTCATTATCTCTGCTACATCTTCGCGCAGCTGATCCAGCCACCATAGTTCTAGGGCACCCTTGGGGCCTCACGCCTCCACTTTGGCTCCTACCATCCAGCCCCTGAGGACCAAGTGCTAGTACCTGATCCAGTGACAAACATTTAGGCAGAGGATACAACTTTCCATCAGTTCGAGACTCAAGGCACAACAGTTCCTGATGATGATGATGATGATGATGATGATTTTGGGATTCCGCCTCCGCCTCCTGTGCCTCCTCGCTCACATGATCATGAGGCCGGGAGTTCCCGTGTTGTCCCTGCTACTCCTCCTGCTGTTGACCCTGCTCTGGCTGCGATCCTTCAGTCCCTTGCACAACAACAAGCTCTTATGGCATCCGAGCAGGCTCGACTGGCAGCCGAGCAGGCTCGTCAGGCAGCAGTCCAGCAGCAGATGTCCGAGAGGATGTGTTGGGGGGCCTTCGTCTCCGAAGGTCCTCAAAAACACGACTAACATGCTTCCCAGAGTATAATATATGTACAGGAATCTTCGGGCATGGGACGAAGTTATACACGATATGAAGGGCGTGGTTTGAGTGAAGGACGAATCAGTGTCGAAGCTACCTGTGAAGAAGCTTCGGCTTTGTGGCAGAACCACCCGAATTATTCCAGCTTAAGTGCCTAAGTCACGCCCCAGAGGTCGTAACACACTTAAATCGGAATAACCCGTCAGTCCCTCAGATCTAGTCTGATAGAGCCACTTAACCAGGATCAAATTCCACAATCCCACTCGAAGGTGAGTCACAGAAGAAATACAATAAAACAGGAAACCTCAAATTAAGTACTGAGTTATTACATAAATCGGAGTTTTTGGAGTAGCAAATAAAGTTCACAAAATAAAGTGCAGCGGATAATCGATGTCGTCGGTAATGAGGAAATGGGCAAGGCCTAGCCCACTACTCCTCATGCTCCTCTCCTGCCGGAGCAACATCCCACTCGACCGTCTAACCCGGTGGCAGGGTGGTAGGCCAAGTCACACCATCAACCAATTCCTGCATGGTACCTGCAAAAATTGTGCCACAAGCAAGGCTGAGTATACTAATACTCAGCTAGACTTAACCGGTGTGAGGAGTCTACTCCTCTACCTCTAGACTATGCAGCTGTTTGGCTGAGGGGTTTGGTTTGCCAAAAGCACTAGCTGTTTCTAAAATCAATTTTTAGCTTTTCAATTCTACCATCATTAACTTAGCTAGATTTGCTCCTTCTAAGCATACATGGTAACAATCAATTAGTTCAACCATCAAGTTATCTCATATAGTCCACATTTCACTTCTTACTCGATGCAGTACAAGGAATCAAGCAGTCTCATTAGCTGCGAGAAGCAGACGATTCGAATCGAGTTTTAAACCTTGCAAGGTAAACCTAAACACATGGCATGTCAGGGTACTCCGACCCCGCACATGACAACCGTCCCCATCGATTCCCCGTTCGCGTCCAGGCCTCACCGCCTTGGCATACAATGCTCCACTGACCCGGCTGCCGCCGTGCAGTGACCGCACTTGTACCCACCATAGCTAGCATGGGAGACCCAGTCTCAGGTCGCATGAGGGATAAAGTCCGCGCCCGGCTTCACTCAGGTACTAGGTTTACCGGTTACCATTTTTCCCGGCATGTGCTTAGTATGTTCAAAAGCTTGACTCAGGTATCCACACATTAATCCTTAATTCATTTTTCCCGTCTCATGGACAAGGCATCCTCCCTAGATCCAAGTCCACAGACCAACATAAATCCCGTTATCAAGATGAATACAATCAATTCCTGACCTCGCGCGAGTGCTAGAAAATCACTCGACTTCTACCGAGATCCTGATTAGCAAGCAGCTACTCGACCTAGCATACTAGTATTCATCTCAAAAAGGAATCCTAAGTTCATGCAACTAGAGGTTTCAAGCAACTCCTACACTTAAGTGCACATTGCAATCCTACAAGCATTAAGTGTAGTAAAGTAGCATATAATAACATGGTTATGCATAAAACCGGGGCTTGCCTTCAATTGCTGGGGCTGCGGGGAGATCCTCAGTAGCAGCCTCTGAAGCCTGCTCCTGGTCCTCTTCTTGGACAGGTCCTTGCTCGGGGATGAGCACGTACTCTCCGTCGGCAAGATTGCAATCTAATGAATGCAATGCGTAAGATATATGCATGATATGATATGTGCTTTTAGAAATTACAACTTTAAAGGTGTATGATCTTTTGAGTTAAAACAAGTTAACTTTACTTATGTAAAACCCTTAGTGGTATACTTGGTAAATTGGGTTATACTTAGCTAAGGTAAGGGGTAGGTTTATTTTTTTGGGGTTCCACTGAATTCCTTTTAAGTCTTAGGGATAAATGATAAGTTCTCAAGTTAGACTTATTGGGGTGAGGTTTATTTCTTCTTCTCTTTTCTTTTATTCTCTTTAATGTTTTGGAGTAGGTTTGAACTACAAGTTGCTTTTATAAAATTCTAAAAATTCCACAAAAATTACAGTGGCTTGTTACTGGTGTATGTTGCCATGTCTCAAAATTTGGGGGTCAGCAAGTGAACAGTTTTCTCTGGACAAAATTATTAAACTCTAGGGCAGAAGGGGTGCTTTGAACTACAACTACTATTTAACAGTGGGTAATTCTCTAAAACTTATTTTTGCTGGCTTTTAGGTGTTATAACAAGACTTGATACAAATTTCTAGTCATTAATACCTCTTAATAAATTTTCTATGGTTTTCTCAAGTTTCTAGCCAAATGGGTGCTTTCTACTACCACTATATTTGAAAAATATCAAACAACAGAATTCTTATTTTTCATAGTTAGTATTTTGTGCAAGAGCAATCATTCTGAAGTTTGGCTTCTTTTTGCTTAAGGGAAGTGGTGGTTTGCATTATTTGAATTAAGTGGTCTTTCTCTTAAATCATTAGCAAAAGGTATGGGTTTACTTCTTTTTCATGGGTTTGCATTTTTCTCTGGTAGTTTACCTCATCATGGGCTTAGCAAATTTTTGGTTGCCCATTATCACATTAAAAGGGGTTATTCAAGAATTATTTGAAAAATGCCTTATCATCACTTTATATTTATTTTCCTTACTTAAAAAGTTGGGTTGAGGTGCTCTGTATTTTTGTAGTGGGGCTCTGATGGTTATAAGTCCACTAGATTTTTATTAATCATTTTGGTTATAGTTTTGTAACTCTAATAATTGATTTTCAGTCCATATAAGGCTAAACAAATCATTTTAATTTAAAACTGGTCCAAATTAATTTTCTCTGTATTTTTCCTGGGTTCTCTGTTACATAAGCAAACTAGGAAAAATAATCTTAATCATTGTTCATTAATTTCTAAGGCCTTTCTGATTTTCTCTAAGTTTTGGGCAAAATAGCTTTAAATAAAAAACTACATCATATTTTTCAATGCTGGGGTTCCTACTATTTTTAAACAGTGTCTAAATGAGATTTGAATACCTACAAATTTTCTTAGGTTCAGCACAGAAGAAAAACTAATTTTCCTTAATTAAACAAGGTTTGGTGGGTTTCTGTTTTTAATTTTAAACTTTAAAATTTTGAACAGAAAGCATGGAGTTTACTATTTTTAAATGATAGATCATAATATTCAGGAGCTAGCAAAATTGGTTTGATAACTTTTTATTAAGATTTCATCAAGTTATGGGTTTTCTAAGTTCTCTGGTCTTTTAAAAAGATTAACAAAATAGATTAAATGGAAATCCACTTTGCACTGGGGTCCCTGGCGGTTTTCTAAGTTTTCCTCGCGAATCAGTCCTTAGGTTACTATTCACATGAGTCACTGACATTACAGAAAACCCCTCGGGTTCTACCAATCCTAACCCGAGGTCCTTCTTCTACCTTAAACAGTAGCCGCGACGGAGAAAAGGGCGGAGGGGCTTACCGGCGGCGAGATTGCTCCGGTGAAGTGGTCGAGGACGAAGGGGAGGTCTCGAGGATCACAACGGTGTGCGGAACGCCATCGGAGATGGCCGGAGTCGGTCGGTCCACGCGCGCAGGCGGGGATGCTCGTCGGCGGCGAGGAGACCGGCCTGGTCACGGCGAGATAGTTCAATCAAATAGGTCAGGGAGGTCCACGGGATGCCAGAGAAGATATGAGCGAAAGGAATTGGGCGGAGACTCACTGGATAGCTCGGTCCACGCGCGGCGGCGGAAGACCGAAGTCCGGTGAGGTCGATCTCGGGCCTCTGGTGAAATCCGGCCGGGTCCGAGGGCTTGGCGAGCTTCACGGGCTACTGGCGGAGCTAGCCGAAGCACTGGCTGGGCTTGAGGGTGGCTGGAGTTGGCTGGCCACGGCGGCCGAAGCTCTGGCGGCAATGGCGGCAATGGCGGGCGGAATTAAGCTCGCCGGAGCTAAGGAAAGGTGGCTGGCCGGAGAGGGTGAGTGCGGGGCGAAGAGAGGTGCGCCCGGGGAGGCTTTATAGGCGCGGGCGGGCATGGCCGAGGGCGTGGGCGCGCGGCGGACTTGACCGGACGCCGGGGTGAGCGCGCGCGCGGGTTGGGCGAGCTCTGGCGTGCCGACCAGGGTCGAACACGTGTGCCCGTGCATTCTGCCCAAGTTCTGGCGCGTGTGGTCGCTCATTCGAGCCTGCTCTCGCCTTGGTCAGTGCACAAAACCTCTTCTCCTCCCTACAAGCTACCATTCTTGTGTGGGGGTCATAGGATTTTGCCTACTGGTTGCAAAGATATGGAGCCAGGAAATCTGGTCTGTCTCCCTGCCCAAACCCGAGGCAAATCCAAGGTTTTGTCGTGTCTAGGGCTCGCGTCCCAATGCCATCTTCTGGCACACGACAGAGGGGTTAGTTAGACACAATTTTGTCAATGGGGTCATTAGGATTCGAGTTAGGGATCAAGGTGAACATCCCTGATCTTTGGCTCAAGGTCTGAATTTCAGAATTCTGAAATTCAGAAATCCTAATGAGTCCCCACATGAGAAGCTTGATTTGGGGTTTTATTTGAGTTATTTTGGCTAAGCTTTCTTAACATTTCTTGTTGCCCATTAAATATTCTTTAATTTTCATAATTGGCTCAAGTCATAATTTTAAACTTTTCATTCCCTTTTCTTATTTTCTTGAATTTTGCTCATGGGGCTCACTTAGGGTTCTTAATTAGGGTTGCACATTCTTATCTTTTCAAAGACTCAATTGTTTTGATCATGTTACTTTTAAGTATATACTTGGTGAGTTCTTTATTTCTTAAGTTATTTTGAAGCTCATGCTTGCTTTGGCTCACATAAAATAATGGTTCTTGGTTTGGCATTTGAGAAAAACCCTGAGTGACACTGGGGTGTCACAGCCTTCCCCCCTTAAAGGAATCCCGTCCCGAGATTCGGGCCAGAGTCCTCCCGGGGTGAAGCGAAGGGTGAGACTGATAGGAAAAAGGGTGATGATTGTTATTATTAGGGCAAAACTGCTCTTCGAATGTCATTCTCTTTGCAACTTCAGAAGGAAGTCCTTTTAAGTTTTACTTTATAGTTACTTCATTCTGAATTAAGATCATATTTTTGAAGATTAGATTCGAAAGGCAGGAGGAGGGGTTGGGGGTGATTACGTACCAGCTTCCTTAGGTAGGTAATCGGGAAAGTTGGATCTCAGGAATTCCTCGGTTTCCCAAGTAGCTTCCTCCTCTGAGTGATTACTCCACTGGACCTTGAACATCTTGATCGATTTAGCCCGAGTTGATCTTTCTTTGCAATCCAGAATCTTGGAGGGGTACTCTTGGTACGATAGATCTGGCTCTATCTCCAATTCTGGCTCTGCTATGATCTCAGTCGGCAATCGAACACACTTCTTCAGCTGAGATACATGGAATACACTGTGAATGGCAGACATCTTTGAAGGTAACTTCAGCTTGTATGCCACGGGTCCACATGCTTCTATGATCTCATAAGGTCCAATGTAACGAGGGGCTAGCTTGCCTTTGATCCCAAACCTCTGCACTCCTCTGGTGGGTGATACCTTGAGGTATACAAAACTTCCCACCTCGAACTGGAGAGGTTTCCTTCTTCTATCATGATAGCTCTTTTGCCTGGCCTGAGTAGCTTCTAGATTCTTCCTGATTAGCTTGACCTTCCTTTCGGCTTCAGTCACCAAATCCGGTCCAAAAACTTCTCTTTCACCAGGTTGAGACCAATTGAGTGGTGTCCTGCACCTTCTTCCATAGAGAGCTTCAAAAGGTGCCATCTTTAGGCTGGATTGATAACTATTGTTATAAGCAAACTCTGCCAAGGAGAGGTGCCTATCCCAGTTCTTGCCACAATCGATCGCACAAGCTCTCAGCATATCTTCCAGAATCTGGTTTACCCTTTCCGTCTGACCATCAGTCTGTGGGTGGTAAGCTGAACTCCTGATTAGCTTGGTTCCCAAAGACTCTTGCAATTGTTCCCAAAATCTGGCAACAAATTGGGCTCCTCGGTCAGAAACAATGGTCCGCGGTAATCCGTGCAAACACACGATCCGGTCAATATACAATTCTGCATATTTCTGAGCCTTATCAGTGGTGTGCATAGGAAGAAAATGTGCCACTTTCGTCAATCGGTCCACAATAACCCAAATCGAATCATGATGACGAGAGGTGTTGGGCAGACCCACAATGAAATCCATGCTGATGTCGTCCCACTTCCACGAAGGTACGGACAATGGTTGCAAAGCTCCAGCGGACTTCAAGTGGCTTGCCTTTATCCTCTGACAGGTGTCACACTCTGATACATACTGGGCTATCTCCCTCTTCATTCTGGTCCACCAGTACAAAAGCTTCAAATCATGGTACATCTTGGTGCTTCCCGGATGCATAGAGAATTTGGAGAGATGAGCCTCATCCAAAATTCTCCTCTTGAGATCCTGGTCCTTAGGAATCACCAATCTGCTTTTGAACCATAGCACACCTCTCTCATCCTGGCGGAAACAATTATACTTCTCAACCTTCTGATGGAGATTCTTTTTGATAATCTGCACTCCCTTGTCACTGAGCTGGGCCATGATAATCTGGTCTTGCAAAGTTGGCTCAACAGAAATGTGAGACAAAGAACCAGAAGGAATCACTTCAATTTGCATCTTGCTCAACTCATCACACAAGGTGTTAATGCGAGAATCCATCAGAATACAGTTGCACTGCATCTTCCGACTCAAGGCATCTGCTACCACATTAGCTTTCCCTGGGTGATAATGTACCTCCAGGTCATAATCCTTGATCAGCTCTAGCCATCTTCTCTGCCTCATGTTGAGATCAGCCTGAGTAAAAATGTACTTAAGGCTCTTATGATCAGTGAAGATGTTGCAGTGGGTTCCCATTAGATAGTGCCTCCACATTTTCAATGCATGAACCACTGCTGCTAACTCGAGGTCATGAGTGGGATAATTTTGCTCATGAGGCCTGAGTGCTCTTGAGGCATAAGCAATGACTCGGTTGTCTTGCATCAAGACACAACCTAGCCCGGTGCCAGAGGCATCACAATATACATCAAAAGGCTTGCTGCTGTCGGGTTGCGCCAACACTGGTGCTGTGGTCAGATGCTGCCTTAATGCATGGAAGGCATCTTCGCACTTCTGACTCCACACAAATTTGACTTCTTTCTTCAGCAACTCCGTAATAGGCTTCGCAATTCGAGAGAAGTCCGGAATAAATCTTCGGTAATAACCAGCTAATCCCAGAAAACTCCGAATCTGGCGAACAGTTGTTGGTGGCTTCCAGTTCATCACCTCTTGCACTTTATCAGGATCAACAGCTATTCCATCCTGAGAGATAGTGTGACCCAAGAATTTGATTTCCTTTAGCCAAAAATCACACTTGGATAACTTGGCATAAAGGTGGTGCTCTCGCAGACGTTGAAGCACTACATGCAAATGCCCGGCATGTTCTTCTTCGTTCTTTGAGTACACCAAAATATCATCGATGAAAACCACCACGAACTTGTCCAATTCCGGCATGAAAACAGAATTCATCAGATACATGAAGTATGCTGGTGCATTTGTCAGCCCGAATGACATCACCAAGAATTCATATAGCCCATATCTGGTTGAGAATGCCGTCTTCGGAATATCACTTGCTCGTATTTTGATCTGATGGTAGCCAGAGCGAAGGTCTATCTTGGAAAACACCTTGGCTCCGACCAACTGGTCAAAAAGAACATCAATACGAGGCAAAGGATACTTGTTCTTGATAGTTACCGCATTAAGAGGGCGGTAATCTATACACAGCCTCAAGCTTTCATCCTTCTTCTTCACAAACAGTGCTGGACATCCCCAAGGCGAAGTGCTTGGGCGAATAAAACCCTTATCCAGCAACTCTTGCAACTGCTTCTTCAATTCTGCCAACTCTGCGGGTGGCATTCGGTAGGGCCTCTTGGAAATTGGGGCCGTTCCCGGTTGCAACTCGATGGCGAATTCAATATCCCGGTCCGGTGGCATTCCTGGCAATTCATCAGGGAAGACATCTGCATACTCACAGACCACTGGGATCTTCTTCAGGGGTAACTCCGTCATAGAGAAAGCACATGACTGAGAAGAACCCTGACTAGGCAGAATCAAAGTGAAATTCCCGCAGAACGGAGAATTAACTTCCACGGTACGACTGGCTACATCAAGCACAACTTGGTGCAAGGTCATCCAATTTGGCCCTAGAATAATGTCCACATTTTCCAATCCCAACACAAGAAGAGTGGTTTTGACAATGTGGCTTCCCAGTTGAATAGGCACACTTTGGTTTAATTGATTAGTTGCAATTTTACCTCCAGGTGTGACTATCATGAATGACCCTTTTGAGTGAGAGAATGGCAGTTTGCAATTAGCACTGAACTTTTGGCTAATGAAACTATGAGATGCACCAGAATCAAACAGAATTAAAGCAGGTTGATTATAAACTGAAAAGATACCGGTCATGATAGGAGCTCCTTCTGCTACTTCCTCCAAAGCAGTGAAGTTGAGCTTCCCTTGCCTGACTTGCACCTTCTGCTTTCTTCCCTTGTCTTGATTTGGTGCTGGCATCTGCCTCTGCTGGTTCCTGGGACAATTCTTGGCATAGTGGCCCACGTTGCCACAAGTGAAACACTTGTTCCCATTGCCCTGGCGGAACTGCTGCTGCTGAGGCTGATTGTTCCTTGGGGTGGGAGCTGGATAGCGGTTGGGTGCCGGCTGCTGCTGCTGCTGAGGTGGCCTGATCACCCATCTGCCTGCCTGCTGCTGAAAACCCCTGCTCTGATTGTGAGAAACAATCCAGAACCTCTAAGCCTGAGCGGATGGTGCTGCCATTGGTGCCTTTCTCTTCTTCTCTGCCCGGTGAGCAACAATGCAATCCTCCTGAGAGATGGCCATGTTGACCAACTCATTGAAGCTATCAGCCCGGACAGTGTTGAGTCGTTCCCGCAGCTTGGTATTGAGACCCCTGCGGAAGCGATCCCTCTTCTTTTCATCAGAATCAGCATGATACCCTGCATACTGGCATAAGTCGTTGAAGGCTTGCGCATACTGTAGTACCGTGCGGGTTCCTTGATTAAGGGCCAGGAATTCATTCAACTTCCGATCAAGAATGCCAGCTGGGATGTGGTGTCCTCTGAAGGCAGTCTTGAATTCCTCCCAAGATACCTCACGATCAGCGGGGAGCATAGCACGGAAGTGGTCCCACCAAGTCCGAGCAGGGCCGCGAAGCTGCTGTGCGGCGAAGCGAGCCTTGGCCTCATCAGGGTAGTCTCCTGTGAGGAGGGGAAACTTGGACTCGACGACGCGAAGCCACACGTCGGCGTCCAACGGATCCTCTGCCTTGGTGAACAAGGGCGACTGCGTGCTCAGAAACTCCTGGTATGTTGCCATAGCCGGAGGTCGCTGATGCTGGCCTCCACCATGCTGCTGTTGGTGGGGCTGGCGCTGCAAGAGCTGTCGCAGAATCTCATTCTGTTGGGCCATCAGCTCCTGCACTGTGGGAGCTGGGGGAGGTGGCGGGGGAGCTTGCTCGTTCTGCCCGCGACGCTGCCTAGCTGCCATCTGAAAACAGAGATTGTCGCCATTGTTATCCCAACTCACAGCTTCGAATGACAAGATATCACCTCATATGGAAGGAAAATGCCATAATCATAATATTAGGTTCGAAATGAAGATAACATGGTGACAAAGATCCCACAGATTTCAAAAGTTTACAGGGTTACATCAATCAGGGGAAAGTACCCATAAGCCTAGTCCAAAATGTGATACTACTAAGCTCGCATAGGTTTCTATCCGCCTAAAAATGTCAAAGCGACTGCTTAACCCTGAGTGGTAGAAGCGACACTGGATACGGGTGAAGGAGGCATCACGGAGGTAGTCCCATTGGCACCAGGGGCTGGTCCTAGCTCCTCGGGAGCCTCTTCTCCCTCGCTTCCTGCTTCATTGGCCTCCATCTCCAGGTGGTGCATGTCCAAGTGGTCATTTGCTTCCTCGAGTTCCCTCTGCACATCGTGAAGCTGGTTCTCCAAGACATCAATAGTGTTGTCTCGGATCTCCACTTGCTGCTCCAGGGTGGTAATACGCTGGCTCAGCCTTTCCACTTGCAGATCCTTCTCCACCAACTCTGTGGATAGGTCGACCACAAAATCTTCCCGACTGTCGAGAGTGAGCTTGGCAGCCTGAGCGGTGTTAGCAAGAAGTGTCATAGCATCGCTCTGAAGGGCCTGAAGGCGGTACAGCGCACTCATGCACTGAACAGTGACCCTCCCAACCAAGTCAGGATACATTGCCCACACATCCTTCACATGGCTCACGCGGTTACACCACATGGGATCATCCTTCTTCTCAGCAGGGAAGAGTCCCAAGGGGTGCATCACCATCTCCAGGGGATGGTAGCCACAGAAAGTCGTCAGAGTCTTCATGGCTGCTGCCTCAACGGTGTCGTCCGTCCTGAGTCCAATCGTCTCAAAGTCAAGAGAACGCCAACCCGGCTGAAGGGGATGAGCCTCCAAAGTTAGCCAGACCCGACAACGAGGTACCCGATGCTCCTCATACAACTGCACCGTGTACAAAGGGGGCGTAGGGTAACCGGCGGAGTTAAGCACTTCCCACAAGATGGAAGGAAAGCCATCGCGAGAAAGGAAATCAGAACTGAAACGAGAGTCTCCTCCACTGGCGGGGGTGGGTGAATTCATCTGCGGAAGGGAATCAAAGATAAAGATTATGGTGGAAGGAAAACGAAAAAGAGAGCCCGGATGGTTCTAAAGAAACGAGGTTAGCTCAAATTTTAATTCCTCTTGGTGTTTTATAATGCATGCATGCTGGAAGAAACGTTACCTCTCAAGAGAAAGATAGGGTGCCTTTTTAGGGCATAAAAAAATATAAGTATTGGCCCACGGGGCCTAATTAATTAGCCACCTATCCCTCCCTCTATGCCTAAGGCCTTTCGTCCTAGGTCTAGCGGTCTAGTCCTGACGATCCGTAGTAGTTTCTAGGCAAGTTTTAGATTTTGAAAATCGGTATTCATGGTTTATTGTCCTTCTCTGTGGTGGAATTTGCTCCGATACCAGCTGTGGCAGCACCACCCGAATTATTCCAGCTTAAGTGCCTAAGTCACGCCCCAGGGGTCGTAACACACTTAAATCGGAATAACCCGTCAGTCCCTCAGATCTAGTCTGATAGAGCCACTTAACCAGGATCAAATTCCACAATCCCACTCGAAGGTGAGTCACAGAAGAAATACAATAAAACAGGAAACCTCAAATTAAGTACTGAGTTATTACATAAATCGGAGTTTTTGGAGTAGCAAATAAAGTTCACAAAATAAAGTGCAGCGGATAATCGATGTCGTCGGTAATGAGGAAATGGGCAAGGCCTAGCCCACTACTCCTCATGCTCCTCTCCTGCCGGAGCAACATCCCACTCGACCGTCCAACCCGGTGGCAGGGTGGTAGGCCAAGTCACACCATCAACCAATTCCTGCATGGTACCTGCAAAAATTGTGCCACAAGCAAGGCTGAGTATACTAATACTCAGCTAGACTTAACCGGTGTGAGGAGTCTACTCCTCTACCTCTAGACTATGCAGCTGTTTGGCTGAGGGGTTTGGTTTGCCAAAAGCACTAGCAATTTCTAAAATCAATTTTTAGCTTTTCAATTCTACCATCATTAACTTAGCTAGATTTGCTCCTTCTAAGCATACATGGTAACAATCAATTAGTTCAACCATCAAGTTATCTCATATAGTCCACATTTCACTTCTTACTCGATGCAGTACAAGGAATCAAGCAGTCTCATTAGCTGCGAGAAGCAGACGATTCGAATCGAGTTTTAAACCTTGCAAGGTAAACCTAAACACACGGCATGTCAGGGTACTCCGACCCCGCACATGACAACCGTCCCCATCGATTCCCCGTTCGCGTCCAGGCCTCACCGCCTTGGCATACAATGCTCCACTGACCCCAGCTGCCGCCGTGCAGTGACCGCACTTGTACCCACCATAGCTAGCATGGGAGACCCAGTCTCAGGTCGCATGAGGGATAAAGTCCGCGCCCGGCTTCACTCAGGTACTAGGTTTACCGGTTACCATTTTTCCCGGCATGTGCTTAGTACGTTCAAAAGCTTGACTCAGGTATCCACACATTAATCCTTAATTCATTTTTCCCGTCTCATGGACAAGGCATCCTCCCTAGATCCAAGTCCACAGACCAACATAAATCCCGTTATCAAGATGAATACAATCAATTCCTGACCTCGCGCGAGTGCTAGAAAATCACTCGACTTCTACCGAGATCCTGATTAGCAAGCAGCTACTCGACCTAGCATACTAGTATTCATCTCAAAAAGGAATCCTAAGTTCATGCAACTAGAGGTTTCAAGCAACTCCTACACTTAAGTGCACATTGCAATCCTACAAGCATTAAGTGTAGTAAAGTAGCATATAATAACATGGTTATGCATAAAACCGGGGCTTGCCTTCAATTGCTGGGGCTGCGGGGAGATCCTCAGTAGCAGCCTCTGAAGCCTGCTCCTGGTCCTCTTCTTGGACAGGTCCTTGCTCGGGGATGAGCACGTACTCTCCGTCGGCAAGATTGCAATCTAATGAATGCAATGCGTAAGATATATGCATGATATGATATGTGCTTTTAGAAATTACAACTTTAAAGGTGTATGATCTTTTGAGTTAAAACAAGTTAACTTTACTTATGTAAAACCCTTAGTGGTATACTTGGTAAATTGGGTTATACTTAGCTAAGGTAAGGGGTAGGTTTATTTTTTTGGGGTTCCACTGAATTCCTTTTAAGTCTTAGGGATAAATGATAAGTTCTCAAGTTAAACTTATTGGGGTGAGGTTTATTTCTTCTTCTCTTTTCTTTTATTCTCTTTAATGTTTTGGAGTAGGTTTGAACTACAAGTTGCTTTTATAAAATTCTAAAAATTCCACAAAAATTACAGTGGCTTGTTACTGGTGTATGTTGCCCTGTCTCAAAATTTGGGGGTCAGCAAGTGAACAGTTTTCTCTGGACAAAATTATTAAACTCTAGGGCAGAAGGGGTGCTTTGAACTACAACTACTATTTAACAGTGGGTAATTCTCTAAAACTTATTTTTGCTGGCTTTTAGGTGTTATAACAAGACTTGATACAAATTTCTAGTCATTAATACCTCTTAATAAATTTTCTATGGTTTTCTCAAGTTTCTAGCCAAATGGGTGCTTTCTACTACCACTATATTTGAAAAATATCAAACAACAGAATTCTTATTTTTCATAGTTAGTATTTTGTGCAAGAGCAATCATTCTGAAGTTTGGCTTCTTTTTGCTTAAGGGAAGTGGTGGTTTGCATTAATTGAATTAAGTGGTCTTTCTCTTAAATCATTAGCAAAAGGTATGGGTTTACTTCTTTTTCATGGGTTTGCATTTTCTCTGGTAGTTTACCTCATCATGGGCTTAGCAAATTTTTGGTTGCCCATTATCACATTAAAAGGGGTTATTCAAGAATTATTTGAAAAATGCCTTATCATCACTTTATATTTATTTTCCTTACTTAAAAAGTTGGGTTGAGGTGCTCTGTATTTTTGTAGTGGGGCTCTGATGGTTATAAGTCCATTAGATTTTTATTAATCATTTTGGTTATAGTTTTGTAACTCTAATAATTGATTTTCAGTCCATATAAGGCTAAACAAATCATTTTAATTTAAAACTGGTCCAAATTAATTTTCTCTGTATTTTTCCTGGGTTCTCTGTTACATAAGCAAACTAGGAAAAATAATCTTAATCACTGTTCATTAATTTCTAAGGCCTTTCTGATTTTCTCTAAGTTTTGGGCAAAATAGCTTTAAATGAAAAACTACATCATATTTTTCAATGCTGGGGTTCCTACTATTTTTAAACAGTGTCTAAATGAGATTTGAATACCTACAAATTTTCTTAGGTTCAGCACAGAAGAAAAACTAATTTTCCTTAATTAAACAAGGTTTGGTGGGTTTCTGTTTTTAATTTTAAACTTTAAAATTTTGAACAGAAAGCATGGAGTTTACTATTTTTAAATGATAGATCATAATATTCAGAAGCTAGCAAAATTGGTTTGATAACTTTTTATTAAGATTTCATCAAGTTATGGGTTTTCTAAGTTCTCTGGTCTTTTAAAAAGATTAACAGAATAGATTAAATGGAAATCCACTTTGCACTGGGGTCCCTGGCGGTTTTCTAAGTTTTCTTCGCGAATCAGTCCTTAGGTTACTATTCACATGAGTCACTGACATTACAGAAAACCCCTCGGGTTCTACCAATCCTAACCCGAGGTCCTTCTTCTACCTTAAACAGTAGCCGCGACGGAGAAAAGGGCGGAGGGGCTTACCGGCGGCGAGATTGCTCCGGTGAAGTGGTCGAGGACGAAGGGGAGGTCTCGGGGATCACAACGGTGTGCGGAACGCCGTCGGAGATGGCCGGAGTCGGTCGGTCCACGCGCGCAGGCGGGGATGCTCGTCGGCGGCGAGGAGACCGGCCTGGTCACGGCGAGATAGTTCAATCAAATAGGTCAGGGAGGTCCACGGGATGCCAGAGAAGATATGAGCGAAAGGAATTGGGCGGAGACTCACTGGATAGCTCGGTCCACGCGCGGCGGCGGAAGACCGAAGTCCGGTGAGGTCGATCTCGGGCCTCCGGTGAAATCCGGCCGAGTTCGAGGGCTTGGCGAGCTTCACGGGCTACTGGCGGAGCTAGCCGAAGCACTGGCTGAGCTTGAGGGAAGCTGGAGTTGGCTGGCCACGGCGGCCGAAGCTCTGGCGGCAATGGCGGGCGGAATTAAGCTCGCCGGAGCTAAGGAAAGGTGGCTGGCCGGAGAGGGTGAGTGCGGGGCGAAGAGAGGTGCGCCCGGGGAGGCTTTATAGGCGCGGGCGGGCACGGCCGAGGGCGTGGGCGCGCGGCGGACTTGACCGGACGCCGGGGTGAGCGCGCGCGCGGGTTGGGCGAGCTCTGGCGTGCCGACCAGGGTCGAACACGTGTGCTCGTGCATTCTACCCAAGTTCTGGCGCGTGTGGTCGCTCATCCGAGCCTGCTCTCGCCTTGGTCAGTGCACAAAACCTCTTCTCCTCCCTACAAGCTACCATTCTTGTGTGGGGGTCATAGGATTTTGCCTACTGGTTGCAGAGATATGGAGCCAGGAAATCTGGTCTGTCTCCCTGCCCAAACCCGAGGCAAATCCAAGGTTTTGTCGTGTCTAGGGCTCGCGTCCCAATGCCATCTTCTGGCACACGACAGAGGGGTTAGTTAGACACAATTTTGTCAATGGGGTCATTAGGATTCGAGTTAGGGATCAAGGTGAACATCCCTGATCTTTGGCTCAAGGTCTGAATTTCAGAATTCTGAAATTCAGAAATCCCAATGAGTCCCCACATGAGAAGCTTGATTTGGGGTTTTATTTGAGTTATTTTGGCTAAGCTTTCTTAACATTTCTTGTTGCCCATTAAATATTCTTTAATTTTCATAATTGGCTCAAGTCATAATTTTAAACTTTTCATTCCCTTTTCTTATTTTCTTGAATTTTGCTCATGGGGCTCACTTAGGGTTCTTAATTAGGGTTGCACATTCTTATCTTTTCAAAGACTCAATTGTTTTGATCATGTTACTTTTAAGTATATACTTGGTGAGTTCTTTATTTCTTAAGTTATTTTGAAGCTCATGCTTGCTTTGGCTCACATAAAATAATGGTTCTTGGTTTGGCATTTGAGAAAAACCCTGAGTGACACTGGGGTGTCACAGGCTTAGCGGCGGAAAATGGAACCGACTTAAAGGGGAAAAGGCTGCCTAACCCTCGATAGATTATCCCTAGGTCAATAGTAAATGTCAAGGGCATAAATGTAATTCCACACAGGCTGCATTCTGTGCCTATAAATAGATGAACAGTGACATCGTACTGTTCACGCTGACTTGTATTCACTCGCGCGTCATACTTGAACTTTTTGCTTCTGTCAAGCCAAAGGTATAAATGTAATTCAATATTGTTTATGCTCATTCGTGATAATGTTATAAAGATATATCAATAATGTCATATGATTATTTATGCTATTTTTCATATTATATATGCTTCTACTTTCATTAATATAAACTGTAATGATGAAGGTACGACCTTCATAACCTTCGTCTGAAGATCATTATATCCTAAGGGAGATAATGTTTTGAAGGACGAAGGACTTTAACCATTAATATTCTGTGTTGCCTTGTTCTTAACTTATAGCATTTGAGAACAAGTCCTCAATAGGATGCTTTCCATGTTTCAGACTTTTCAGGACAGGCAGGACACTCTGCAGCAGCAGTTTTTGGCAGATAGGGCTGAGCACCGGGCCTTCATGACTCACATTCTTCAGCATATCGGTGTTCAGATCCCTCCTATTCAGTCTGCACCCCCTCCAGCTCTTCAGGCAACTGTTGTTCCAGCAGTTCAGGCAGGACCTCCTCTACCTTCTGTTGGTCCTTCTTCCTCTCCGATCTGGTCGGTCACCCTGGACTTCTCGTCGCCGGTTATCAGCTCCGTCAGTGCTCAGCTGCCAGTGCCACCAGCTCTTGCTGTTACCACTGCTGTTGTGGCGGTGTCTGTGACCTCTTCAGCTTGGACAGCTCCTGCAGTGTAGCCTCAGTCCGAGTCAGTACCATCTCTAGCTTCTACGGCATATCCTGGATCAAAGACTGACTCTGACCCTCAGCTGGTGTTTGCTCTTCTGCCACGACCGCGACCGGATGCGCCCCCGCCTCCTCCTTCCTCTTCTGGTCTGTAGGTTCGGGTTCCCTTTTGGTGTTTGACGCCAAAGGGGGAGAGATATGAGAGTTGTGAGAGCTATGGGGAGTTAGGGAGTTAGTAGAGAGTCTTGATGTAATATATGTGCTTGATACTCTCTGTACTAGCTCCACTTTTGTATGACAATTTTGGCTCACAAACTCTATTATATGCTCTCGATGCTTATGTTGACTGTGTATGTATTGTGTTTTCACCTTATATGTTATCACCAGTCTTCTAGTTCTTGTTCATCAATTTGATTTCACTTTTATATGAACAAGAAACTTACGATGTGTATGCACTCATTCTTATTATTATGTTACATACTCTTTCTATGAAAATTTATTGAGTATAACTAACCATCTTCTCTATTGACAGAAATTTCAAAACAAACTACTCTCACAATCTTGTAGGGTTGTCATCAATCACCAAAAAGGGGGAGATTGAAAGTATCTAAGCCCCTGGTTAGTTTTAGTGATTAATTACAACATAATATTATATGTTACTAATGTGTGTTTTGCAGAGACAAATGGTAATGTTAGGTCGCATTACAGGTAGATGTACTACAATGGTGAAAACAATCCCAGAGATAAGAACTTGAAGCGACGGCTAAAGCGACGAAACAAAAAGTGAAGGTATTCGTATTCCGAGCGTCAAGCAGTTGAGGACACTCGTTATATAGTTAGGTCTTTTGTTTTGTTTTAGCCATACTATAAAGAGGGGTTGTCGATGAGTAGTTTGACCAAGAGAATTCTAGTGTAGTGTTGGTGCATATTCACACTCACATATAGTGCTAGGTGTCACTCTAGAACATACTCATGAGTTAGAACAAAAACCGATTTGAAAAATAGAAGAAAATAGAAACTAGGGTTTCTGGCTTTGGGGCACCGGACTGTCCGGTGTGCACCGGACTGTCCGGTGCACCCTCTGTCAAGTGGGGCCAGGTTGGCCCGGGGAAGGTCTTTCCCCTGCGCAGAAACCCGAGAGCGCAGTGTTCACGAGCTGAATTTTAGTGGCACACCGGACAGTGCACCGAACTGTCCGGTGCGCACCAGACAGTGACTGTTCACTATCCGGTGTGCCATCTGCCCAACGACTAGCTATCAGAACTAGTCGTTGGAGTCGACCGTTGGTGCACCGATGGTGCACCGTTGGCGCACCGGACTATCCGGTGCGCCCATGCGCAGCAGAATTCCTGTAACGGCTAGTTGGTGGGTGAGGGCTATTTATACCCCCTCCACCCACCATATTGATTGTCTTGCTGCCCACATTTACTCCTACACTTTGGCAAAGCATTACAAGCACCACAAAGCCTAGTGAGGTGATTAGAGAATCTTAATCCCGCATTTGGACCTCATTAGCGCTAGCGAGAGCCACCTAGAGCACACACCGCATGCATTAGGCTTCTCTTGGTCAAGTGAAAGTCTATGGCTTGTTACTCTTGGTGATCGGCATCACCTAGACGGCTTGGTGGCGTTGGGAGCTCGGTGATCATCGTGGAGATCTTGTTGGTGACCCGACTCAAGTTTGTAAGCGGTCGCGAGGGATCCACCGTGCCGGAGTGGCAAAGGATCATCTCGTAGTGAGCACTTGGTTCTTGCAAGGACCAAGGCGGAGCGATACCCTTGCGCGGGTGCTCCAACGAGGACTAAGGGAGAGTGTCGACTCTTCGATACCTTGGGAAAAATTGGAGGAGTCTTCTAAACCTTGCTTACATTCCGCACTTAATTCAAGTATTTTACATTGTGTATTTGTTTAGCAAGTATTTGAAGTATTGTCTTAGCATTGTTGTATTTCTAGTATTATTCACTTATTGCTAGTTGTTGGGGGTGAAGTTGGGCTCTTGTTTAGGTTTTAATTATTGTTGATTTTTAGAAAAGCCCAATTCACCCCCCCCCCCTCTTGGGCATCGTGATCCTTTCAAGGACTATGACTCGGACGAGGCCCCCAAATTAGGCATTTTAACTCCCAAGAAACTTCTATACTCCTCGCCTCCATCTGTCGAGAGGAGTATAATAAGGTGCAAGGGTTGAAAAATGCCAAAGAAATTTGGGACGTCCTTAAAACGGTGCACGAAGGGGACGAGGTGACCAAGATCACCAAGCGTGAAACGATCGAGGGAGAACACGATCGATTCATCCTTAACAAAGGAGAAGAGCCACAAGCAATGTATAACCGGCTCAAGACGATGGTCAACCAAGTGCGCAACCTCGGGAGAACCAAGTGGGATGACCATGAGATGGTCAAGGTTATTCTAAGATCTCTCGTTTTCTTAATCCTACTCAAGTTCAACTAATACGTGGAGATCCTAGATACAAACAAATGTCTCCCGAGGAGGTTATTGGCAAGTTTGTGAGCTTTGAACTTATGATCAAAGACTCCAAACATATTGTCAACCTGGAGCAAGGCGCCACCTCTACACCCAAGGTGCAACCCATTGCATTCAAAGCAACGGAAGAAAAAAAGGAGGAGTCTACACCAAGTAGACTTCCAATCATCGCCTCCAAGCTCGACAACGAGGAGATGGCATTTATCATTAAGATCTTTCGTCAAATCCTCAAACAAAGGAAGGGGAAGGACTACAAGCCCTATTCCAAAAGGGTATGCTACAGGTGTGGTAAGTTCGGTCACTTTATATGTCCATATACAAGTGACAGTGACAGGGATGACGACAAGAAGGGGAAGAAAAAGATGGAGAAAAAGAAGTATTACAAGAAGAAGGGTGGCGAGGCACACATGGGGCGAGAATGAGACTTCGACGAGAGCTCCACCGACTCCGCCTCCAATGAGGACGCCGCTAATATCGCCATCAACAAAGGCCTCCTCTTCTCAAACGTCGGCCACAAGTGTCTCATGGCTAAGGACGACAATAAGAAGAAGGTACATTCTAGAGATACCCCCAAATACACTACATCTGATGATGAGGGTAGCTCTAGTGATAATAATGATGATTTAATTTCTCTCTTTGCCAACCTTACCATGGACCAAAATAAAAAATAAATGAACTAATAGAAACCATTAACGAGAAGGATGATCTCTTGGAATGCCAAGAGGACTTGCTCGTTAAAGAAAATAAAAAATTTGTTAAGTTGAAAAATGCTTATGCTCTAGAGGTAGAAAATGTGAAAATTTATCTAAAGAGCTTAACATGTGCAATGATTCAATTTCTTGTCTTAGAATTGAGAATGATAATTTAACTGCTAAGATTGAAGAATTAAATATTTACAAACCCTCTACATCTACTGTTGAGCATGTAACTATTTGTACTAGATGTAAAGATATTAATATTGAAGCTATTGATGATCACCTTACCATGATTAAAGAACAAAATGATCACATAGCTAAATTAAATGCTAAAATTGCCGAGCATGAACTAGAAAATGAAAAGTTTAAATTTGCTCGTAGCATGCTTTATAATGGGAGACGTCGTGGCATTAAGGATGACATTGGCTTCCAACAAGGGAACCAAAGCAGCACCAAACTTAATGCCCCCAAGAAACTATCTAATTTTGTTAAGGGTAAGGCTCCCATGGTTCATGATAGAGAGAGTTATATTTTATATCCTAAGAACTATCCTGAGCACAAGATTAGGAAAATTCATGCTAGAAAACCTGAGAGCACCTAGAGGGGGGGGTGAATAGGTGATCCTGTAAAAACTTGAAACTTAATCCACAAAACTTGATTAGGAGTTAGCACAATTAAGCCAAGTGGCTAGAGAAGAGTCTTTGCAAGACACAATAACCACAAGAATATCAATCACAGATAGACATAGTGGTTTATCCCGTGATTCGGCCAAGTTCAACACTTGCCTACTCCACGTTGTGTCGTCCCAACAGACGAGGGTTGCAATCAACCCTCTCAAGCGGTCCAAAGACCCACTTGAATACCACGGTGTTTTGCTTTGCTTTACTATATCCCGTTTGCGAGGAATCTCCACAACTTGGAGCCTCTCGCCCTTACACTTTGATGTTCACAAAGAAGCACGGAGTAAGGGAGGGATGAGCAACGCACACAAGACACGAAATCAGAGTATCAACACGCACACAAGTCGCAACAAGAGCTCACAACACAACCCGACGAGTTCACAACTCAAATGAAGCTCTAGTTGCTATCACAAAGAATCAAATGCGCGGAATCGAAGTCTTGGTGCTTAGGAATGCTTAGACAATGCTTGGGTGTTCTCCTCCATGCGCCTAGGGGTCCCTTTTATAGCCCCAAGGCAGCTAGGAGCCGTTGAGAGCATTCCAGGAAGGCAATTCTTGCCTTCTGTTGCTTGGCGCACCGGACAGTCCGGTGCACCACCGGGCACTGTCCGGTGTGGATCTCTTTCCTTCTTTGGCGAAGCCGACCGTTGCAGTCTTTGAGCCGTTGGCGCACCGGACAGTCCGGTGCCCCATCCGACCGTTGGCACTTGCCACGCGTCACGCGCGGATTCCGTGGCCGACCGTTGGCCCGGCCGACTGTTAGCTCACCGGACAGTCCGGTGAATTATAGTCGTACGTCGTTAATCACTTCTCGAGAGCAGCAAGTTCGCCTGAGCCAGTCGGGCGCACCGGACACTGTCCGGTGCACCCAGACAGGGCTGACTTTGGCTGAACAAAGCCATCTTTAATTTTGACTTGATTTTTCCTGTTTCCAGCACTTAGACACAATACATTAGTCTTTAAAACAATGTACTAAGTCTGAGAAACATACCTTTATACTTGATTTGTACTTTGTCCACCATTTAACACTTAGGCACTTGTGTTGGACACTAAATCACCAAAATACTTAGAAATGGCCCAAGGGCACATTTCCCTTTCAATCTCCCCCTTTTTGGTGATTTATGCCAACACAACATAAAGCAAGTAGAACAAGTGCAAAATCAATTCAAATAAGAACTCAAAATTGTTTTGATTCAAATTTGACATATATGGATCATTCTTTGCCACCACTTGGTTTGTTTTTGCAAATCAAACTCAATTTCCTATCTCTTAGTCAAACACACTTGTTGAAACATAAAGAGAGATATTTCAAGAGAAATTTATCAAAGAGTTCAAAAACTCCCCCTTTTCCTATAATTAAGCCTTCTCCCCACAAGAGACCAACTTTGGACAATAAGAGACAAACAAGAGTATTTTGACAAACAAAAACTCTAACTCTACTATTTTCAAAATTCTCAAGTGGTAGCTGATCCATTTCTTGCTTTGGCCTTATTTTCTCCCCCTTTGGCATCAAGCACCAAAACGGGATCAATTTTGGCCCTTTAACCCCAATGCCTCACCAAAATCTTCAACTAAGAGTAAAAAGGCAATAAGAGTACAAAGATGAACTTGGGATTAGTTACTCTTTCATCGGAGTGCAGTGGAAGTCTTGCATGGTCCAAGTCCACCTTTCCCTTTCAAACCTCCTTTGAGACTGAATTAAGAAAACTCAAGCACACAGTTAGCCTCAAAGGGTCAAGTTGTAGCACATCTCCCCCTAAATTTGTGCATCACTTGCAAATGGACTTGTAAGGTCCGGGGAGTGCTTGTACAACTTGAGCACCATAAATAAACAACAACATGCATTAAGGAACATGATCAAGGCATAAAACATATGTATGCTACAAATCAGTCCAAGTTCCGCGAATCTAAGACATTTAGCTCACTACGCAACTTGCAAAAGGTCTACTCATCTAAAGGCTTGGTAAAGATATCAGCTAGCTGGTTCTCGGTGCTAACATGGAACACTTCGATATCTCCCTTTCGCTGGTGGTCTCTCAAAAAGTGATGCCGGATGTCTATGTGCTTTGTGCGGCTGTGTTCAACAGGATTATCCGCCATGCGGATAGCACTCTCATTATCACATAGGAGTGGGACTTTGCTCAGAGTGTAGCCAAAGTCCCTGAGGGTTTGCCTCATCCAAAGTAGTTGCGCGCAACACTGTCCTGCGGCAACATACTCGGCCTCAGCGGTGGATAGGGCAACGGAGGTTTGTTTCTTAGAACTCCACGACACCAGGGACCTTCCTAAGAATTGGCACGTCCCCGATGTACTCTTCCTATCGACCTTACATCCAGCATAGTCGGAGTCTGAATATCCAATCAAGTCAAAGGTAGACCCTTTTGATACCAAATCCCGAAGCAAGGCGTAGCGACTAAATATCTAAGAATTCGCTTCACCGCCACTAAGTGACATTCCCTTGGATCGGATTGAAATCTAGCACACACGCATACGCTAAGCATAATATCCGGTCTACTAGCACATAAATAAAGTAAAGACCCTATCATAGACCGGTATGCCTTTTGATCAACGGACTCACCTCCTTTGTTGAGGTCGATGTGTCCGTCGGTTCCCATTGGAGTCTTTGCGGGCTTGGCGTCCTTCATCCCAAACCGTTTGATCAAGTCTTGTGTGTACTTCGTTTGGGAGATGAAGGTCCCATCCATGAGTTGCCTCACTTGGAACCCAAGGAAATAGCTTAACTCGCCCATCATCGACATCTCAAACTTTTGAGTCATCGCCCTGCTAAACTCTTCACAAGACTTTTGGTTAGTAGAACCAAATATTATGTCATCGACATAAATTTGGCACACAAAAAGATCACCATCACAAATCTTAGTAAAAAGAGTTGGATCGGCTTTTCCAACCTTGAAAGCATTAGCAATTAAAAAGTCTCTAAGGCATTCATACCATGCTCTTGGGGCTTGCTTAAGTCCATAGAGCGCCTTAGAGAGCTTACACACGTGGTCGAGGTACCGTTCATCCTCGAAGCCAGGGGGTTGCTCTACGTACACCTCCTCCTTGATTGGCCCGTTGAGGAAGGCGCTCTTCACATCCATTTGGAACAACCTGAAAGAATGGTGAGCGGCATATGCTAGCAAAATACGAATGGACTCTAGCCTAGCCACAGGAGCAAACGTCTCCTCAAAGTCCAAACCTGCGACTTGGGCATAGCCTTTTGCCACAAGTCGTGCCTTGTTCCTTGTCACCACCCCGTGCTCGTCTTGTTTGTTGCGGAACACCCACTTGGTTCCCACAACATTTTGCTTGGGACGAGGCACCAGTGTCCAAACTTCATTTCTCTTGAAGTTGTTGAGCTCCTCCTGCATGGCCAACACCCAGTCCGGATCTAGCAAGGCCTCCTCTACCCTGAAAGGCTCAATAGAAGAGACAAAGGAGTAATGCTCACAAAAATTAACTAATCGAGACCGAGTAGTTACTCCCTTGCTAATGTCACCCAAAATCTGGTCTACGGGATGATCCCTTTGAATCATCGCTCGGACTTGAGTTGGAGGTGCCTGTTGTGCTTCTTCCTCCATTACATGATCATTTTGTGCTCCCCCTTGATCACACGTCTCCTCTTGATGAACCTGTTCATCGTTTTGAGTTGGGGGATGCACCATTGTTGAGGAAGAAGGTTGATCTTGCTCCTTTTGTTCCAGTGGCCTCACATCTCCAATTGCCATGGTGTGCATTGCGGCCGTTGGAACGTCTTCTTCATCTACATCATCAAGATCAACAACTTGCTCTCTTGGAGAGCCATTAGTCTCATCAAATACAACGTCGCTAGAGACTTCAACCAAACCCGATGATTTGTTGAAGACCCTATACGCCTTTGTATTTGAGTCATAACCTAACAAAAACCCTTCTACCGCTTTGGGAGCAAATTTGGAATTCCTACCCTTCTTCACTAGAATGTAGCATTTACTCCCAAAAACTCGGAAATACAAAACATTGGGTTTGTTACCGGTTAGTAGCTCATACGAAGTCTTCTTGAGGAGGCGATGAAGGTAGACCCGGTTGATGGTGTGGCAAGCCGTGTTCACGGCTTCTGACCAAAAGCGCTCGGGGGTCTTGAACTCTCCAAGCATCGTCCTCTCCATGTCTATAAGAGTCCTGTTCTTCCTCTTTACCACACCATTTTGCTGTGGTGTGTCAGGAGTGGAGAACTCGTGCTTGATTCCTTCCTCCTCAAGATACTCCTCCACTTGAAGGTTCTTGAACTCGGACCCATTGTTGTTCTGATCTTCTTCACCTTGAGCTCAAACTCGTTTTGAGCTCTCCTTAGGAAGCGCTTGAGGGTCCCTTGGGTTTCAGATTTATCCTGCAAAAAGAATACCCAAGTGAAGCGGGAAAAATCATCAACTATAACAAGACCATACTTACTTCCTCCTATGCTTAGATAGGCGACGGGTCCGAAGAGGTCCATATGAAGTAACTCCAGGGGTCTTGATGTTGTCGTCACATTTTTGGCATGATGAGAGCTTCCCACTTGTTTCCCTGCTTGACAAGCTGCACAAGGTCTATCTTTTTCGAAGGTAACATTAGTTAGACCTATCACGTGTTCTCCCTTTAGAAGCTTGTGAAGGTTCTTCATCCCCACATGTGCTAAGCGGCGATGCCACAGCCAGCCCATGCTAGTCTTAGCAATTAAGCATGCATCTAGACCGGCCTCCTCTTTTGCAAAATCAACTAAATAGAGTTTGCCGTCTAATACACCCTTAAAAGCTAATGAACTATCACTTCTTCTAAAGACAGACACATCTACATTAGTGAATAGACAATTATATCCCATATTACATAATTGACTTACGGATAACAAATTATATCCAAGCGATTCAACTAAGAATACATTAGAAATAGAGTGCTCATTTGAGATTGCAATCTTGCCTAAGCCTTTAACCTTGCCTTGATTCTCGTCACCGAATATGATTGAATCTTGGGGATCCTTGTTCTTGACGAAGGAAGAGAACATACTCTTTTCCCCCGTCATGTGGTTTGTGCATCCGCTGTCGATAATCCAGCTAGAGCCCTCGGATGCATAAACCTGCAAGGCAATTTAGTCTTGGGTCTTAGGTACCCAACTCTTGTTGGGTCCTACAAGGTTAGTACAAATAGCCTTAGGGACCCAAATGCAAGTTTTATCTCCCTTGCATTTTGCCCCTAATTTTCTAGCAACCACCTTCTTATCCTTTCTACAAATAGCAAAGGAAGCATTTAAAGCATGATAAATTGTAGAAGGTTCACTATTTGTTTTCCTAGGCACATGAATAACATTTCTTCTAGGCATGTGATTAATAGCATTTCTCCTAGATAAATTTCTATCATGCATAATAGAAGAACTAGAAGCAACCATAGTATGAGAATCAAAAGCATCATAACTTCTATAAACATTTCTCGAATGTCTCCTATCATGATACATGAAAGCATGGTTCTTTTGAGCACTACTAGCCATAGGGGCCTTCCCTTTCTCCTTGGTGGAGATGGGAGCCTTATGGCTTGTTAAGTTCTTGACTTCCCTCTTGAAGCCAAGACCATCCTTAATTGAGGGGTGTCTACCAATCGTGTAGGCATCCCTTGCAAATTTTAGCTTGTCAAATTCACTCTTGCTAGTCTTAAGTTGGGCATTAAGACTAGACACTTCATCATTTAATTTAGAGATGCAAACTAGGTGTTCACTACAAGCATCAACATTAAAATCTTTGCACCTATTGCAAATTATAACATGTTCTACACAAGAGTTAGATTTATTTGCTACTTCTAGTTTAGCATTTAAATCATCATTAACACCTTTTAAAGAAGAAACGGTTTCATGACAAGTAGATAGTTCACAAGAAAGCATTTCATTCCTTTTAACTTTGAAAGGGAATTAGGCTTACACCTATTTCCTAAATGATTTTGGTGGTTGAATTGTCCAACACAAATAATTGGACTAACTAGTTTGCTCTAGTGTACAAGTTATACAGGTATCAAAGGTTCACACTTAGCCAATAAAAAGACCAAAAATTGGGTTCAACCAAGGGAGCAAGGGATAACCGAAGGCACCTCTGGTCTGGCGCACCGGACTGTCCGGTGTGCCACCGGACAGTGTCCGGTGCACCAGGGGACTCCAAGTCAAACTCGTCACCTTCAGGAAAATCCAGAGGCACTCCGCTATAATTCACCGGACTGTCCGGTGCCCCAAGGAAGAGCGGCTCTGGAACTCGCCAGCCTCGGGAATTTGCTCCGCTATAATTCACCGGACATGTCCGGTGTACACCGGACTGTCCGGTGAACCAGTAGAGCAACGTCTACTTCGCGCCAACGGTCACCTGCAGGCGCATTTAATGCGCGCCAGAAGCGCGCAAAAGTCAGGCGCGCGCGAGACGGTGCACCGGACAATCTACAGTACTTGCCCAGTGTACACCGGACAGCCAGGCGGGCCCAGAAGTCAAAAGCTCCAACGGTCGAATCCCAACGGCCTGGAGACGTGGCTGGCGCACCGGACATGTCCGGTGTGCACCGGACTGTCTGGTGCACCATACGACAGTCAGCCACCACCAAACGACTAGTTTGGTGGTTGGGGCTATAAATACCCCCAACCACCCCACATTCAAGTCATCCAAGTTTTCCCACTTCAACTACTTACAAGAGCTCTAGCATTCAATTCTAGACACACCCAAGTGATCAAATCCTCTCCAAACTCCACACAACACCCTAGTGATTAGAGAGAGAGATTTGCTTGTGTTCTTTCGAGCTCTTGCGCTTGGATTGCTTTCTTCTTTCTTTGATTCTTCATTGCGATCAAACTCACTTGTAATTGAGGCAAGAGACACCAATCTTGTGGTGGTCCTTGTGGGAACTTTGTGTTCCAAGTGATTGAGAAGAAAAGCTCACTCGGTCCGAGGGACCGTTTGAGAGAGGGAAAGGGTTGAAAGAGACCCGGTCTTTGTGACCACCTCAACGGGGAGTAGGTTTGCGAGAACTGAACCTCGGTAAAACAAATCCGCGTGTCACACCTCTTATTTGCTTGCGATTTGTTTTGCACCCTCTCTCGCGGACTCAATTATATTTCTAATGCTAACCCGACTTGTAGTTGTGATTATTTTTTAGAATTATAGTTTCGCCCTATTCACCCCCCCCTCTAGGCGACTTTAAATTGGTATCAGAACCCGGTGCTTCATTAGAGCCTAACCGCTCGAAGTGATGTCGGGAGAACTCGCCAAGAAGGAGATGAAGACCGGCGACAAGCCCGCTACAAGCCACGGGAAGGCTTCATCGGAAGAGTCCCGCAACAAAAAGAAAGGGAAGGAGAAGAAAGCCTCCTCCCACAAGTCGCATCGGAGTGGCGACAAGAAAAAGAAGATGAGGAAGGTGGTCTACTACGAGACCGACACTTCATCGCCATCTACCTCCGGCTCCGACGCGCCCTCCATAACTTCTAAGCGCCATGAGCGCAAGAAGTTTAGTAAGATCCCCTTACATTACCCTCGTACTTCTAGACATAGTCCACTACTTTCCGTTCCATTAGGCAAACCGCCAACCTTTGACGGTGAAGATTATGCTAGGTGGAGTGATTTAATGAAATTTCATCTAACCTCACTCCACAAAAGTATATGGAATGTTGTTGAGTTTGGAGCACAGGTACCATCCGTAGGGGATGAGGATTATGATGAGGACGAGGTGGCCCAAATCGAGCACTTCAACTCCCAAGCCACAACCATACTCCTCGCTTCTCTAAGTAGGGAGGAGTACAACAAGGTGCAAGGACTAAAAAGTGCCAAGGAAGTTTGGGACGTGCTCAAGACGGTGCACGAAGGTGATGAACTCACCAAGATCACCAAGCGGGAAACGATCGAGGGGGAGCTCGGTCGCTTCCGTCTTCGCCAAGGGGAGGAGCCACAAGATATGTACAACCGGCTCAAAACCTTGGTGAATCAAGTGCGCAACCTCGGGAGCAAAAAGTGGGATGACCACGAGGTGGTTAAGGTTATTCTAAGATCTCTTATTTTCCTTAACCCTACTCAAGTACAATTAATTCGTGGCAATCCTAGATATACACTAATGACTCCCGAGGAAGTAATCGGGAATTTTGTGAGCTTTGAATTTATGATCAAGGGCTCACGGAAGATCAACGAGCTTGATGTTCCTTCTACGTCCGAGGCTCAACCGGTCGCATTCAAAGCGACAGAAGAAAACAAGGAGGAGTCTACACCAAGTAGAACACCCATCGACGCCTCCAAGCTCGACAACGAGGAAATGGCACTCGTCATCAAAAGCTTTCGCCAAATCCTCAAGCAAAGGAGGGGAAGGATTACAAGCCCCGCTCCAAGAAGGTTTGCTACAAGTGTGGTAAGCCCGGTCACTTTATAGCTAAATGTCCTATTTCTAGTGACAGTGACAGGGGTGACGACAAGAAGGGGAGAAGAAAGGAGAAGAAGAGGTAATACAAGAAGAAGGGCGGTGATGCCCATGTTTGTCGTGAGTGGGACTCCGACGAAAGCTCTAGCGACTCCTCCGACGACGAGGACGCCGCCAACATCGTCGTCACCAAGGGCCTTCTCTTCCCCAACGTCGGCCACAAGTGCCTCATGGCAAAGGACGACAAAAAGAAGAAGGTTAAATCTAAGTCCTCCACTAGATATGAGTCTTCTAGTGATGAAAATGCTAGTGATGAGGAAGATAACTTACGCACTCTTTTTGCCAACCTAAACATGCAACAAAAAGAAAAGTTAAATGAATTAATTAGTGCCATCCATGAGAAGGATGATCTCTTGGACACCCAAGAGGACTTCCTAATCAAGGAAAACAAAAGCATGTTAAGGTTAAAAATGCTTATGCTCTAGAAGTTGAAAAATGTGAAAAATTATCTAGTGAGCTAAGCACTTGCCATGAGACTATAGACAACCTTAGAAATGAGAATTCTAATTTGTTATCTAAGGTTGATTCTATTGCTTGTAATGTTTCAATTCCCAATCTTAGGAATGATAATGATGATTTGCTTGCTAAGATTGAAGAATTGAACTTATCTCTTGTTAGTCTTAGGAATGAAAATGAAAAATTAATTGCTAAGGCTAAAGATTTTGATGTTTGCAATGCTACTATTTCCGACCTTAGAACTAAGAATGATATATTGCATGCTAAGGTTGTAGAACTAAAATCTTGCAAACCCTATACATCTACCGTTGAGCACACTTCTATTTGTACTAGATGTAGAGATGTTGATGTTAATGCTATACATGATCACATGGCTTTAATTAAACAACAAAATGATCATATAGCAAAACTAGATGCTAAAATTGCCGAGCATGACTTAGAGAATGAAAAATTTAAATTTGCTAGAAGCATGCTCTATAGAGGGAGACGCCCTGGTATTAAGGATGGCATTGGCTTCCAACAGGGAGGCAATGTCAAAATTAATGCCCCTCCTAAGAAGTTGTCTAATTTTGTTAAGGGCAAGGCTCCCATGCCTCAGGATAACGAGGGTTACATTTTGTACCCTGCCGGTTATCCTGAGAGCAAAATTAGGAGAATTCATTCTAGGAAGTCTCACTCTGGCCCTAACCATGCATTTATGTATAAGGGTGAGACATCTAGTTCTAGGCAACCAACTCATGCTAAGTTGCCTAAGAAGAAAACTCCTAGTGCATCAAATGATCATGACATCTCATTTAAAACCTTTGATGCATCTTATGTTTTAACTAACAAATCCGGCAAGGTAGTTGCCAAATATGTTGGGGGCAAGCACAAGGGGTCAAAAACTTGTGTTTGGGTACCCAAAGTTCTTGTATCTAATGCCAAAGGACCCAAAACCATTTGGGTACCTAAAGTCAAGAACTAAACATGTTTTGTAGGTTTATGCATCCGGGGGCTCAAGTTGGATCATCGACAGCGGGTGCACAAACCACATGACAGGGGAGAAAAAGATGTTCTCCTCCTATGAGAAAAACCAAGATCTCCAACGAGCTATCACATTCGGGGATGGAAATCAAGGTTTGGTCAAAGGATTGGGTAAAATTGCTATATCTCCTGACCATTCTATTTCCAATGTTTTTCTTGTAGATTCTTTAGATTACAATTTGCTTTCCGTTTCTCAATTATGTCAAATGGGCTACAACTGTCTATTTACTGATGTAGGTGTCACTATCTTTAGAAGAAGTGATGATTCAGTAGCATTTAAGGGAGTGTTAGAAGGTCAGCTATACTTAGTAGATTTTGATAGAGCTGAACTCGACACTTGCTTAATTGCTAAGACCAACATGAGTTGGCTCTGGCATCGCCGACTAGCACATGTTGGGATGAAGAATCTTCATAAGCTTCTAAAGGGAGAGCACGTTTTAGGATTAACCAATGTTCATTTTGAGAAAGACAGGGTTTGTAGCGCATGCCAAGCAGGGAAGCAAGTTGGTGCCCACCATCCACACAAGAACATCATGACGACCGACAGGCCACTGGAGCACCTACACATGGATCTATTCGGCCCGATCGCTTACATAAGCATCGGCGGGAGTAAGTACTGTCTAGTTATTGTGGATGATTATTCTCGCTTCACTTGGGTGTTCTTTTTGCAGGAAAAATCTCATACCCAAGAAACATTAAAGGGATTCTTGAAACGGGCTCAAAATGAGTTCGGCTTAAGGATCAAGAAAATTAGAAGCGACAATGGGACGGAGTTCAAGAACTCTCAAATTGAAGGCTTCCTTGAGGAGGAGGGCATCAAGCATGAGTTCTCTTCTCCCTACACCCCACAACAAAATGGTGTAGTGGAGAGGAAGAATAGAACTCTATTGGACATGGCAAGAACCATGCTTGATGAGTACAAGACTTCGGATCGGTTTTGGGCCGAAGCGGTCAACACCGCTTGTTACGCCATCAACCGGTTATATCTACACCGAATCCTCAAGAAGACATCATACGAACTCCTAACCGGTAAAAAGCCCAATATTTCATATTTTAGAGTCTTTGGTAGCAAATGCTTTATTCTTGTTAAAAGAGGAAGAAAATCTAAATTTGCTCCTAAGACTGTAGAAGGCTTTTTACTAGGATATGATTCAAACACAAGGGCATATAGAGTCTTTAACAAGTCCTCTGGACAAGTTGAAGTTTCTTGTGACGTTGTGTTTGATGAGACTAACGGCTCTCAAGTAGAGCAAGTTGATCTTGATGAGATAGGTGATGAAGAGGCTCCGTGCATCGCGCTAAGGAACATGTCCATTGGGGATGTGTGTCCTAAGGAATCCAAAGAGCCTCCAAATGCACAAGATCAACCATCCTCCTCCACGCAAGCATCTCCACCAACTCAACATGAGGATGAAGCTCAAGTTGATGAAGTAGAAGATCAAGCAAATGAGCCACCTCAAGATGATGGCAATGATCAAGGGGGAGATGCAAATGATCAAGACAAGGAGGATGAAGAACAAAGGCCGCCACACCCAAGAGTCCACCAAGCAATCCAACGAGATCACCCCGTCGACACCATCCTCGGCGACATTCATAAGGGGGTAACAACTAGATCTCGTGTTGCACATTTTTGTGAGCATTACTCTTTTGTTTCCTCTATTGAGCCACACAGGATAGAGGAAGCACTTCAAGATTCGGATTGGGTGGTGGCAATGCAAGAGGAGCTCAACAACTTCACTAGGAATGAGGTATGGCATTTAGTTCCACGTCCTAATCAAAATGTTGTAGGGACCAAATGGGTGTTCCGCAACAAGCAAGACGAGCATGGTGTGGTGACAAGGAACAAAGCTCGACTTGTGGCCAAGGGATACTCCCAAGTCGAAGGTTTGGATTTCGGTGAAACCTATGCACTCGTAGCTAGGCTTGAGTCAATTCGTATATTATTAGCCTATGCTACTTACCATGGCTTCAAGCTTTATCAAATGGACGTGAAGAGTGCCTTCCTCAATGGACCAATCAAGGAAGAGGTCTATGTTGAGCAACCTCCCGGCTTTGAAGATAATGAGTACCCTAACCATGTGTATAAACTCTCTAATGCGCTTTATGGGCTCAAGCAAGCCCCAAGAGCATGGTATGAATGCCTTAGGGATTTCCTTATCACTAATGGATTCAAAGTTGGAAAGGCTGATCCTACTTTATTCACTAAAACTCTTGAAAATGACTTGTTTGTATGCCAAATTTATGTTGATGATATTATATTTGGATCTACTAACGAGTCTACATGTGAATAATTTAGTAGGATCATGACACAAAAATTCGAGATGTCTATGATGGGGGAGTTGAAGTATTTCTTAGGATTTCAAGTGAAGCAACTCCAAGAGGGCACCTTCCTAAGCCAAACGAAGTATACTCAAGATATTCTAAGCAAGTTTGGAATGAAGGATGCCAAACCCATCAAGACACCCATGGGAACCAATGGGCATCTCGACCTCGACACGGAAGGTAAGTCCGTGGATCAAAAGGTATACCGGTCGATGATAGGTTCTTTGCTATATTTATGTGCATCTCGACCGGATATTATGCTTTCCGTATGCATGTGTGCAAGATTCCAAGCCAACCCTAAGGAAGCTCACCTTATGGCCGTAAAACGAATCTTGAGATATTTGGTTTATACTCCTAAGTTTGGGCTTTGGTATCCTAGGGGATCCACTTTTGATTTGATTGGTTATTCGGATGCCGATTGGGCGGGGTGTAAAATAAATAGAAAGAGCACATCGGGGACTTGCCAGTTCTTGGGAAGATCCTTGGTGTCTTGGGCTTCAAAGAAGCAAAATTCCGTAGCTCTTTCTACTGCCGAGGCCGAGTACATTGCCGCAGGACATTGTTGCGCGCAACTAATTTGGATGAGTCAGACCATTAGGGACTATGGTTACAAATTAACCAAAGTCCCTCTTCTATGTGATAATGAGAGTGCAATCCGCATGGCGGATAATCCCGTTGAGCATAGCCGCACTAAGCACATAGCCATTCGGTATCACTTTTTAAGGGATCACCAACAAAAGGGAGATATCGAGATTTCATACATTAATACTAAATATCAATTAGCCGATATCTTTACCAAGCCTCTTGATGAACAAACCTTTAACAAACTTAGGCATGAGCTAAATATTCTTGATTCTAGGAACTTCTTTTGTTGATTTGCACACATAGCTCATTTATATACCTTTGATAATATCTCTTTCATATGCTATGACTAATGTGTTTTCAAGTCTATTTCAAACCAA